>NC_139644.1:3614943-3672443 GCF_964638095.1 Poromitra crassiceps
GTAGGCTGCTCAGCCACATCGCTCGGTTAGTTAACGACCAAGTAACGTTACATAATGTCATTATTGAGTTGTGTGCATTATCAACATAACAATATATCTTTGCAAGTTACAGAATAATTATCTACGCTATCCCCAGTTATAAAGGAATGCACGATATGTATGACTAGGCTTGGCCAATTGACAGCGCCAGTGCGTATGGGTCTGTAAGACATATCCCATTAAACAACGTTAATTTCGATGCATAACATTGCTTATCACTAGGCGATAAGCTGTGGTAGTAAGCCGAGAACTGCATTTTAAAACTAAAATATAACTGTGTGTTGCAGATGGGCATAGAGCAGTCCTGACAGCGGGGCTTTTTCACTGTCTGTGAATGCTGGGCTGATGGTTTTCTGCCTACACGTTGCGCACGCAGCTTGCTTTGTTGTCATTGTGACGTAGGCGTATAATTGGTCTATAGGCTATTGAATTATCGTCCACTCCAGTCCTAAATCAAGCAAGTAGTAACGGACGTTACTAGCTACTAGAAACGTCTGAAAAAGACCAGAGTGTATTTTCTTCCTCTGTCTGTAGCCTGTTGTTTAATGGCGAGCTCAGGGTGATCTGGTCCAAGCTCTTTCACTCGATGCTTCTCCTGTAAAGTCCGTCTCTCAAACGGCGTCGTTTTGAGTGACTTCACAGAATTTTCTTTCTCCATTCTTGCAAAACGTCTTTTGTGTTTTATGGCAGTTGAAAACAAACTTCTTTGCTTCGCGCGTGTGCTGCAGGAAGACAACAAAGCCGCCGGCGTGGGACTGCTACTAGTGTTTATATATACTGCGTCGCTACCCATCTACTACGTCACGACACTCACTCTACCTGACCCCTCCACCTGGTCGCTAGATACGTGTGCCCAGAGCCCTCCCAAATCCCTTTGTTTTTGAGAGTGAACAGCGCATGTGCAACTACACAGATCCTGATACTCTAATGATCTGCACTGCTGGAAACCGGAAGTCCCCGGACGGGTCCGTGGCAATTCGTTGCAAGAAAATATTGACCCAAAAACAGTAGCCTACACATGTAGATCATTATGAATCTACATATTTATTGCAGATTACATACTCACTATCTAATATTCACCTCGCTCATAAAAAAAATTATATATATAACGTTTTATTTTCCCAGCTAGGTACTCTTGCTCCATGTGGGTATAGGTGGGGCGGCGCACTGGCGCCCTCTAGTGGCTGGCCGCCACTGTTGCCAACTTTGAGTATCTGGCTGGAGTGAAATTTGTATATATCCCGGACCGCACGTTCCGGACATTCTTTATACAACGTTATATAACTGCGTTGTTGTTGGATAATGTTTGATTGGTGTGACATGGCTAAACACAGACAAACAAGGATTGGACATGTGGAATCTGACCAAACATCTCCAAACAAGGACAGACAGGCATGGCACACCACACAAACATCTGTGTTTGTTGTAGAATGTTTGATTGTTGTGACATGGGCTTGAAGATGCAATGTGTCTTCCTCCTGCAGAGCCATTGGCAGTGGCAGGAGAAGTTCTACACCATGGCCTCTCAGATCAAGCTGCTTCTGGAGATCCCGAGCGCATCTGGAGTGCCATGGAGGCATCCCAGTACCTCCAGGCCACCCAGCTCTACCTGCTGTGCTGCCACCTTGCACAGCCTGCTGCAGCTGGATGCCACCGGGGGGCGCTACAGCCCCGTGCTGGGCCGCTTCCCCATCCTGGTCCGCCAGGTGGCCACCACCGGACACTTCAGGTAGGCTACAGGAGATAAAGTGAATCAAACAAAATGTTGACTATGTCTATACTCTATAGATATATAATATATATCATATCATATCATATACCATATCAGATGATTCCACTGAAAGACAATAAACCAACCAACTCCATTCCTCTCTTCTCTCATCTCCTCTTCTCTCTTCTCTTTCCTCCCTCCAGGTCGACCATCCTACTGGAGAGCAGATCTGTGCTCCGAGGTCGGGCAGTGTCAGACCAGGCTATTGCAGAGGCCCTAGTGTCCAGCATGTTACTGGAGGACAGCTCACCACGCCAGGCCCTGGCTGACTTCCTATTGGCCAGGAAGGCCTCCATCCATCAGCTGCTCAACCAGCCACAGCACGGTACTCCATCATAGGGCTGTTCGATTTTGCCTAAAAATTAAATTGACGATTTTTTCTCTCAAAACTCGATTTTCGATTTCGATTTTTTTATACAATTATACTTCTCTAAACATTTGTTGCCTTGTAGAGCTCTTTTTTCCTCTTTTTTTCATAAGCGACAAATTACACTTTTACTCTGAAGACAGAACAACCCAACTTCCTGTTTTAGCCTAACTTGCTATGCCTAACTTCCTGGCTGTTGCTTGCTAACCTGCAGTCACTTGACACTGGTGGATTTGCGCTTTTGGAGGTGAGTCCTGGTAACGTTACTCGGTGGCCTCACGTGTTGTTATGTGAACTATAAAGGCAACATTTCAGCGTCCGGTGTCTTTGTTCGTGCGCGCGCGTGTGTTGTGGTAATCGTTATCTTGCACAGCCCGCCCCGCAGTGCAACATGCTGCTCAGTGCTCACACACTGCTTTTTGGAGGGGTTGAAATAAGTTCATTGCTGCTGTCTTTAGTAGCCAGCAGTAGTCACAGCCTCCAGAGAGACTTTACAGCGGGGAGAAAGGACGAGTAGCAGCACGCGTACATGACAGATAGCCGCCCCGCTGTAACGTAATTACCCTAGTTAAAACAATTAAGTTTACGATTTTCATTATTTTAACATCGTCCTAACTAATTAATTCGATTACGATTCTAAATCGATTTATCGAGCAGCCCTACTCCATCATCTACACAACAAGTTGTTTAGCGTTTGATAAATTAATGCTTTCTTCAACATTTGGTTCGAATTTGGCCTGGGAGGCTTATTGCATATCAAACAAAGCAAAATGCCCCAAGATAATCTTTAGAAATGGGTATTATCTATCCAACAGTCATGGAAAACCTGGAAAAGTCATGGAATTTCAAAATCTATGTTTCCAGGCGTGTAAAAGTCATTGAATCCTCTGGTCTAAATCCTTGACTTTTTAGGAAAAGTCATGGAATTGTGTTGTCATGTAATGTAACATAATTTTCTGTAGCTGATGACTTAATGCAATATGTGGTATTGGATTTGAGTGATTCTTGTTTTTTATATGAATATTTTACGATATTAACCCTGAGGGTACCCTGTTGATGCAGTGGCTCTGAGCAGTAAAAAAAAAGAGGTGTGTCCTATTTGTCCAGTGTAGTAATAATGCCTGGTGTTGATTCAGAGTCACCGCCTCACATTACATGGGAATTCTATTTTGGATCCTTGAAAAATCATGGAAAAGTTTTGGAATTTTATCCATGAAAATGTGTGGGAAGCCTGAATCTAGAAATCTCTTTCCCCTGTCCCAGGTGCTGGGATCAAGGCCCAGGTATGCAGCCTGGTGGAGCTGCTGGTGACGACACTTTTCCAGGCCTATGCCGTCTTCTACGTACCCCCAGAAGGAAGCCCCAGGCTGGGGGAGGGGGCTCTGAGCTGTGTGCATGCTCTTCTCCACTCTGGAGAATGTCACCTCCAGCACACCCACAGGTAAACAGCTGGCACGTCCTGGAAGTCACACTGCTGGAGGTATGGAGGTGTATGACTGGCCCATGGTCTGAAGCAGAGGCTGTATCAAATATGGACGTCGTGACAGCTCTCAAAACTAAAAAATCAAAGTGCACGTCAAAAAATCAAGTTGAGGAACCTGTTTTGCCGTTTTTGCGGAGAAATCGTGGGAATTTTGAAAAATGATAAAGCCTCCGCAAATATTGCAGAGATTGGTTGAATTAGCATTAATTATTTGTTCACAAAATCACCATTTCCTGGAGGGACTGATAATTTCCCCCAAAGATGGTTTCTGTAATTGCAGGTAGTTCTCATCATACTGATGTTCAAGTGCTCATTCTTCTGATACGTTTGTTTTTAAGAGGTGCAGCCGCTTCTATAAGTGACATGTGTGTCCATCCATTCATCTGTCCATTTTCATAGAGATTTAGCCTAAGCCCCGCCCCCCGCCTCTACAAGGAAGCACAGTGAATACAGCGCAGGGCTCGGTGAAACACGCATGCCACACACGCACACACACACACACCCGCACATACACACACACACACACGCACACACACCCGCACATACACACACACACACACACACCGTGCCGGGGAGAGGTATAGGGTTCGACCTGCGCATACATGCACTGCTTACTTCAACACCTGGGTGTGATTTTTAATTAAGTTATCTACACTGTAATGCCAGCAGTGTCTCTGTCTCTCTCGGTCTGTCTGTCTCTCTGCTGTCTCTCTCTGTGTCTCTCTGTCTCTCTGTCTGTCTGTGTCTCTCTCTCTGTCTGTCTCTCTCTGTCTGTCTGTCTGTCTCTCTCCGTCTGTCTGTCTCTCTCTCTGTGTCTCTCTCTGTCTCTCTGTGTCTCTCTCTGTCTCTGTCTCTCTCTCTCCGTCTCTCTGTCTGTCTGTCTGTCTGTCTGCCTCTCTCTCTCTCTGTCTCTGTCCTTTGTGTATCTCGTGAACCGTCGATCAGATCGACTTCAAACTTGGGGAGTGTGCTAAGGGGGACGCAATTTGGATGCGAAACACGTTCAATATTAATACATTTGTGTTCAATTCTGAGGAATAGTTTGTAATGAATGAATGAATGATGCACTGACAGAATGTGTCTCCCCAGAAAAAGGCAGGAGGGTGCTGCAGGAAGAGGTGAGTACAGGAAGCTGGTTCAACTACCTGCCTTCCTCCATCTCTGAGTTCCAGCCTGCCCTTCGCACCCTGGCTCAGCCAATCCAAAGAGAGCAGCTACGGGACACACTGCAGCAGTGGATCAACACGTAAGTTCCAGTCAAGATTCAAGATTCAAGATTTTTATTGTCACTCCATGGTACAAGTATCACGTGTGAAATTCTTGTGCTGTGGACTCCGTTTACGACATAGTACAAATAGGCAACAAGCAATGAGCAATAGGCAATAAGAAATAGGCATCAATAAGCAATACTAAGCAGCAATAGGCAATGAGGCAGAATAGCGATAAGACAAGTCAGTGGCATATTCATTGCACATAGGTGCACATGTTATGTGCATACGTTAGACATGTTCGGACATTTTAATTCGACGTATTTGACATACAGTGCAAATAGCATGTACCTTATTAAAGGATGGGTTTACCGATGGGGAATATGAATATATATTAATTCTTAAAAAATCTTAAATTTCGAATCCGTTGAAATTTTTGAAATTGCTTGTTCACAGCCAGAGAAAAAAAAAAATGAAAAAAAAAAATGGGCCAGGTGACGCGTTTCGACGCGAAACGCGTCACCTGGCCCAATTTTTTTGGGCCGGATTCGAAATTTAAGATTTTTTAAGAATTAATATATATTCATATTCCCCATCGGTAAACCCATCCTTTAAACATACAATTAAACATTAGGCATTGTGCATACGTTAGACGTGTTCAGACATTTTAAATTCGACGTAATTGACATACAGGTGCAAATAGCATGTACCTTGTTAGACATACAATTAAACATTAGGCATACATAATGGTAGCAGCTTCAGTACGGTACGGTACGACTACTACACTATTTGTGTATGTTAAGGAGTCTCGTGGCCTGCGGGAAGAAACTGTTCCTCAAGCGATTTGTGCGTGCTTTTGGAACCCTGTATCTCCTCCCTGAGGGTAGCAGGGAGAACAGGCTGTTGTGGGGATGGTTTGTGTCTTTGATGATCTTCAGGGACCTCCTGAGGCACCGCTGGTTATACAGTTCGTGCAGTTCTGGCAACTCGTCTCCTGTTACGTGCTGGGCCGCGCGCCTCACCCTCCGTAGCGCCCTGCGGTCCATGGTGGTACAGTTCCCGTACCAGGCGGTGAAGCAGCCAGTCAGCAGGCTTTCAATGGTGCCTCTGTAGAAGTCCCTGAGGATTTCTTTCCTTAGCCCAAACTTCTTCAGGCGCCTGAGTCCGTGTATTCGCTGTTGGGCCTTTTTGACAACAGTGGCGGTGTGGCCGGCCCAGGTCAGGTCCTGGTGGATGTTGACTCCCAGGTACTTGAAGCTGTCCACCCTTTCCACCACTGTGCCGTTGATGGTGATTGGGGGGTGTGTGCCCCCCCCTCTCCTGTAGTCCACAATGATCTCCTTGGTCTTGGAGACGTTCAGAGAGAGGTGGTTGTCCTGGCACCATTGTTCCAGGACCCTCACCTCCTCTCTGTAGGCCGTCTCGTCGCCCCCCGAGATCAGCCCCACGACCGCTGTGTCGTCTGCAAACTTCACGATGGTGTTTGAAGTTTGAGTCGCCACGCAGTCGTGGGTGTAGAGGTCGTACCAGAAGGGGCTGGAGACGCACCCCTGGGGCGCTCCTATGCTGATGGTCAGCGGGGAGGAGGTGAGGTTGCCCACCCTCACCACCTGGCGGCGGTCTGTCAGGAAGTCCAGGATCCAGTCGCACATCGCTGTGTTTAGTCCCAGGTCCCTGAGTTTGCTTACCAGCCTGGAGGGTACTATGGTGTTGAATGCTGAGCTGTAGTCCACGAACAGCATTCTCACATAAGTGTCCTTCCCCTCCAGGTGGGACAGGGCGGTGTGGAGCACGTGTGCCACTGCATCCGCTGTGCTCCTGTTGGGGCGGTATGCAAACTGTAGCGGGTCGTGGTCCGGGGGGAGTGTGGGACGGATCTTTGATATGACCATCTTTTCAAGGCACTTGCTGGCTATTGGTGTGAGGGCTATTGGGCGCCAGTAATTGAGGCTGGTCACTTTTTGCTGTTTGGGAATGGGGATGGAGGCTGGTCACTTTTTGCTGTTTGGGAATGGGGATGATTGTTGCTGCCTTGAAGCAGGAGGGAACTCGTCGGAGGGAGAGGGACTGGTTGAAGATGTCTGTGTACACGGCTGCCAGCTGGTGGGCGCAGGCCTTGAGGACCCGCCCGGGGATGCCGTCCGGGCCGGCCGCCTTGCGTGGGTTGATACGCAGGAACGACCGGCACACTTCATCCTCAGTGATGGTGAGGGGGCGGTCTGTGGGGGGTGGAGGGTGGGGGGGGTTGGTGGTTAGGTGGGAATGGGGGGGGGGTGGGGGTGCTGAGGGGTGGGGGGGAGGAGCTGAGGGGTGGGGGGGAGGAGCTGAGGGGTGGGGGGGAGGATCAAACATGACCCCTCTTCACCTCCTTTTCAATTGTGGTTGATTGACATGATCTCTGTTATATGGATGGAGAGGCTCAGGTTCCTGAGAACCAACTCACTTAGAACATTTCTAATGATGTGGGACCGTTTCTAGTCTACCTCGATGAGGTTAGGGCGGGGCGACGGGTGACTCGCCTGGCTGCTTTCTCATGGACCCCCCACACGGGATATATATTTATTTTAAGCACATATGCGCCTTATGTGGCTGGTAGCACACGTTGTAATATTGAATGTTGAATGTCTCTTTTCCTGTGCCTGTTTTGTCTTGTTTGTGTACTGCTCTATTGTGCCTGTTTGTTTTGTCTTGTTTGTGTACTGCTTTATTAAAAATGTGAAAATAAAATATTGGGGGGGGGAATGACATGACATAATGACAAAAAAAGGAGAATGCATGCATTCCTCCCTTTCCTTGTTTGTGCTAAAGCATTGATTCCCAAACTGTGGTCCGTGGGGCTCTGCCTGCTGGTCTGCCAGAGTATTGCAATTTTTTTTTAAATACAGACAACAGTTTTTACACATAGACAAAAACCCTGAGCAGTAGGCTTGGGCCGATTTTCAGAAATATTGCGATATTCTGGAAATATCATGATTTTGAAAATGTGCTTTCAAAAGCTGTATCAGGCTCAGTTTTAAAGCCATAGTGAAGTTTCTGGTATACAGTAATATGAAACTAGAAGACCCAAAGCAGCGGTTTTCAAACTGTGAGGCACGCCTCCGCTGGGGAACGCGAGACAACTTGAGGGGAGGCACAGCGTTGTAGTTTCTGTAACTGTTACTCATTTCATATATTCCAACACTACTGTAGTTTCTCTCAAATTGCTCCATTAGCCAACTCTCCCTTCCTTCTCCTCCTGTGCTGCAGCTGTGAGGAGGACATCTGCCAGGGCGTTGGCAGCCTGCTGGTCTATGTGAGGAGTCTGAAGGGGCTGGCAGCCATCAGAGACGCCGTGTGGGACCTGCTGTCCACACAGTCCATCAGTCAACACTGGAACACTGTCTGCCAACACCTGCTAGAGCGCCCCCTGGCTGTCTGGGATGACTTCCTGCAGCAGCTCTTCCTTAAGCGCCTGCAGGTAACTCAGGCTGACAACCTGTGAGCCGACTTGCTCAGGGGGCATCGGTGGGAGGGTGGGTGGGGGGTCTGGGTGGGTGGGTGGGTGGGTGGGGGGTCTGGGTGGGTGGGTGGTCTGGGTGGGTGGGTGGGGGGCCTGGGTGCGTGGGGGGGGGGCCTGGGTGCGTGGGGGGTCTGGGTGCCAAAGTCCATATTTGTGGGGGCTTTTGGGCCTCATTGAAGAGGCGGATAGCAGTTGGATAGAAGCTGTCCCTGTGACGGGAGGTTCTGGTACTGCCAGGCGGTAATGTTAACGTAATGTTGCTAAAGTTTCTACATTGTTAGCTTACGACGTTATGACACGTGTCACACTCAAGGCCCGGGGGCCAAATCCGGCCCGGCACCTCATTTTATGTGGCCCGCGAGAGCGAGCAAAGAATACAATTTGCGCAATACAATTCTAGTTGACTGTTTGCCATTATTTTTCCTATAATTCTGCTTTCATAGCTAGTAATTATTAAGTTATTATTACTAAAAACCAATAATAATTGAATAATAATTGAGCTGCGGGCTCGCCGTTCGCAGCTCGGCCGCTGCGCGGCTTTGCCCGCAGCTCGGCTGTTGCGTGGCCTCGGCTGCTCTATTGGCATGTGCAGCGCACAATCGCCTGCACTAATTGGCATGTGTAGTGCACAATGTCTCAACTTCGCATCACTGACGACATCACTGTCACTGATGATGTCACAATGCCTATGACATCAGTGATTTTATAAGATGATTTTGATCAATGATGTCACTGATGATGTGGCCTCGCTGCTTGGCTGCTGTGTGGCATGCGTAGCGCACAATTGCACAACTTTGCATTACTGATGACATCACTGTCACTGATGATGTCACAATGCCTATGACATCACTGTTGATGTCACAATGCCTAAAACATCAGTGCCTATGACATCATCAGTGATGTCATAAGATGATTTTGGTCAATAATGATGTCGCTGATAACATCACTGATGATGTCACAGACATTGTGACATTATCAGTGGAACAAAAATTTAAACAAACATTACCCACTTTCTCCCTTTGTTAAAAAAGGATGAGAACACGTAGGCTAGATGCATTTATATCATGTTACATTTACAACCGGCGCTTTGAGGGCAACCATAATGCTGATGAAACACCCGTGCTGTGAGAATAACATGCTAAATTGTCTTATGGGAATATTGAACATGCTAGTCAGAGTGAGACTGGCCGTCCTCCGAGTGTTAAAGGGCCCATATTTTGCTAATATAATGTATTATTATTTTATTGTTGGCCTCCAGTAGAGTAACTTATTGCATCAGTCATAGTTGAAAAAACTCAGTTTATCTTGTACTGGCTCTCACTGCCCCCTTCAGTTCAGCCTCTGTCTGAAACGCTCTGTTTTAGGTCCTGTCCCTTTAAGAACCCCCACCCTCCGAAATACTCCAGGCGGGCAGCGGGATGAAAGTTTGTTTGCGCAAACCTCTGCCGAGACAGAGGACCCGGACCCCACGTTGAGAACCACTGCAAACCACAATCATGCAGAGAGGGGGAGAGAGAGAGAGAGGGAGAGAGAGAGAGAGAGAGAGGGAGAGGGAGACGGAGGGGACACTGTGTTTGGCTGCAGCAAACACAGCGTCCTCACAGCCTTGGAGATCAAAGGCGAGGAGTGACGATTTTTTTGGTGTGCCGTTTTCCTCCAGGCAGCCTGACGCTGATTTCCCTCTCTAAACAGAGCTCGATTTAAGTTGTTATTTCGGTCTTTTTCAAAATTATTTTTTCATTTTGTAGTAGTAATGGTGCATATTTATCGATACAAGCAGTGTTTTTATTCCAACATGAACCAATAGTATGTTTAATACTAGATTGAAATGCGGCCAGAATGCAGAAATCCCTACTGGAATGTCAGAACAGGGGAAGGGAGGGGCAGGGCGCTCGCGCCGCGGGCCCGGGCTAAGCTTGGCAAAGTTGGCATCACCATGGTAACAAGTCCTACCTGACGTCACCAAAACTATGGTTCTCGCACAAAATCGGCATAAATCCATGTCATCTCGTCTACGAGAGCTCATGGGCGGGAGGGGGGGTTCATGGGGGTAACATTAAAACACTTTCACATATTTATTTGAAGCTTAGCCCATGTTTAACACGTTCACTGCCAATGACGTGTTGATACGTAAAAAAAAATCCAACGGTTGACTGCCAATGACGTGTTAATACGTCAAAAAAAAAATAATAATAATTTTGACGGTGGGATGTGCATCTAACCCTTTTACATCTTCTATATAAATATGGGAGCCACCGAACGTGTACAACCTATTCCACCGACCCACTAAGTGGCGACAGTGCTCTCCAGACTAGAAAAAGCCGAGCCAAAACTGCGATGAAACCATTCTCATACTGTAAAATGGATTGGCGAAAACGCTTTCGTTTTCGCGCTGGTTGCTGGCGGTGGGGGATTGCAAATTTGCATAATAGATTATGGGTGCAACACACTTTGAAACACGCAGCATAAATAAGACCAGAATCGCAAAAGCTTCATCAAAGCTCTCAACCGAAACCCCAAGAAACGAGCGAGCCCATCCAGACTTGCCCAGCGGCCGCCAGCAGACAGGAGCAGCAGCAAAGCAGCAGCAGAAACGAGCTTGTGACACGCCCGCTGCAGCCAAGAAGAACACACACGGAGGGAGGAGTTTGAAGGAGAGGGGTGTTTCCTGCTGTTATGGAGGAAATTACTGTTCAAAACTATTGTTTAGATGTCTGACGTCTTACTGATGCCAAAAATGAATGGTTAAAGTGACTGTTCTATCGAATTTCACAAAATGCTATTTATCTCAGCTTAAATTTTCAGACGCTGAAACCATGCTGTATTCAAGTGCTAATGCCTACATAACTACTAACTCTACAAACTAACTCTTTTAGACAGAGAAAGCACACATTCTATTAGTTCTTTTGAGATATTTTGTGTTCACAAAATCTTAGCAGAAAAGAATCCTCGGGTCTTGAAAGATGAGCCAGAATCCTCAAAAAAACCCTCTGGCAGAAGCTACCTACAGTAAAAAAAAAACGGCTGGCAGTGAATGTGTTAATATGACCATCCAAGATTGCAACAACATATATATCATACAAAATTAAGAAATGCATAATAGGGCCCCTTTAAATATATTAGAGTGGAATAAATCTGGGCTTGCTTGAGCTAGCAAAAGGAATTCCTGTCTCACTCTCCTTTCTGAGTAATGTTACCAGGCTAGTATATCTTAGTAAGATGGTTACACGCTTTCTGACAGCTGTTACTTTCACATAGCAGCTGAATATGGCCAGGTGCACGCTGGTCAGCTTTCAGATTGTTATCATTTCAGTATAAAATAATTAGGATAAAAATAATTTACCGGTAATATGTTGAAAATAGCTTTTTAATTAATTGAGACTGCCAGGTAGAGTACACCCAGTGCACTCGGCTGATTTAGTTAATCTATTTCATCTAGACTTACTAACTGTCCCTAGGATTAAATCAAATCATGGGAAAGCCGCGTTCACCCACTATGCTGCTGCTAGCTGGAACGATCTGCCTGAAGACATCAGATTTGCCCCAACTTTACTTACTTTTAAAAATAGACTAAAGACTTTTATGTTTACCGTCGCTTTTAACTGCTGACAGATTGAAAATTTGTTTTATTCCTCTGTAAGTTTTTTACTATTTTTGCAACTACTCTGTTGTGATGCTTTTAAATGTCTATGTTATCCTCTTCTTTTATTCTCTTATTTTCTTGTGTCGACCATCTTATGTGAAGCACTTTGAATTGCCTCTATCTGATTTTATGCAAACCCAATGCTGTGGCATGTACGGGCAACAGAAGACGCAAGGTACCAGTAGATGGTATGCTTGGCATCCAAACTACAGTATAAAGACAAAGCTGTTATGAAATGTCTATTTTATCCTCTTTTTTATTTTCTTATGTCATCCATTTTATGTGAAGCACTTTGAACTGCCTCTGTGTATGAAATGTGCTATACAAATAAACTTGACTAGACATAACATGCTTTTTTTTAACCCATCGACCAATCGATGGGTTAAAGAGTAGGTAGAATTTCAGTCTACCCATATTTTCTTTGACTATTTTGTTGACTATACAGGTAACTTTATTACAGGCCATGGAGGAGATGATTGGCAGCATCTATCTCCCACTGGTGTTGTTGTTAGTGCTGGTATTTCTCCAAATCAAAAGTGTTTGTTCCATTTCCTTGTTAGGTGACACTGTGGTCCCTCGTTCATTTCCATTATTTCATTGACATGTCCCGTCTCTCCTGCTCGTTGCCCCCTGCAGGCCATTACCCAGGAAGAAACGGGGGCTATCTCAGCGAGCTCCACCCAGCTCCTCACCTCGGCCCTGAGGGATCTGGAGGCTCAGACGGTCCACCCGGGCTCCAGCCGCGGGCCCGGGGCCCAGTACGAGGTGGACGTGGCCTCCTTCCTCTGGTCAGAGGCTCCAGGAGACCTTTGGAGCGATGCAGGCTGGGTGAGCGTGAGCCAACGGGGGCAGCAACAGCAGCGGAGCGGCCTGGCCATGAAGACCCAGGCCCTGACTCCCTGCGTGCAAAACTTCTGCTCCTCCCTGGACACCAAGCTGAAGGCCAGGCTGGAGGACCTGCAGCACTACCTGCCCTTCCACCACAAAGGTAGGGATGCTTCAGTCATCAAATCATAGAGCGTAGAGCTGTATTTATATACAGTATGTATATATAATATATCTATATTAGATATATTATATATATAGATGTATATTATATATATAGATGTATGGACGTAGCTACCGCGATGGCATCCATTGGTTTTTGGACTTGCGTTTTGAAGCCTCGAGGTTGGCATGTTCACCGTCGCCATCTTGATTATTTTTAGCCAGAAGTGATGTGAATTTGGACGAGAAGAACCACAGCGCCGCCTGCTATTGGTCTGTGATGGGCGAGCTGCGCGATCACTGGACAGGCGACCTGTCAATCACGCCCCAAAAGATCTATTGCCTATTTTACTCTGCATGGGACCATAACTTATTATCACCATGTAATCTTGTATTGAAGAAGATCAGTGATTGAGGGAAGTGTTTACTGAGGCCATCAATCAAGTGAGAAGTAGAGTACAGCCATTTTCCCACTCACTTCCATGTAACTGGCCTTCTTTTTGCAGCCAGTGGAGTCGCCCCCTGCAGCCCATTCGAAAAAATGCAGGTTTAACCCATTGATACCTGATGCAGCATTTGTGAGTGTATCCCTTTAAGACCGCGAACCGCGGTTCACGGTCTTAAAGGGATACACACACAAATGAGGGATATACATGCAAATGCTGCATCAGGTATCAATGGGTTGAGTTACTTCTGCATTGGCTCCCCAGACGGAGCTAGGAGCTAGCCCACTGCATAAAATACTTGACGCACTTGTCACCTGTCATTAAAGACTTTTCCAATGTGTCTGATCTGTCTTTTAGTGATCAGAAATGCCCTTTGTGTGTCTCCTCTCGATAGGGTCCGATTCCAGGCCAGTCTCCGCTTCCGGCCCCCCCGAGGGCTTGTCCACGTCCTCGTTCGACCGCTTCACGGACTGTGCTGCGGTGGAGGAGGCATTAAGGGACGGCTGCTTGGCCTGCGTGCAAAACATCCTGTTTTCCGTGCGCTCCGAGCTGGCCGCGGCAGCCACGCCCCGGCCCAGCAACACCCACCTCAGCTCCGTCCTCTTCATGGCCCGGCTTTGCCAGTCCATCGGCGAGCTCTGCCCGAGCCTGAAGCACTGCGTCCTGGGGAGACAGAGTAGTGCAGAGGTCACCCCCAGGTTAGTCTCGCTGCATGGCAGCTGCTCTACAGCTGCTCTACAGCTGCTCTCCCATTGGAGGCGACCATTTCATTCGCTGCCGGATGTCCGCTCCCCGATTACAAGCTCTGTCATTGGCTCCAACCATGTCAATCAGAGCAGCTTCCGCTCCCTCCTCCCTATGAGTCGCTGTAAATAGTCCCCTGCTGCCGAAGTGAAAACTATAACGCTAACTAGCTAGCAAGCTAACGGCAGAAACCTACACGCTAGCTCGTTGCTACATGCTGAAAATGGCAAGTTGGATCGTTGGAAAATATTTTCCAAGGGCACTGCCGCTAAGCGCCACCCATCGCAATTCCAGAATGGTGACCAGCGCTGCCAGACTCCTCTCACGGAAGGGAGGGGAGGCTGGCAAGCGAGACTACCCCCAGGTAGCTCCACCTACCAGACTACCCCCAGGTAGATGCACCGATCCACCGTTGCGATCCAATTCCGATCTACCTCTACCGATTCCGATACCAGAGCTCTTGGCAACTCTCCCAAGGAGCTGCAGCCTCCACCTTTACATAGTAGCTGGAGGAGCTGCAGCATCCACCTTTACATAGTAGCTGGAGGAGCTGCAGCCTCCACCTGCTGCAGCATCCACCTTTACATAGTAGCTGGAGGAGCTGCAGCATCCACCTTTACATAGTAGCTGGAGGAGCTGCAGCATCCACCTTTACATAGTAGCTGGAGGAGCTGCAGCCTCCACCTTTACATAGTAGCTGGAGGAGCTGCAGCATCCACCTTTACATAGTAGCTGGAGGAGCTGCAGCATCCACCTTTACATAGTAGCTGGAGGAGCTGCAGCATCCACCTTTACATAGTAGCTGGAGGAGCTGCAGCATCCACCTTTACATAGTAGCTGGAGGAGCTGCAGCCTCCACCTTTACATAGTAGCTGGAGGAGCTGCAGCCTCCACCTTTACATAGTAGCTGGAGGAGCTGCAGCATCCACCTTTACATAGTAGCTGGAGGAGCTGCAGCATCCACCTTTACATAGTAGCTGGAGGAGCTGCAGCATCCACCTTTACATAGTAGCTGGAGGAGCTGCAGCATCCACCTTTACATAGTAGCTGGAGGAGCTGCAGCATCCACCTTTACATAGTAGCTGGAGGAGCTGCAGCCTCCACCTTTACATAGTAGCTGGAGGAGCTGCAGCCTCCACCTTTACATAGTAGCTGGAGGAGCTGCAGCATCCACCTTTACATAGTAGCTGGAGGAGCTGCAGCATCCACCTTTACATAGTAGCTGGAGGAGCTGCAGCCTCCACCTTTACATAGTAGCTGGAGGAGCTGCAGCATCCACCTTTACATAGTAGCTGGAGGAGCTGCAGCATCCACCTTTACATAGTAGCTGGAGGAGCTGCAGCATCCACCTTTACATAGTAGCTGGAGGAGCTGCAGCATCCACCTTTACATAGTAGCTGGAGGAGCTGCAGCATCCACCTTTACATAGTAGCTGGAGGAGCTGCAGCATCCACCTTTACATAGTAGCTGGAGGAGCTGCAGCATCCACCTTTACATAGTAGCTGGAGGAGCTGCAGCATCCACCTTTACATAGTAGCTGGAGGAGCTGCAGCATCCACCTTTACATAGTAGCTGGAGGAGCTGCAGCATCCACCTTTACATAGTAGCTGGAGGAGCTGCAGCATCCACCTTTACATAGTAGCTGGAGGAGCTGCAGCATCCACCTTTACATAGTAGCTGGAGGAGCTGCAGCCTCCACCTTTACATAGTAGCTGGAGGAGCTGCAGCATCCACCTTTACATAGTAGCTGGAGGAGCTGCAGCATCCACCTTTACATAGTAGCTGGAGGAGCTGCAGCATCCACCTTTACATAGTAGCTGGAGGAGCTGCAGCATCCACCTTTACATAGTAGCTGGAGGAGCTGCAGCATCCACCTTTACATAGTAGCTGGAGGAGCTGCAGCATCCACCTTTACATAGTAGCTGGAGGAGCTGCAGCATCCACCTTTACATAGTAGCTGGAGGAGCTGCAGCCTCCACCTTTACATAGTAGCTGGAGGAGCTGCAGCATCCACCTTTACATAGTAGCTGGAGGAGCTGCAGCATCCACCTTTACATAGTAGCTGGAGGATTCAAGGATTCAAGGATTCAAGATTTATTAAGTGTCCCAAAAGGGCAAATTGGATTGCAGGAAGCGTAGTACGAAGTACATACATAAAAACAAATAAGACAAAAAGAACATTGTAAAAGCAGTCTAGAGCAGCAGTTTAAAGTGCAACACAATAGTTAAAGTGCAAATGACAACAGTAGCAACGATCTAAAGTGCACAGTAGAGATATAAAGTGCATAGTAGCAAAGTGCAGTTCACTCACAGCAGCACATTTATATCACAAGAAAGAGCTACAATGTATCATTGTATTAAAGCACAAGAGAAAAAACCTCAGTCCAGACCAAAGGGCAGACAAAGTATATAATACAGATATACTGTATTGTACCCCTAAGAATAAATAAAGATAAAAGAATAAAAGAATAAAAGGATAAAATAAATAAATAACAGCAACGGCAGATGGGGAGACATTACATTTGTACCCCAGCAGCGTTCAACGCTCTGATAGAGACAGGCACAAAGGAATTTCTGTACCTGTTCTTTTTAACTATGGGGGCACGAAGGCGGAGCCCGGAAGGAAGCAGCTCATATTCGAACCTCAGAGGGTGGGCATCATCTGATCGGATGGACTCAGCTTTCTTCAGCACCTGTTTAGTACAGATCTGGTCCAGGCTTCTGAACTGGGTTCCGGCTATTTTTGAAGCCACCTTCACTATTCTCCCCAGGGAGTTCTTGTCTTTAGTACAAAGATTACCATACCAGCAGATTATGGAAAATGATATGACAGACTCCACAAAAGCACTATAGAACATTTTCATCAGAGTTTTATCAACCTGAAATTTGGCCAGCTTCCTAAGGCAGTAAAGGCGCTGCTGACCTTTCTTACACAGCATGTCGGTATTCAGATCAAACTTCAGCTTGCTGTCAATTACCGTACCCAGATATTTGTAGTCTGTCACTATATCGACAGGCTGACCGTTGACAAAACTGCTCTGGGGAACAGGGGGGGAACGTCGAAAATCAATACAAACCTCTTTCGTTTTGGAAACGTTGAGTTCCAAGGAAGCGTTTTCGCACCAGGAAACGAAGTCGTCAATGACTTGGCCGTGTCCTACATCATCATCGCCAAGCAGACTGACGATGACAGAATCGTCAGCGTACTTGACGATGAATCTGTTGGCGAAACGGCTGCGACAGTCGTTGGTGTATAGAATATATAAGAAAGCAGATAAAACACAGCCTTGGGGCGAGCCAGTAGAGGACAATAAGATACTGGACAGTATCCCATTGACCCTCACCTGCTGAGATCTATTCGTTAGAAAGTCTAGAATCCAACCAACGAGGCACTTATCCAGACCGAAAAAGCTGGTTAATTTCTCGACCAGAATGTGTGGCTGGATGGTGTTAAATGCTGATGAAAAATCAGCAAAGAGCAGCCTAACGTGATTCTTACTGCCCTCTAGATGCTTGAATATGAGGTTCAGTAAGGTGGCTGTAGCATCCTGCACGCCTCTATTAGCACGATAGGCAAACTGAAGTGGATCGAGCAAAGAGTCAGTTTTTGTTACTAGCTCATCCTTCACTAGCCTCTCAAACTGTTTCATGACCAGGGAGGTTAGGGCCACTGGCCGGAAGTCATTAAGTGATTTTGGATTGGTGCACTTGGCAACAGGAACAAGAATGGATTTTTTCCAAAGGGACGGCACCCTCTGCTGGCGGAGTGACAGATCAAAAATATGGCTGAAAATGGGACCTAATTGCTCAGCACATACCTTTAAAATACGCCCGCTTAAGTTGTCTGGGCCAGGGCTTTTTTTAGGTTTGCACCCTTTGAGACGTCTTATCACCTTTTGCTCGTCGAAGAAGGGGTTCAAAGGGGGGGCCAGAAGGAGACTGTCTCTCAACACAGAGTGTTTCTCACTAAAATCGCGAGTCTCAAATCGGCCATAGAAGGAGGAGCTGCAGCATCCACCTTTACATAGTAGCTGGAGGAGCTGCAGCATCCACCTTTACATAGTAGCTGGAGGAGCTGCAGCATCCACCTTTACATAGTAGCTGGAGGAGCTGCAGCCTCCACCTTTACATAGTAGCTGGAGGAGCTGCAGCATCCACCTTTACATAGTAGCTGGAGGAGCTGCAGCATCCACCTTTACATAGTAGCTGGAGGAGCTGCAGCATCCACCTTTACATAGTAGCTGGAGGAGCTGCAGCATCCACCTTTACATAGTAGCTGGAGGAGCTGCAGCATCCACCTTTACATAGTAGCTGGAGGAGCTGCAGCATCCACCTTTACATAGTAGCTGGAGGAGCTGCAGCATCCACCTTTACATAGTAGCTGGAGGAGCTGCAGCCTCCACCTTTACATAGTAGCTGGAGGAGCTGCAGCATCCACCTTTACATAGTAGCTGGAGGAGCTGCAGCATCCACCTTTACATAGTAGCTGGAGGAGCTGCAGCATCCACCTTTACATAGTAGCTGGAGGAGCTGCAGCATCCACCTTTACATAGTAGCTGGAGGAGCTGCAGCATCCACCTTTACATAGTAGCTGGCTCCTACTGTGAAATGATTAGCATTAGTTACCTGCTTCATAATATTCCACAATATTAAAGTCAACAATTAAGAAAGCCCATTAGATATTTCCAAAATTGATCCACTCAAAATTATTAAAACAACATTTCATCAAACTGACAAACGCCCTGTGGGAAACCCCCCAAATATTTATAAGACTAAAACATCTCCAAAACTAAGGACATGTTGTTGAGGTAGCTAACTGCTAACGTTACTAGCTCATTACTACTACTGCTACTACTGTACTTAGTTGCACTGCTTCATGTTATGTTATGGTGGGTCCAGCGCAAGCTATGAATGGAATCTTGATTGGATCAGCCATGTCAGTCCAATATCCAATATGTGAATTGCATCAGTATCTCTACCCCCAGGCAGGGAAGGAAGCTGGGCAAAGCCAGGGCGGCCGCAGATGTCAGCCCCGCCCAGGGCACGTGGGCGGGGCTGAAGGAGGAGCTCAGAGCGTGCAGCATGGAGGCCTACCGCATCTGGAGCTCCGCCCTCTCTAAGGTCAGAGACTGCACATGTTTATATATATATATATATATATATATTAGAAGGAGAATACTGGAGCACTCAGGTCATCTTTAGATGGTTTATTATAAGGTGCAGATCAAACACTGACGTTTCGACACTTGCTCTTCTTCAGAGTGAGCTTTGCATTGGATTCACAGTGTGTTTGAATGAGGAGCAGAGGGGAGGAGCAAGCAATCTGCAAGCTGGCTGCCAAATCATACAATCAATCATCCAATACAACTTACCACCACATTAACAAGGGCAGTGGTGGCCCAATGGTTAGAGAAGTGAGCTTGTGACCGGAAGGTCATCGGTTCAATCCCCGGGACCGGCAGAATACATCTGGGTGGGGAAAGTGAAAAGGCAGCACTTGCCCCTCCCTCATTACCACCACTGAGGTGCCCTTGAGCAAGGCCCTTAACCCCAACTGCTCCAGTGGAGCTGATCAGTGGCCAGCAGATCAGACTGTGGTTGTACTGGGCAGCTTCCAGGTATGAATGTGTGTGTGAATGTGAACAGGGCACTCCTGAAAAAGACAGCATTGCTCTCAGTGAGACTCCCCCTGTATAAATAAAGGTAAAAAAAATAAAATAATTAACAGACCAGCAAAGAATTCACTAACCCTAACTGTATTTTCCTTGTATTCTGTAACCAGGTAAAACCCTGGTTGAGTGATTTACCTCCTGAACTTAAGTTGTATTGGATGATTGATTGTATGATTTGGCAGCCAGCTTGCAGATTGCTTGCTCCTCCCCTCTGCTCCTCATTCAAACACACTGTGAATCCAATGCAAACTCACTCTGAAGAAGAGCAAGTGTCGAAACGTCAGTGTTTGATCTGCACCTTATAATAAACCATCTAAAGACGACCTGAGTGCTCCAGTATTCTCCTTCTGATGCTACTGTGGTTCCTCAGTATATATCAGTATATATATATATATATACTGTGGTACCATACTGCTACTGTGGTTGCTCAACTGTTGAGCACCAGTCTCCGTCTTCCTAACTGTGGTTTAGCGCATGAACTTTCTCTAAAAAAAAATATATATATATATATATATATATATAGTCGCTGTTGGGCGGAAAACTTGTATCTCCAAAAAAAAGCAATTTTTCACAAGGAAGAAAAAACTAGAGAATTAAGTTTTTACATAATAATGAACATCTGTACATTCAAGCTGTTGCCAAGCGAGTTGCCACACCACTGATTGAGACTATCACCACCACAGAACTCTGTATTTGTATACTAAAATACTATATACGCACACACACACACACACGTGTTGTTGCATGAAAGCGCACCGTCTTTTTTCCTGCTTGCGTTTGGACAGGCGTTATTTCCTGCTCGCGTTTGGACAGGTGTTATTTCCTGCTTGTGTTTGTACAGGTATTGCTGGATAAGTTCGCCACAGCGCTCCTTGCTGAGTCAGCAGGTGCCATCCTGAGCACAGCCACGGCCTGGGAGGAACTGGAGATCCAGGAAGAGGCGGAGTCGGGCAGCAGCATCACCTCCAACATCAGACTCCCTGTCCAGGTCAGTCACCTCCAACATCAGACTTCCTGTCCAGGTCAGTGACCTCCAACATTAGACTTGCTGTCCAGGCCAGCCATGCGACAGCTTCTCTCTGTTGGTCCATGTTCAAATCAGAGGTCAACTTTCACGTCAGGTGTTGCAGTTATTTACCGTTCAATGTGAGGCTTTGCATCAGATATTGCACAGATATTTCTCAGTAAAAATGCACATTGAGTGTTCAAGCTTGCAAGGTGTTCAAAGTGATCAAGAGTGAAGTGAAGTGATTTCAGTTTTTGCAAAAGTGTTCAAGTGAAAGATTTTAAGTGTTAATCGGGGTGATGGCCTGTGGGTAGAAGCTGTTTTTGTGTCTGTTAGTTTTGACGTACAGTGCTCTATAGCGCCTGCCAGAGGGGAGGAGTTGGAACAGATCATGACCGGGGTGAGATGGGTCTGTGATGGTCTTCCCTGCCTGTTGTTCTACTCTGGACGAGTACAGTTCCTGGATGGAGGGCAGTTTGGCACAGATGATTGTCTCTGCAGTCTCTGCCTGTCATGTTTGGTGGCTGAGCCAAACCAGACGGAGATGGAGTTGCAGAGGACAGACTGGATGATGGCAGTGTAGAACTGGATCAGCAGCTCCTCAGGCAGATTATACTTCCTGAGCTGGTGTAGGAAGTACAACTGCTGCTGTGCCTTCTTGGTGATGGTGTCTATTAGGGCTGTGGCGATTAACTTATCTCCCGATTCGATACTATCACGATTCATGGGTGCCGATTCGATTTATATTGCGATTCTTAAGTATTGCGATTCTACGATTATTGCGATTCGATATTACGATTTATTGCGATTTTTGTTTATTTTTTATTTTTATTTTTTCAGTTTGTTTGCTTTTTTACACTAGATTAGAACATGGGAAAAGTTGAATCATACACTAGAGACTGTATATTATATATCATGAGTAGGGCTGGGTGATATAGTTAAAAACAGGGGCGGACTGGGATCATAATTCAGGCCGGGCATTAGATACCAAGCAGGCCAGGCCAATATGGGCCGACGCGCGTGAAATTTGGGCCGTTTGAAGCCCAATTTGGACAGTTTGAAGCCAGATTTGGGCCGTTTGAAGTCCAATTTTACAATGAGATGCACCCACTTTAACCCTGAAGTGTAATTATTACTTCAGACTAACTAATAAAGTAATAAAACCACTAGTAAACCAGTAGGCGGCGCCTGGCCTGCTGTTCAGTGAGTGGCCTGACTGCAAGCACCCCAAATTTTTTTTTTTTTCTTTTTTTCCGATTATCGATTCTGGAATAAAAGATCGATTCAAAAAATCGTGACATTAAAAATCACGATACTTAGGTGAATCGATTTTTTCCCCCACCCCTAGTGTCTATGTTGGCCTCCCACTTGAGGTCCTGGGAGATTATGGATCCTAGGAACTTGTAGGATTCCACTGTAAACACAGTGCTGTTGTATATGGTGAGGGGGTGGGCAGTGCTGGGGGGCTCCTCCTGAACTCCACTATCATCTCTACAGTTTTCAGTTCGTTCAGCTCCAGGTTGTTCTGACCGCACCAGAGGGCCAGCTGTTCCACCTCCCGTCTGTATGCAGGCTCCTCACCGTCCTTGATGAGGCCGATGACCGTTGTGTCGTCTGCGAACTTCAGGAGTTTGACTGATGGGTCCCTGAAGATGCAGTTGTTTGTGTAGAGGAGGAAGAACCAGGGGGAGAGCACACACCCCTGGGGGGCGCCAGTGCTTATTAGGGCTGCACGATATTGGAAAAAACTGACATTGCGATATTCCCTGCCCCTGCGATATATATTGCGATATGAAAAAATACAGATTTTCACCAGATTACCAGAATAGCTCTATTTTAAAGAAAAGAATACTTCTAGAATGATTGGGATGATTTTGTAGAGGAGTCCATCTGATTTTGGAGGGGAAATTAGGTATTTTAATGTTTCTCAACCACTGGGCTGTCGCCTATACTGTAGGCCTCAGAGCGTCATCTATCAGGGTGCATACACATTTTGACCAATGGATTTCCATGACTTAGGCTACATACATGAAAAAGTGAGTAAGTTATGACATTCTACTTTAAAATGTCACTAGCCTACACTTCACTTAGTGTAATGCAGCCTTTAAAACCAGGGAAAGACAACATGTATGCTGTATCACCATATTACCATATCCAACATCTAAGACCATATAGTCTCATATCACAATATTGATATACAATTGATATATTGCCCACCCCTAATATTGAGTGCCAGAATCTACCTCCCAATGATGCTATTTGCAGAAAAACATTAGATTTCATTGATTATAATCACTGCTTTCAACTTCTTTCGTTCTTCTAACGTTTCAATAAATCAACAATGAAACACCCCTGCCACTTTACACACTTGGTCTGACCCCCCGGAAACCCCCTCCAGAAACGACCAAGTGGTACACTCCGCATCTGCGGAGTTCCGGTTTTTGAGCGCAAGGCTGGCAGTACAGAGAGACGAGGATTCACATGCAGCCGACCGGTGACAAACAATTCATTCGTGAAAAGTAATAAATATACATTTAATTGCCCAGATATGTCTCTTCTCTTTTTATTTTCACTGACATGTTTTGTGTAAATAAGTCGCTATGTATGATTAACTCTACCGTAACGTTACTGCTATCATGTGATGCAACATCAGAGACTTGAAGGGGAGAGACAGCCACAGTGATAACACTGACAACTTCTCAGTAATCAGCCTTCGTGTCATAAGTTGCGGTCTTGCTTTTTGGTGTTTCAAGAGTAAATATCTCCACTCCACGGACATGTTGAGTTACAGCAGCCAGCCTGCTGTATGCGAGTGCGCTGCAAACTGTGGACAAGTCCGCCTCCGCAACCACATCGTTTACAGACGGGCTACTGTCTGTCAGCAACGCAACATAAGCAAAAGATAATTCAATTTAGGTCTCTGTGCATGTTTGTTGTGTTGAAGCTAAGCACTAAATGAGTGAGTACAGTAGCGGGGCGTCTCTCTCCTTTGAGAGAGACTGCATTTCACTCAGTAGGCTACCCCTAAAGTGAGAGTTTATCAAGCAACATGACGAGTTAATTTGCTTTTGACATCGCACGTCCTGCGATGTGACTATCGCGCATGCGCACATCGCAATGTCGATGTGTAAACGATATATCGTGCAGCCCTAGTGCTTATTATCCGGATGCTGGATGTGATTTTCTGGATGTGATCTAGGAGTTTAATGCAATATTGTTTTAATAGCATAAAAACCTCATCAGTGTGATTTCTATAATCAGTTTGAACTTCAATGCATTCAGTCATTCCATACAAATGTAGAAAGCAGAATTGAAGTTGAGTTGTGGAAGCGTTGTTGAAGCGTGTTATTCTGAAAGCCATGTGTCTCTTTCCTGCAGCCATCTTGGTTTGTCCAGTCTCTGCTGTTCCAGCTGTGTGTGGAGGTGAACAAGGTGGGCGGCCACGCCCTGCCCCCAGCCACCCTGCAAACACTGCTGCAAGCCTGCCTGGACCAGGCCCTCACCCACTACCACAGCCTCACACAGCAGGTGACTACACACACACACATACACACCATGGTGACTGACACACGTACTGTACGTAAACACACAGACACATACACAACATGGTGATTACACACTAGGGGTGGGAATCTAGACACCTCACGATTCGATTCCGATTCAGAGGACTTAGATTTGATGATAAAACAATTATCGATGCATTATCTCGATGCATCTTGAATCGATGCATCACTTTTTTCCCCAATACATGATTTATTTTTTCTCACTTTCTTTTTTCTCATTGTGTGTCTACTTTTAAAATAAAAGTGCATTTGGAATTGCATTGTATTATGATCCATAATTAAAATAAACAAATGCATTCATCTCCATGATCTTTTATTAACACTTTGAGTGCCACGGCCCTTGGGCAAAAGGTGCTGTACTGTGCCACATAGGCCGCAATGCATTTTAAAACAGTCATATAATTTCTTTAATAATTACTATGTAAACACTGAACACGCACAAATAACGATGAGACTCTCTTCTATCACCTGCAAAAAAAAGTTTATTGATCCCATTTTCCGTTCTTTAGTTATGAGCCGGAGAAGATAGCTTGATTTGACCAAAAACAGCCCTTTTTTTCTACGAGCTGAGATAATGACCCTTTTGTGAAAGGAAGCATTTCAAGCACATCATTGACTCATTGCTAATATTTTCTGATGTAATGCTGCAGCTGCCTGGGTCTGTTGTATGCTGTAGTGTCCTGCGTGCCCCACCTCCCCCCCTCCCCCCCCTCCTCCTCCCCCCCCCCCCCCCCCCCCCCCCCGTTGTGGGAGGAGTGTCTCTCTGCTCTGCTCGGCTCTGCTGTGAATGCGTTTGCTCTGCGTGTGCTCAGCACTGAAAAGTCCGCTAGATCCAGCTTTTTTACAGCCGCGTGTATGTCACCAGCTTCCAGTTGAGAACTCCACGGCTGATCATGCGAATGGGCTGTTGCAGCGGACACGAGGTGCTCAATTGTGACAGCAGATTGGCTGCTGCAGGGGCACAGCTACGTTATGCTTCAATGAAGCAGCTGCATATGGACGGATGCGATGCGATTTCCTTTTCCACAACGACTTCTTCTGTGTGTTTAACTCATGGATAACTCTACTTTCTCTCATCTGGAGTGCGCTGTCGCCACCTAAGGGTTCTGTAAAATAGGTTAGACACATTCAATAGCTCTCATATTGTAAGAGGCGATGTAAGAGGCATAGATCGACACCCCCCCGTCAAAAAAACAATTTCGAGTTATTGACGCCATTTGGCGTCGCTGGCAGCCTACGGTAAATTTCTAATGACGCCATATGGCGTCGCTGGCACTCAATGTGTTAATATACAAATGCTGCCCTCTGTTACAAGAGTTAGCCACCAGGTGGCAGTCAGGGTTCCAAGCATGCAGCAAAGCTACAGTGAAAGCAGAGTGTGCAGAAGAAGAAGCACAAGCTTTACTGACATTAAGTTGCAATAAAGAACGAGTCAAAACATCACCTAACTGGTAGGGATGGGCATCGAATTTCGAATTTTCGAATAATCGTTGTTATTATCAAGGTCGACTTTTATTATTGAAAGTCGAAATTCGAAAAAAATGTTATGAAATGTTGCATTGTCTCCCCTGATTCTAAGTAGAGTCGAATCGCTTGGTTTGAGCAAGTAAAACAATTTTTATAAGCATTTTAAGCAAGGTTTATGGAAAAATGAATGGCGGATGAAATCCCATGAAGAAAGAGAGGGGGTGACTTTGGCACCCCTTTGGCACTCAGACCTGAGCCTACTAAATATTTAATGAACCACTCATGATTGTCAAAACTGTTTTTTATTTTCGAAAATGTCAATGTCATGTAACATGTTCTTTACTTCAGTGGTGCAATGCTTGTTTGAGCTAAAAATCCACAGCAGAAGCTTTTTCTATTACGGTAATTAATAAAGCATTAGATTTAGAATCAGGGGAGACAATACAACATTTCACTCACCAAAAAAAAAAAAAAATATATCTATATTTTTATTTTTACATTCCCCCCCCCGAATTTCGATTAAAAGTCGACTTTGGCCAGCGAATTTCGAATAGTGTTTTTGCTAGAAATGCCCATCCCTACTAACTGGACATCCATCATATAAACATGGTGCCAGAAGCGGAACCTTGATGATGTGACGGGACACAAAATAACAGGCTGGACACCATTGATTCCACCGGAGCCAAGTTAAACACTTGATCAGCAAAAGTGCAAACTCTATCTGCACGAACGGCTTGACACTACTCTGTCTGCACTCTGTCTCTCTCTTGTAGCCCTGCAGGCAGGGCGGACATATCTCGGCAACCGTAACTCATAGAGACTTAAGGCTCTTTCACACACAGATCACGCAAAAAGGCTTTGCAGAAAGCCTGCAAAGCCTGGCAGCCTCGCCACAGAAATTGCTTTCACACACAGGCCAGCAGGACGGCCACATTCCCGTCCCGCGGTGTCCTTTCAGGCGACAGCCACTGCTCCCGGATTGAAAGGCGAGCCGCTGGAGGCATTTCCACTCAGCTCCTCGCTCAAATTAATATTTTCATAGGTTAGTGTAGCCTAGCCTACTGTATGATGAACTGATTTCGAGAGGGAATATCCTCAGACCAACTCGCCACAGACAGCTATAGCCCTCTGAAGCTTATTATTATATCCGTTAATTTTACCTACTAATGTCAACATCGTTTGAGCATAAAGCCTAACCGCACGGAGCATTCCTCCTGGCGTCCCTGCAGTCATGATTGTATAGGCTACTTTTTTTACTTTCACTCGTGCACTTTCTTGATACATGAGGTGATTTCCCCTGTAATTTTTTTATGAATGAGCTGACCATTCACACCTTTTCCGGCTCGCTGCGACGATGCTTTCAAATGGAGGCAGGTTGCCAGGTAACCCGGCGCTGTTACTACCTACTGTGGCGGGACAAAAGGTGTAAAACAATTATCCACCAAGGCGCGTTCACGACTTTCACATCGGAGGCGCGAATCCTATTTTCCGTGCACTTTTCGGCTTTCAAGGCCGGTGAGAAAGAGCCGTTAGGGTGGCGGCGTTGGATTCGGAGTGAAAAAATACATTTAGTCCTTTAGAGGCATCGCGATCTGGACTTCCGTTTCCCAGAAAATGTAAATAATGTAATAATCGATTTTTGACATTTGTGAATCGATTCATAATTGTCCATGTCCACATCACGATGCAGACACACACACAGGCCGGACAGTACTATTACACAGACACACACACAGGCCGGACAGTAGACATTTCACAGGTTACATACAGACTTCCAAGTATTCTGTTAGAACAGAAATCAAACAATGAAGGACAGCTGAGTCCAGGCATGAGCAGCTGAGTGAGGACAAGGTCAGCTTAGCAGCCAGGCAGGAGAAGTGAGTGGAGCAAAGAAAGGGTCATGTTAGCAGTGACAGACACCACACCAATGAGGGGTGAGTGCATAACAATATAGTGTACTTGATATTAGGCTTGGGCGGTATACTGGTATACCAGGGTATTTAGATCATACCGGGGTATGATGTAAATACCCTGGTATACTGGTATACCAGGGTATTTAGATCATACCGGGGTATGATTTTCAATACTGTCAAAAATATACACGCTCCTCTTTCCATTCAATTGAATGATGGGAGAATGAGAGGCTGCAGTGAGGTGACGTTGTAGTGCACAGCACATGTCAGTAGAGGGCAGTCTCTAGTGGTGGAACAGGCAGAGGCAGCACTGTGCGCAGGCACAGCTGAGCTGAATGCTGAGAGAAAAATGGCAGCTGGACTCTTAGCCTAAATATATATATATTTTTAGGTCTATTTTTATTTTCTATACGCCATTTGTAGGCTACTTTTTTTTTAACCTTATTAACACATTCACTGCCAGCCGTTTTTTCAATACTGTAGTTAGCTTCTGCCAAGTTTTTTTTTTTGAGGATTCTGGCTCATCTTTCAAGAGCCGAGGATTCTTTTCTGTTAGGATTTTGTGAACACAAAATATCTCAAAATAACTAATAGAATGTGTGCTTTCTCTGTCTAAAAGAGTTAGTTTGTAGAGTTAGTAGTTATGTAAGCATTAGCAGTTGAATACAGCATGGTTTCAGCATCTGAAAATTTAAGCTGAGATAAACGGCTTTTTGTGAAATTCGATAGAACAGTCACTTTAACCATTCATTTTTGGCATCAGTAAGACGTCAGACATCTAAACAATAGTTTTGAACAGTAATTTCCTCCATAACAGCAGGAAACCCCCCTCTCCTTCAAACTCCTCCCTCCGTGGGCGTTCTCCTCCGCCCTCCTTGGCTCTGCAGCGGGTCTGTCACAAGCGAGTTGCTGCTGCCTGGCTGCCCCTCGTCGGGGCGAGTCTGGATGGGGCTCGCTCGTTTCTTGGGGTTTCGGTTGAGAGCTCTGATGAAGCTCTTGCGATTCTGGGCTTATTTATGCTGCGTGTTTCAAAGTGTGCACCCAGTCTATTCTTGGAACCCCCCACCGTTGTGCGCCACCGCTGTGCGTCAGCGCGAAAGCGTTTTCGCCAATCCATTTTACAGTATGAGAACGGTTTCCTCGCGCTTTCCCCTGCAGTTTTGGCTCGGCTCTTTCTACTCTGGAGAGCACTGTCGCCACTCAGTGGGTCGGTAAAATAGATTATACACATTCAATACCTCCAATATTTGTATAGGAGACGTAAAAGGGTTAGATCCACGTCCCACCGTCCAAAAAAAAATTTTTTTTTTAAGACGAGATCTCGTCAACGGCAGTGAACGTGTTAATAGGCGTGTTTCAAGCAACACTATATTGTTTAAGACCACTTTACATACAGGCCTGCCCATAACGTGCATGTCAAATAAAGTTTTCTGAAACATAGAGGTTGCGCCAACACGAAAATTGGTTTGGATGATAACTTGCGCAACCGCATATTTATTTATTTTTATTTTTATTTTTATTTATTTTCCTGCTCTCCCCAAAATGTCAATAAACCTTTATGGCATATTATTACAATACAACAATACTGGTGTTGACAGTAATAGAAGATGCCAAATCATTCAAAACAATAAGCATTTTGCTTTTAGGAGCATTGCGCCAGCGTGCAGCGGTGTTCCAAAACGTGTCAATGTGTGTCGTTGCCTGGGAAACGCACATTCCATAATACAACTGTTCGCATTGCATCCCATAATAGTATGATGACACTTGGCATGCCATTGCGAACATAGATGCGAACAGGTTAGCAAAAAGTGTATATGTGTATATATGTATATATATGTGTGTGTATATGTGTGTGTATATATATATATATATATATATATATATACCGGTATATGATTATTATTTCTGGTCTGGACGCGAGTCTATCCACTGGCCGTTCAGACAGATGCCTCCGAGATGCCTGATTGGCTGGCCGATGTAGACGGGACTAATCTACTGATGACGCATTACAGAGCACAGCAACAACACACCTGTATGTTAAATAGCTAGCTAGCTGTTAGCTACGTCGGCTAAGCCCACTACCTGCTGCTGTAACCACTTCACCAAAGTGACCAAAGGTTGAGCAGTTTACATGTTGAGTCTTTGGGATCATAGGATAATTTCTTAAAGTCTTTCTTTCTCATCACCTTCCAGGACTGTGTCTTCCCTATGACCCAGAACAGAGCCTTACAGCTGCTGTTTGATGTGCGCTGCCTCGCCACCACGCTGGGCACCAGGCCAGAGGAGGGCAAGAACTCCCGACCCCACCAAGACCCCAGGTGAGAGGAAGGCTTCAAAGCCCCAACAGTCACCAAGACATCTTTAAGATTGTCAGGTTTCTACACGGCCTTCAAATCTAGTTTGCTGGGACTCCGGTCTAATAAATGCTGGTGATTCACACGTGTGTGTGTGTGTGTGTGTGTGTGTGTGTGTGTGTGTGTGTGTGTGTGTGTGTGTGTGTGTGTGTGTGTGTGTGTGTGGCTGCACAAATTGAATCGTATTTTCATCGTCATCGCAATATGAACATGCGCAATAAACACATAGCAAAGACTGCCTGAAACGCAATGAATAACAAAAGTGGTTTTATTTACATGCGTCATGCATTCCCACTCAGCATCTGATCATTTTGTCTTGTGTTGTAAATCCAGCGTACACCTTTCCCTTGCAACAGTGCGCTCCGCCCCTCTGCCAAAGCCCAAACACGCTGTGTGTAGTTTCAGCTAGAGTCAGTGTGTATTTCATTTCTTTATTCAGTGACCATAGGCTATGTTTGGGGTCTATGTTAGCATTATTAAAGGTCCCATTCCATACAAAAGCTGTTTTTACTTCTAAATGCATATATGCTGTTGTCATCCCTCCCTGTAATGAGTGTTCAGAACCTCAGAACTGCCAGAGTTGGATTTGTCCCTATCCAGCTTCCCCCTGCAGTCTCCTTCAAGCCACGCCCCCTTACACTCTGTTCCCACAGAGGGATAGGTGTTACGTCACAACGCGCCTTTAGCATACTGCGCGCGATCTCTCTCACACAACCTATCTGCACCATTTTGTCTATTGTTTGCCATAGCAAGCTGTTTCAGCGCTAGATTCATCATGACCTGTTGGTCCATTTCAGCCCAGAATGTTTCAACAATCTGGGGCAGTACAATCAAGGTTTAGCCACAAAATTAACACTTCTAGCTGGAGCGATGCCAACTGTACGTGATCCAGCAACTGCGGAGGTGCATTCGGTAAGTCTAGGCATTTTGAGATGTCCTGTTTAGCGTAGCAACCGTTAAGTTAGCGATAGCTCGTTGCTAACGTTAGTTGTGGACACAACCTAGCGTGCTGGTCCACGGACGCTAATCTGATTGGCCGCTGGGAGCCTGGGGCGGGCTCTCCCCCAGCGGCCAATGGGAACTGTTAGTTCTGAATATATTATAGAAACAGACCATTCCTGGGTAGCGACGAGATGAGGAAGTGAGAACTCTATCAGAACGAACGGGGTTGCTATATTTTCGACAAATTAATCCAGAATCATGTTTTATGGACCAGAGACACACGTTTTTAAGAGGTTATAGCTGCACGAATTGGGAGCTTTAAAGCAGGAAGACATAGGAACTGTATAGCTAATCTGCATACTTTAATATTTGTTTATTTATCGCAAGTCGTATCGTCATCGCTATATTGAACAATGTTTAGGGATGCACCGATATGAAAATTTTGGCCGATGCCGATAACCGATATTAACATTGCTGTTATAGCCGATAACCGATATTTACCGATGTCGATATGATCTGTATAAAAACACATTTCTATGATAATAATATTTTGTACATACTGAAAAACACATGTAAACACCGAATTTGAAAAAGTAATGCATTTCTTTATTTCAAAAACATTTGTAAAAGCCCATAAATCATAGATTTACTGCATTATTTCATCTCAATGTGAAGAATTTGGCTGATACCGATAACCGATATTAACATTGTAACATCGGACCGATACCGATATGTTAAAAAATGACTAACATCGGCCGATACCGATATGATTGCCGATATATCGTGCATCCCTAACAATGTTATCGCACATCGCAGATTTTCCTCATGTCGTGCATGCCGTGTGTGTGTGTGTGTGTGTGTGTGTGTGTGTGTGTGAGAGAGACCAATATGACTAGAGCCAGCCCTGTGTAGTGTGTTGTGTGTGTAAGGTCTGTGTGTGTTTCGAAGATTATCCTGCTAAACACAGGTTCGCGTTTGAATAAGCTTGCGTTAACCACAGACCTTATTTTAAGCATCGCGCCAAAAACCCATTCAAAAATCCCATAGGCGGAAACAGTGAAGAACCCGGAAGTGTTAGCATCCATGTTTTCTAAACTCATTCTTGCGGTACTCTAACAACACTGATGACATCATCGAGTGCTCGAGTGACATCACTGATGATGTCTTAGACATCATCGACAGATGCCACTTTGACAATTTTATGTACTCCTACTCAGAGGTGTAGTGCTATCTTGAGAAGTGGGGGAACGCACCTATTATGCAGAACAACACCCCCCTCCCCCGGCACACGCACAGGTCCCCCCGCACGCACACACACACACACACACTACACTGACACACACGACTTAACTTATTGTGTCCTCTAGACACTGCAGAATTAGCCCATGACAGAGTCAGTTATCACAAACAGCTAAGCTAAAGAAGTCTCAAGCATCACACAAGTTACACAACACAAGGCATAATTGATCATCATTTGGCAATGGCGGCTGGCATTTTTAGTAAGTAACTTACCATTTTGTGGCGAATTCTGCGTTAATTGAAAAGAAATCTCGGTAATGTAACGTGCACTCCATAGTAAAATTTACACCGCTTGCGCATGTGCAGAAACTGAGAAACCGGACCGGTGTGCTTCCGTGCGTAGCTGATTTGGCCCACCCATTTACTGTTAGGAACGATATGATTGGTCAATTTTACTGTCATGTGATCCTACAACTCCTATGTGAGGTGACCTACTGTCCACTGACCAGGCTTAAGGGGGCGTGTGCCTGCCTGGTGCCAAAACAGCTTTTAACATTGTTTCTAAATGATTGTAAACGTACCTTTTTAGCAACTGGTCCGAAAAATGAAAGGATGTTTGGCTGCCTTTTCATCTTTACTTGTTATCGTGAGGTACTGGGAGAAAAAAAACATATTTTGATGCTGAAAATGCCACTAGCTAGTTAAGGTGGAGTGTTTCCGTCTTCCTTCAAGCCACGAGTTGATACCATGTGAATCATTCAGCCCACCTTAAATATTAGTGAAGGTGGAATGTTTCCTTATTCCTTCAAGCCACGAGTTGATGCCATGTGAATCATTCAGCCCACCTTAAATATGGACGAATGACAACTTTGTCCAGATTCACTCGTTTTATTGGCTCCACATACACATTGACACACACAAAACACTGCTTGGAGAAGTATGGGAACGCCGTTCCCCTGCGTTCTACCGGCACTACACCTATGCTCCTACTATACTATACTAGGGTATTGGGTCCTTCGCGGCTGAAACGTCCACTTGGACTCACGGTCAAATCAAGGTCAAAGTTCAAGGTCACTGTGACCTAATAAAATGGTAAATGGACTGCATTTATATAGCGCTTTTATCCAAAGCGCTTTACAATGTGCCTACATTCACCCATTCACACACCGAAGGCGGCCAGCTGCCACGCAGGGTGCTGGCACAGCCATCGGGAGCAATTTGGGATTCAGTGTCTTGCCCAAGGACACTTCAACATGCGGACTGGACGAGCCGGGCATCGAACCACCGACCTGGTTGGTGGACGACACGCTCTACCTCCTGAGCCACAGCCGCCCCACAAACGCCATTTTCAAGCTTGTTAACGCGATATCTCAGGAGGATGACAGGATGACAGTCAAGCAATTGCGTGACGTTAAGGAATTAATGATACTCATACTCTTATCGGTACTGCTTATCGATCCGGTACTTTAACTGTACTCTTATCGGTTATTTTTGTTATTTTTAAGAGAGAGAAAAACAAAACAAGTGGGACTGGGTTTAGGTTCATTGTAGCTGCAGCTTTAACAAAAAAAGTTACCAACATCTTTGGGTGTGTTTTTATTATTCATTAAAATATCATGCATTATATAACAATTAAAATCTCCTTCTACCACTGCCAATACCAACATTCAGTTAGAAAAAGCATATAAACAATGGGTGTAGTAGTGGTAAATACAGCTTTGCTTTGTGTCTTCCAGGATCCAGCAGGTCTGTGATTGGCTGGAGAGCTACATCGACCCTTTTGACCTGGATGTGTTCACACCGCCACTCAATGCCAACCTCAAGCGCCTCTCGCAGAGGACCTCGGTACAACACATTACCATCAACACATTACCATCAATACATTACCATCAACACATTACCATCAATACATTACCATCAACACATTACCATCAATACATTACCATCAATACATTACCATCAATACATTACCATCAACACATTACCATCAACACATTACCATCAATACATTACCATCAACACATTACCATCAACACATTACCATCAACACATTACCATCAATACATTACCATCAATACATTACCATCAACACATTACCATCAATACATTACCATCAACACATTACCATCAACACATTACCATCAACACATTACCATCAATACATTACCATCAATACATTACCATCAACACATTACCATCAACACATTACCATCAACACATTACCATCAATACATTACCGTCAACACATTACCGTCAACACATTACCGTCAATACATTACCGTCAATACATTACCGTCAACACATTACCATCAACACATTACCATCAATACATTACCATCAATACATTACCATCAATACATTACCATCAATACATTACCATCAACACATTACCATCAACACATTACCATCAACACATTACCATCAACACATTACCATCAACACATTACCATTAATGCATACATTACCATCAATACATTACCATCAATACATTACCATCAACACATTACCATCAATACATTACCATCAATACATTACCATCAACACATTACCATTAATACATACATTACCATCAACACATTACCATCAATACATTACCATCAATACATTACCATTAATACATACATTACCATCAACACATTACCATCAATACATTACCATCAACACATTACCATTAATACATTACCATCAACACATTACCATCAACACATTACCATCAACACATTACCATTAATACATACATTACCATCAATACATTACCATCAACACATTACCATCAATACATTACCATCAATACATTACCATTAATACATACATTACCATCAATACATTACCATCAACACATTACCATCAATACATTACCATCAACACATTACCATTAATACATTACCATCAACACATTACCATCAACACATTACCATCAATACATTACCATCAACACATTACCATTAATACATACATTACCATCAATACATTACCATCAACACATTACCATCAACACATTACCATCAACACATTACCATCAACACATTACCATCAATACATTACCAACAACACATTACCAACAACACATTACCATCAACACATTACCAGCAATACATTACCATCAACACATTACCATCAATACATTACCATCAACACATTACCATCAACACATTACCATCAATACATTACCATCAACACATTACCATCAATACATTACCATCAATACATACATTACCATCAACACATTACCATCAATACATTACCATCAATACATTACCATCAACACATTACCATCAATACATTACCATCAACACATTACCATCAACACATTACCATCAACACATTATCATCAACACATTACCATCAACACATTACCATCAATACATTACCATCAATACATTACCATCAACACATTACCATCAACACATTACCATCAACACATTACCATCAACACATTACCATCAACACATTACCATCAACACATTACCATCAATACATTACCATCAATACATTACCATCAACACATTACCATCAACACATTACCATTAATACATTACCATCAACACATTACCATCAATACATTACCATCAACACATTACCATCAACACATTACCATCAATACATTACCATCAATACATTACCATCAACACATTACCATCAAGACATTACCATCAATACATTACCATTAATACATTACCATCAACACATTACCATCAATACATTACCATCAATACATTACCATCAATACATTACCATCAACACATTACCATCAATACATTACCATCAATACATTACCATCAACACATTACCATCAATACATTACCATCAACACATTACCATCAACACATTACCATCAATACATTACCATCAACGCATTACCATCAACACTCACAAGAAAGTGGTTCAGCGTCGAGTCTGTGTCTGTATGTCTGTCTGTATGTCTGTCTCTGTCTGTCTGTATGTCTGTCTCTGTCTGTATGTCTGTCTCTGTCTGTTTGTCTGTCTCTGTCTGTATGTATGTCTGTCCTTCACATATCTCGAGAACCATTCATCGGATCAGCTTCAAACTCGGGGAGTTTGCTTACGGCTCGTGCAGACTACAGCGACGTTTTTTGCGTGTAGACGCCTGCTGGTCGCTTGGTGCTGCAGCTTGATTGGCTGTCTTGCCGTATTTCTGTTCTGATTTCAAACTGGCTCCTCCTCATCGCCTTGCAAAGCATGCTGAGATACCTGGTGATGTATCCATTACAGAATGAATGGGCAGCAGCGACAGCAGGCGTCTACACGCAACAAACGTCGCTGTAGTCTGTACGGGGTGTTAGGGGGACCTGACGGAGTGCAGGTTTTCCATAAGCGCCGGCTGCCAGCTAATTAGCCGTTCATTAAACCATTTTCGGATCGGTCCCATCCCTAGGGTAGGGGGAGTGGGTAGGGGGTGTGGTGAGGGAAAGGGGCGGAGCTAGGGATAGGAAGGTCATAGTGAATCAGCGTTTAAGGGGTGGTTAGAGGGAGTGGATAGGTGCCTCTGGGTGGTGGGAAGGACCACAGTGAGGGGTGGGGCTAGTGGAAAGGGGCGGAGCTAGGGATAGGAAGGTCCTAGAGAGTCGGGCTTTGAGTGGTGGGTATGGGGGAGTGGTTGGGCGGGATGTGGGTGTTTTTGGGGTAAGTGTAGGACCATTTTCCATGTTGAAAATGATTAGCCGTGTTGAGCTAAACATTGCCTACAGTGCCATAAGGCTGAATGGCCACACCGTTGCTCTGTGGGCTTCAAGGTATTTGTGCTTGTTATGGTCCTAATGTTTCTTTCTAGCCAATGTGATGATGTAGATGAGATGATTGGAGCATGGTCCTCATGCTGTGGGTGTTTCAGGTGCTGCTGGGCCTGCTGACGGGCTCGGAGAAGCAGTTTGCGTCGCGGGGCGGCGGCCTCACCTCCCAGGAGCCCTATAACATCCTGCCACTGGCCAGCAGCAACATCAGGTCAGTGGGAACTTTGCTTCGCAACAAATTAAAGTTTCACTTTCACTGTATTTATTTAACAGGAAAAAAGCATAAAAACACCATAAAGCTAATTAAAATACTGTTGAGCCCTACTCAGCAAACAGAGAGAAACCGTTAAAGTGACAGATATTTAAAAGAAAATATAGGAGATGAAAGGATGGTGGGCTGTCTGGCATGTAAGTATTGCCTCATCACCCAAGTCACCCCCCCCCCCCCAGTAGGAGATTCTTATCCACCTTATTTTTGTGAGGCTCCCACTGAAAAATAATTCTGGGAGCAATATCCGGTCTAGAACGTGAGCAGCTGTGTTTACGCTGGCTTGACGCTGCCTGGATACTCTCTGCACTGCAGCCCATGACTGCAGCGCAGCGCGTCCCTCCTCGCATCGCATTTCCTTGTCGAACTCCGACGTTAAAAGTTTGCTAGTCACAAAATAACACTCGTTTTGGGAATGTAGCCTAATGATGTTTTCTATCACATCCGCTAACCTGTTGCTCGTTGAACAAGTCGGCATTTATCAGCTCAGCTGCACCGTTTACAGACGGGTACATTAGACGGGCTGTGTTGTGTCAAGCTAGACGTAACGGGGGAAGAGGACAGCAGAAGGAAGCAGCACCCATGGTGCATCATGGCCGCCAAAAATAAGGTGGATACAGCCGCCGTTTAAAGCAACAAAAGATGACCTGCATTTAGGTAGAGAGATAGATAGATAGTTGTATTTCTGTGTCATGCACCATATTCATGGTGCCCTTACAAGACACAAATCATTCAAATTCAACAATACAAACAAATTACAAAAAGCTCAAACATAAACAAGACAAGACAGAGTGTATATTCAGATAAACAACTTCTCCATTCTCAGTTTCCAAGCTCTCCCAATAAACCTGGTCAAGCTGAAGACTTCCTCTCTGAATAGCCATTCCAACTTAGCATCATCTCCTGACCAGAATAGTTCAGGTTTCTTATTTTGCATTAACTGAAATAGAGGCAATCTTAGTTCCTCATATAGCCAACAATCAATCAATCCATAATATGAGAGATGGTTGACTGACTGGACCAGATGTGATCATATTTGGAAGATGGATATGTTGGTAGTAACCTGAGGACGGCTGTTGACTGTGTTTTGCCTTCTGCAGGTTTGGGTTGCTGCCTCTCAGTATGTCCAACCTGCGCAAAGCCAAGTCTGCCACAAGGGGCGCCGACATCACTCGGCCACTGGTGAGTTCCAGAGCAGGGATTTTAGCTGGTCAACTTTCAAGTTAAAGCTGACGTCTAGCGACCCAGCCATGTTGCTCACCACTGGGTCTGACTGACCTCATGTGTAGGCTGTTTAAAGTGTTGCTGTTTCATATACAGTATATTTATTCGAGAGTTGGGCCAGTTTAAAAAATTTTCACACCAGTTTGATATTACACCAGAAATCACACCGAACCGGTATACCGAATTTTCCCACTAGGTGTCGCACTTGCCTTGACTCAGCAGCCGGGCAGCCACTCCCAATGATTGCATAAAATCAACCCGGTTTAAGTTCATACAGCAGAGCGGACCGGACTAACCGGAAAACGACCCAACTCTAATTTCTTTATGTCTCTGTTGTGTGCCGTTCATTTGTTCCACCCTGGGTGACGTAATGACGTAATGTAATGTAATGTAATGTAATGTAATGGGTAAACACTGTCTGTTACACACTTTCCTTCCCAGTTTTTTTGAGCACGAGCAACGCAGGCAAGTTCATTAGTGGGTTTTTGTGTGTTTTTGTGTGTGTGTGTGTGTGTATGTAGTATTAGTACCCTGGTTTTGCCATTGGTGCATTTGCAGTGTGACTGCAATAGTAGTAGATGAAATGTGGATTGTTGTGTTTTGCTGGGCGAAAAGCTAAGGAATGCTACTATGCTTAATGCTAACTAATAAACTAACTAATCTCCCTTTGCTGTCTATGGGCTTGTAAAGTGGATCAGTATCAGATTGCTTTGTTGCTGTAAGACTTTTGACAGCAGCTGCAGCACAGCAAGTTGGACACTGGGGGCAGTCTTGTGGGTTTTAGGGGACCAATCCCATCTCGAGATGGGATTGGTACACAGATATCGATAATCAATAATCAAGATGATTCATCTTCACATTGACGTCTGTTTGAAATTTGGAGAGAGTTTTCGCTGGAAGTGGTGGCGTATTGGGGCAGCCATTTTCCCACCGACATTCTGCGAAGACCCGCCCCATCTCTGCTCTCTGATCGGCTCTGACCCGAGCAGAGGGTCAGACTGACCCTGACTGATAACTAAAACTAACCAGCAAAGGCAGCAGTACTAGCCAATCAAATGCAGAGTAGGGTGGGTTTTCATCACGCAAAAGGGTGAGATGGAAATACAGAACAAACCCTGTCCCGTACTGATTCAAAATGGGACACATGAGGTGGCAACCCTATAACTCAACATAGTATATGCTAAAGTGTTAGCATGTAGCAGCGTGCTAAAGTGTTAGCATGTAGCAGCGTGCTAAAGTGTTAGCATGTAGCAGCGTGCTAAAGTGTTAGCATGTAGCAGCGGAGTCAACGGTCTGCCGGGGACACATGGATGATTTTGGTGTCTATGTTCTCATGACATCACAAGCTCAGTGTATTCCTTCAGGAGCAAACATTGACATGTTGTTTCCCTCCAGCAGGGGCTGCCTGCAGCCTCCAAAGCAGCCAGCGATGAGAGCTTCCGGCCGGGCAGCCTGTTCAGACAGCTGGCCCATCAGGACCAGGAAGCAGCAGCTCCCTCTTTATTCAAGTTAAGCTGGTTGTCTGGCACGGCGAAATAATCCCTTTGATCACCCAGGACGTTTTATTTGCAGAAATCTTGTAAAAAAAAATATATATATAAATCTAAATTTGACTTATTGAGAAATGGTTGTCATGTGATTTATTGTAATTGACTAATTGACACTACTGTTTGACGAGTGTGCGAAACACTCAGTGGCAATCCCGGGGGGGGGGGGGGGGAGGGTGTCCCCCCTAGTGCCTAGTGCTCCATGCAGGTGTCTCCTCCCCTACGTTTTCATTGTTCAGATTCAGCGTTTTAAGAGGTGAATCCATCAATCCAAAGTTAGCAAGTATTGAACTTTGCATTCTCTTTGACATACGTGGAGTTTCCCGTGTTTAAGCACCGTGATTGGCTCGAAGGTCCAAACACCGCCCAACCAGAGGCCATCTCACGAAGCCACACACGTATGAATTACACACAATAACAGCACGGTTGTGGCGGTTGGCTTGTCTAGAGCAGTGGTTCTCAAATGGGGGTCCGGGGACCCCCGGGGGTCCGTGGCACTTTGCAAGGGTGTCCGCAAAAAGTTTTCAGGAAAATAGAAAATAAAAACTTTTTATTTTATTTTTTGCAAAAGCTTCATAGTTCAATGAAAATATGTTATGCTTTAAATCTAAAATGGTTCATGGATTACATTCTAATCTAACAAACCTATCAATTTAAAAGTCAAGCACGTTACCGTGGAAACAATTAAGCTTAGCCCAAAATCACAAATCAGAATGAGGGGGTCCCCGGTATATTTTCTATCTTGTTAGGGGTCCTTGGCTGAAAAACATTTGAGAACCTCTGGTCTACAGCACGGTATTGCAATATTGCAGTTATTGTGACAGTAAGAATGTAGCCGGCTGGAAATGTTTTAATGTCCAGCCATTTGCCTAACAGCTGGCGCTTATGGAAAACCCTGCCTATTATTTGCCTTTACCCACTTAGTTATTATATCCACATTACTAATGATTATTTATCAAAAATCTCATTGTGTCAATATTTTGTGAAAGCACCAATTAGTCATCCCTACAATACTGTCGCAATATCAATATCGAGGTATTTGGTCAAAAATATTGTGATATTTGATTTTGTCCATATCGCACAGCCCTACTTGTGATATCTCACATGTGGCTAAAAGAAGAGAAAATATAGATATAAATTATATTGTGTATCATCATTCAGCCTAAAAATACAGAGATATGATTTTTGGGCCATATCACCCTGCCCTATGCTGGAGGAGGTGGGGTATTGCTCACCCAGTTAAACACAGGGATGTGGTGCAGAAGGTTGTTGGTTCAATCCTTGCATCAGACTGTGGCTTCAGAAATGTTGACAATTATGATCTGGTGATTGTAGGATTCCACCTGTGATGTTTCTTTATCATCAGTAGTTTGAACACTAAGCAAATAAGCTGATGAAGAAGCCTGGACAAAGTCTCTCTGACTCGAGCTCAGTGCGAAAAACTGCTGCTTGTTCATTGGTTCAAAGCCCACTCTTTATGCCTTCCATGTTGTCCGTATGAAGACTTGTAGAAACACCCAGACTGAGGAACAGATCAGCAGGATGAGCAGCTGTTTCTCTGTCTCAGACAGGCTGAGTGTCGGTTCGATTCCCAATGGAGGAAAAATGTTCCTCAAACCGGTCTCCCATCTCTTTATGACTGCATACACACTGGCTGACAGAGTGCCTCCTACAGACAGATAGCCAGCCCCCCCCCCCCCCCCCCCCCTCCCTGCCCCTCAATAAAACTAGGTATGGCACACGGCACATTCAAATATATATATAGTTAGAGTCAACTGTAGGTATTGAAATGCAAATTGGCATGTGATGCCCGGCTGGCTACTATTTTCAGCCAGCTGGACTGTGTACGCACTAGTCTGGTCTGGTAGGTTCAGAAAATCACATCACTTTACTGTAATGCAGCTTTTAAAACCCTTGTACCCCCCTGGTCCAGCAGCTGGATCGTAAGGGGTGTTTTTTCCTTTCCTTTTTTTTTCTCTCTTCTGTTAAGTCTTGGGAATTCAGGCCTGAAATTTTCCCCATAATTTTCTTTTTGTTTATTATGGTAATTCACCCTTCCGCCACCCTAAAAAAGTGTTCCTGGCACCCAGAAAGTGCTATAATCACGTTGTTCCCCCTAAGGTCCAGCAGCCGGTGTATTAAAAACCATTAAAACCACTTTTTTGAGACCTCCAGGAAATTTTTACAAAAATTTTTTTTTTTTATTTTTTTCAGTGGGTATCCTGGACCAAATACCTTTAAATTTGACCTTACTATCTAACCTTGGAGTTGGTTGAACATTTGGTGGAGTTACAAGCCTTCAAAATCCATTGCATAGTTTTCCCATTGATTTCAATGTTAATTTTGCAAAAAAACATTTTTTTTTTTACTCCCAGCTACTTTCCCCAAAAATAATTATTTTTCTGATCTTACACCTCTCAGCTCGAGTCAAGACATCAAATTTGTAGCTTCTATTGTGTTTGCCCCCGCCCCCGTATTTGATCAGTGCTGGCAGCGCAACCAATTGCATGCAGTTTAACATGAAATAAACAGTACAGTGGTCGTCATAGCAACATGTCACATTTCCAGTGCAAACTACTGATTTGAAGCCTTTAGACCGAGATTGATGGATCAATGAAGCTAGTTTGTGTTTTTTGTGAAAATTAGCTGGCAGTCGAAAATTGGCAGTTTCATGTATTTTTCTTAAATTTACCTTCATTGAAAGTATGTCCGTATCTCCGCGCTCGTTCGTCGTAGAGACTCGCCAATAGCATGGCTGGAATCGGCGTCGAAAATTGACTCTAGATCTCTAATATCGTCGTGTTCTGTAGTTGTAGGAGCTTTCTATAGCTCCCGGTTTGAGGTGCGCTCAAAGCACCGAGGCACAGTAAATCCAATGCCGTGAAACGAGGCTCTTTCTCGGCTAATGTTGCTGGAGGGTCCGCTGCGGATGTCTGCCTGTCTTCGGTGCAGCGTGATTTCTATTCGCACATAGGTTACGCAACAACCACGCCCTGTGCCCGCCTACGCAGCAGTCAAGCGCTGGGATTGGCCAGGCGCCCATGCTCACGTGAGACTGACAAGGTGAAGGCCACAACAGACTCGTCCGCCTCGTATAAAGCTTAATAACAACTGATTCACTTGGACTTGTCTATTCATAGTATTCCCATGATGTCACATGCATTTCCGACCAATATGGCACTTTACACTACACACAGCTCATTGGCTGTGTGTGTAATTAGATTGTTAATCACCTGTTAATTGATTACAATCAGAGCAAGATGTCTGTGTGGTGATGTCACAGAATACTATCAATAAACCACTGGTCTACTTGTTGCTGTGAGTTTTGTATTGTTGTGCTAACATTCTGGTATCATCATCAACCTTTATTTAAACAGGCAAGTTAATTAAGAACAAGTTCTTATTTTCAATAACGGCCTGGTGATAAACATGGATCTGGAACCATTCTGCCTATGTTTGAATCTGGTTTTCTATTTTGACACTTATGAGCACTCAGTGCAGACTCAGAGTAGTTAACAGTTTCTTTAATGATTAATACATGTCAGTTCGTGAATATATTAGTTAATCATTAGATAGTTGCTGATTAGTCGGTCAATTCCTGAATAGAGTGGTTAATGATTAGTAAATGTGAAAATAATAATATTAATAATTGAAAACAAAATATAAAAAATATATATATACTCCCCCCCCCCCCCACATCAATTGGGTTAGGGTATGGTCGTGGTTAAGAAAACCCTAATCTTAACCACATCTATTTGACTTGCTGCATGTTCTGTGTGTTTGAGCTGGGCTGTAGTCCAGTGGTGAAAGACCATGCCTTCCAACCCAAAGGTTTGTGGTTTGAATCCCGGTACGGACACTAAAACCTTTTCAAGTCTTTCATTGGGAAAGCCATAACAAAACTGCCTAGAGATCCATTGTAAGTTACCTAGCTGATGGTCTAGGGGTTAAGGCGGTCACCTTAACAACCGCATTGTATGCGGAGAAGTGCAGGTTCGATTCCTGCAGGGGATTTGAAGTTGTCTCCCCACCCCTCCCTCCCCCCCCTCATCTCCTCCCTCCTCTGCCATCCCCTGGCCTCCTTCCTTCACCCTGCTCCCCCTCCCTCCCCTGGCCCCCCTCCTTCACCCTGTTCTCCCCTCTGCCATCTCCCTCCTTCACCCTGCTCCTCCCATCCCCCCCACCCCTCCCTCACCCTGCTCCCCCTCCCCCCTCCCTCCCCTGCCATCTCCCGGCCTCCTTCCTTCACCGTGTTCTCACTCAACCACTCTCACCATCTCTGCAGGGACTGTGCCTGCTCTCCTCTCTCCTCTGCGGGTCAGTCCCTGCAGAGATGGTGAGAGTGGTTGAGTGCAAACAGGGTGAGAGGAAGGAGGCCGGGAGATACATAGATAGATGGCAGAGGAGGGCATTTTGTTGAGGAGGGGAGGTCAGACAGGGAGGCGGGTCCTCTCTTGCCTTTTCCTCTCTCCTGCCTTGTCCTCTCTCCCCCTTCTCCCCCTGTCCTCTCTCTGTCCTGTCTCTCGCCTGCCTTGTCCTCTCTCTCCTGCCTCTCTCCCCCTGTCCTCTCTCTCCTGCCTTGTCCTCTCTCCTGCCTTGTCCTCTCTCTCCTGCCTCTCTCCCCTGTCCTCTCTCCTGCCTTGTCCTCTCTCCCCCTGTCCTCTCTCTGTCCTCTCTCTCGCCTGCCTTGTCCTCTCTCCCCCTGTCCTCTCTCTCCTGCCTTGTCCTCTCTCCCCCTGTCCTCTCTCTCTCCTGCCTTGTCCTCTCTCTCGCCTGCCTTGTCCTCTCTCCCCCTGTCCTCTCTCTCTCCTGCCTTGTCCTCTCTCCCCCTGTCCTCTCTCTCTCCTGCCTTGTCCTCTCTCTCTCCTGCCTTGTCCTCTCTCTCGCCTGCCTTGTCCTCACTCTCCTGCCTGTAACTGTTCAGGTGTGGCTGCATTGATTGAGGCTTAAGACAGGCAAATGTTTTATTCAGCTAAAACACAAAAGACACCTACATGTGGTGTTTTCAAAGCGACATAAGATCAATATTTCTTGTTTTGCAAGGGACAGTAGAAACACTACAATGAGACGTCACCTTGTGGCCGGCCGCCGCCATTGCCTTCTGGTAGATGACCAACAGAAATTCGACAGTCTGGCAACGTCACGGTTTAGATTATGTTTACTGGGTAAGCAAGTATTAACTACATGTACATTCAGAGTGAGCAGACAAGTGTTAACTACATGTACATTCAGAGTGAGCAGACAAGTGTTAACTACATGTACATTCAGAGTGAGCAGACAAGTGTTAACTACATGTACATTCAGAGTGAACAGATAAGTGTTAACTACATGTACATTCAGAGTGAACAGACAAGTGTTAACTACATGTACATTCAGAGTGAACAACATGTACACTCAGAGTGAGCAGACGAGTGTTAACTACATGTACATTCAGAGTGAACAGATGAGTGTTAACTACATGTACATTCAGAGTGAACAGATAAGTGTTAACTACATGTACATTCAGAGTGAACAGATAAGTGTTAACTACATGTACATTCAGAGTGAACAGATAAGTGTTAACTACATGTACACTCAGAGTGAGCAGACAAGTGTTAACTACATGTACATTCAGAGTGAGCAGACAAGTGTTAACTACATGTACACTCAGAGTGAGCAGACAAGTGGGCTCAGCTAGACTATTTTGAAGAGCATTCTAATGTTCTCAAAACGTTTTCACGTCCAGGACCAAAAATTAGACCACTTGACCACGGACCCCCATTTGCTAAGTTTTTTGCTTTTACATCAATGTTTTATTACAGAAATTGTAAGAAACCCATGACCGAAACACTCAAAGATTCTGTCATAGTGTTACTTATTTGTGTTACTACTTGGATGAAAATAATAATCCCCCTTTCTGCTGGGGACCCCCTGGAACTAGCCTGGGTAAACCCATCCCCCACGTGACCTGCTCTCAGACCTGTTCTCAGTCACTATGACTAGTGACTGGGAACTGAGAGAGCAGGTCACGTGGGGGCTGGGTTTACCTAGGCTACCCTGGAACCCCCTCAAGGACCCCTGGGGGTCCCCGGACCACACTTAAAGAGCCTCTGTTCTAATGGACCACACTTAAAGAGCCTCTGTTCTAATGGACCACACTTAAAGAACCACTGTTCTAATGGAATACGTTACAAATGACATTTTAGGGCATGTATTCAGTATTCTGTAGTGGAATACATTTTAAAAGTAGCCCTCCCACACTGCATAATACAAATACGCTTCCATTGTGTATCTCTACTTCTTCCTGTCTATCTTGCTCATCATGGCCTTGACGTCGACAGGTTTGGCTGCGATGGCGGCCTTGGCCCTCTCCACCTCCTCTTGCTGCCACAGGATGATGGGGTGGATGCCCGGGCCTCGGCTTCTGGCATTCTGCTCCAACTGAGCCTCGCTAAGGTGGACATGGAGACATGGAGACATGGTGGACATGGAGACATGGTGGACATGGAGACATGGTGGACATGGAGACATGGAGACATGGTGGACATGGAGACATGGTGGACATGGGGACATGGAGACATGGTGGACATGGAGAGACGATAGAGACAGCAAGTATCAGATGACCAGAAGCTACAAAGTGTTCAAAGGTCACAGTGAGTGACCTTGAACTTTGACTACCAAAATCTAATGCTAAGTTCACACTAGGCAAGCTGTTTTAAATGTGTTGCTCGGGGACAAATCCCGCCTGATCTAAAGGCAAATCACGTCGGCTCAGCGCTCACAAATCGGCGCTCGCTTGTTTAAGTGTGAACTGTTCAAAAATGCGAACGAGGAACGAGGAGCTCCCTGAGTGCTCGTAGGTGAGTCACAGAGGAGCTCCCTGAGTGCTCGTAGGTGAGTCACAGAGGTCCCATGGATATCTAGCCTGCTAAAGATCTGGTCGTGTTGGGAGTGTGGTTGGGAGAGACATGTTGGGAGTGTGGTTGGGAGAGACATGTTGGGAGTGTGGTTGGGAGAGAAGCGTAGTGAGGCAGACACGGCCGGGGTGATGTGTGCTGTCTGCAGCACGCTACAAACAGACAAGTGGTCTGACAGAGTCGTCCATTCTCCAGGATTGGTACAAACTGCCCAAAAACAAATTTGAAAAGCATTGCTGCTATGCAAATCGTATATGTTTACTTAATTCATTCTATTATCTATTATAACCCAAAATAAAATGTGAAATAGCTGTAAACATAATAACTCCGACTTAATAAATCTGACATTGAACCAATTTTGGAGAATGACCCATCGATGAGCATGTGTTTAGAAAGAATAAAGCCGGTGTGACACTGCGTGCAGACTTATCAGGGATTCTCCTGGTGAAATATCTTGTAATGTGTGAAAAATACAGAGATTCTCCTTTTAATACCACGTGTAACTGAGCTCCAAATAATATTTCAGTGTATGTTTGTATTAGTAATAGTATTTGAGCAGCAAAATTCATGTATTTTTCTCCAATGATTTCTAGTGGAGGCCATAAGCAACAGCAGCCTCTCAGTATATTGAGGTATTTGTTTCACTAACCTGAAGTTGTGAGACTCAAGGTTCAGGGCCTTCTTCTGCATCTCCTTGTACACCGGAGACTTGAGGTAGCGGAAGAAAGTATCCTGCAGTGAGAAAGAGCCTGCTGAGTCCAATTTCAGAACGATAAGAACAAGAGGGCATTGACATAAACTATCTTTACCCTCAACCCTAACATTAAGAACAATAAGTAATAATAACAACCCTAACATTAAGAACAATAAGTAATAATAACAACCCTAACATTAAGAACAATAAGTAATAATAACAACCCTAACATTAAGAACAAGAAGGGCTATGAGGAAGAATGGCAACAACATTGTGTAAATGGGTAGCTTTGATGAGGACAAGGCAACAGGAACAATGACAAACCAGAATGTTCAGTCTTCAGTCGGTTTATTTTGAAGAAAATCCAAAAGGATCCTCATGGCTAGTGTGTGTGTGTGTGTGTGTGTGTGTGTGTGTGTGTGTGTGTGTGTGTGTGTGTGTGTACAGTATGAGAAGCTGTTCGCACATTACTGCTGCACAACTTGCCCTGATTGCACCTTCCACTGACAAGTGGTGCTATTTATTATTGCTATTATTTATTCTATCCTTTTTCTATTCTATTGTGTTTTTCACTGTTTGCCTTATGCCGTATTTACGTACTTCTATACCTATACATATTTACTGTTGTTGTGATTATGCACCTATCCTATAGTAACTTGCACTGACCTGTACTGGAGCCGCTTAATTTAAGAATTTCACAAGTGCGTACTTGTACAACAGAGTGACAATGAATATTGTAACGGCACAGGCGAGGCTGGTTTCGAACCCGAGGTCTCCAACTTACAAGCCCAAGACGTTAACCATCCGACCAAAGGGACAATCCCTTTGACCACGTACGCGCTTTATCCACCCAGACCCTGTATCGCTACAATATCTTGAATCTTGAATCATCAACAGGCATGAGTGAGGGTTGTACTATTGGCATGGCAAAACCAATCAAGGGGTACATAAGACAAACAAGGTTGGGAATCGCACCGCAGATCTAAACGACACACTCACCTTCTTCATGAGCAGGAAGACATGAGTCTGGGCGGCGTCCAGGACGTAGCGGTGAGGATGCTCCAGGCCCTTCACCGTCAGACCCATTGTCCTGCCATCTATGTTGATCCACCGGGGGGCGCCGGGCGCCAGGAAGGTCCTGAGCACAGACACACACTTGAGGATCCGCACAAATACTAGCCTGGTAAACCAGCGTGAACTCACATTTCATTTGGTTCTGCGTGACGGTCTGGCCTCAACTCTTCACCCAGTCCTAAGCAGGGGCGGGAGCATGGGCGGGCATAGTTGCCTTGACAGACAACTCCTTCAGCCAATCAGCGTCAGATCCAGTCAAACCCAAATCCACTCGGGAGAATGGCAAAAACATGTTTTCCGCCGAGAAACTCCGCGGTTGCGGTAATACTCCTGTGCTTGTTTAATTGTTGTTATTGAGTCTATTTCTGCAATAACTGCACTTTATGGCTGTTTAAACTAGACAAACGCTGACATTACTCCTCGAGGCGGACAGGCAGGAAAGCGGCCATTATTGTTTTGTTAGTGCAGTGCTAGTGGCGTTCCTGATTGGCCAACTTGCGCTGTCAATCACAGCGCAGTCGCTGATTGGCTCTTCCGCTTTGCAGCTTCTGCTTAACACCCTCCCAGGCCTTGGGGCCAGACAGTAACGTGACGGGCTGGTTTACCAGGCTACACAAATACCGGTATGCACCCAAATCAGAATCAGTATTGGTTTTATTGGCTGAGTAAGTGTGCACATACAAGGAATTCCACTTGGTGGGTTGCTACTGTAGGCAGTGTTGGGCAGTAACTTATTCAAAAAGTAATTTACTACAGTTACTAATTCAAGTAACCTCAAGTTACTGCATTCTTTCTTCGGCGCTGACACAGTGCTAAAACAAAGTGTGGAGATAAGTCTGGCTATGTGAGACTAGACTACTGCGTTACCAGAACATGATTCGTTTTTTGTCCTATGGCAAGTAGGCTGATGGTTGACTCCTCCTGTAAGGTTACATTTCTTTCGGAATGGAGGGTAGTGAAAGTAATATAGTAATGTATGAGTAATGTAACTAATTACTGATACTATAGCCAGCGCATTAATTTAGAAGGGTGAACAGTTTGACTGGAACTAGTAGGTATACATTATCAGAGCATAATGGACACCCTGCAGCCAATCAGAATCGAGTATTCACCCAGACCATGATATAAATATAATTATAAAACGGCTCTCTCAAATCAAGCAATCTGATTGGATCCAATAACCCACTCCAATGGGTTATTGGTTGCCATGGCAACTCTCTTACTAAAAGCCTTTGGTTACCTAAAAAAAAACAAATGGCGGAGACAGCTGTCAGATCCTTGTGAATCGATCTTCGCTTATAACTTTACTAATACTTCGCAGAAAATTATGTTTTGTACAAGAATAAATGCGGGCTAATGTCTTCTTTGCAAAAAAAAGGCTGTTAACCCCGCATTTAACCCCGTAACGTTAGTTGGTGTCGGGCTTTGCAGAAAGCACTCAGCTTCTCAGCAAGCGCTGAGAATGCAGCGCTGCGCTCGAGCTGCCTGTCGGCTTTCCAGAAAGCTCTCAGCTTCTTAGCAAGCGCCAGGATTGGCCAATGTCAACTTCAGTCTCCAGAACGATCCAATCAAATCACCCGCACGTCTATCTTCTTGCTAGAGGTCCCGCCTTACAGTAGTGTTTCAACTGACTCTATCAGAATACCATGCCAGTCGGACTTATAGTATTATTATTATTATATTATTATACTTGGAAACCGTTTTATAAAAGCAATATAGCACTCGAGCTGCGTGGTGTTGTGGCATATATCCCGCTGATAATGTCTTATCAGCGGGATATATTCGCCACAACACCACGCAGCTCGAGTGCTATATTGCTTAAATATAAAACGGCTCTCTCAAATCAAGCAATCTGATTGGCTCACAGCTGTGGTATATTTAGCGTATGCCACACTAATATACCACAGTATAAAACAGAGAAAACAAATGGTAGCTAGCTAGCCTCGCAAACGGGAGCTCTGCACCACAATACCCAGAGTGCCTTGCGGTAGTGTTTACTGTCATCTCTTGCTAGTGATGTCATCAGTATATGACAGCTAGTTAGCCGTTTGCTAGCTAACAACGTTCGCTAGCTGCCTACCGAAATGGAAACATTAGCGTTAACTAACGTTCGAACAAGCATTAGCCAAAGTTAGATAGCCAACTGTCATTATTCAAATAGAAGCAACGTGAGACAAACTGTGAACTATGATCAAATCTATTTATTTACCGTAGCAACATGTCAACTCTGTAGCTCTAGGAAGTAACCAACCGTAACAGCCCGCCACCCAGCAGCCTATAGGCTACCTTCCAAAAGGCTTCCTGTTACTCACACATATAATTAAACAACATAGAATACACCACACTAACAGTGGTTTGTTTGTCACGAATTTGTGTTGCTATCTGACGTAGTTCAGCAACTGCATCGGCTCTGTGCAGGGAGCCAAGAGCATGATTTCTGAATAACATTTAAATTGGAGTTGTTTATTCCTTTCCTATTGCCATACTTGGTAACCATTTTTGGTAACCGTGTGGGTGTGGTATAATGAGCATACAGTATACCACGGCCTGTCATGATCTATTGCTTAAATATATGGCCAGTGGAGAGTTGAGTATAAGAACTGATTTGATGATGGTGGGTGCAGGTGCACACACACACACTCCCTCACTTGAAGATGGTCTCAGCTTTTGTTGACATGGAGGATCCCGTGCCCCACTTCATCTCCTCTGCTGCCTCCCAGAATGCCAAATTCTCCCCTGGGAGAGAGAGACACACACACACACACACACACACACAATTTGCGTTTTAACATTGCAAAGGCACTGAGGTTTTCGAAATAACTGCCATTTTGTTTCAAATTTACATTGAGATTGTACTAGCCGTGATTTGCAGAAATGTAAAATGCTACATTTTAGAAACATATTTTGCCAACATTTTGTTTCAAATTTATGTAGATATTCTAGATATCCCTGATTTGCAGACACGTAAAAGGCAAAGGTTTTATTCTGGCGATTGTGTTGATTGTAATGTGATCTTGGACGTTGGGCTGATTTGAGATGTGATCTTGGACGTTGGATTGATTTGAGATGTGATCTTGGACGTTGGGCTGATTTGAGATGTGATCTTGGACGTTGCACTTTGACGTACCGCTGAACTCCTTCTTGAGGAAGATCTTGAAGTCGTCTCGTCCGCGCAGGTCGCGCAGCAGCTCGAAGAAGCTGAAGGACCAGCGCTCCACTCGCATCTTAGTGGGGACGTCAACTCTGTAGGAAAATACAAGCTTTTCCTTTTTGTATAGCCCTAGTTCACAAGACTTTACAGAGAATGTACATTATCTAGCTCAATTCTTCTCAGTGATGACAGTCCAGTCCAGTCAGTGCCCAGCTCACCTCCTCATGTTGAGTCCCGAAGCTCTGTCTGTCTCCTCACCTCCTCATGTTGAGTCCAGAAGCTCTGTCTGTCTGCTCACCTCCTCATGTTGAGTCCAGAAGCTCTGTCTGTCTGCTCACCTCCTCATGTTGAGAGTCCAGAAGCTCTGTCTGTCTGTCTGCTCACCTCCTCATGTTGAGTCCAGAAGCTCTGTCTATCTGTCTGCTCACCTCCTCATGTTGAGTCCAGAAGCTCTGTCTGTCTGCTCACCTCCTCATGTTGAGTCCAGAAGCTCTGTCTATCTGTCTGCTCACCTCCTCATGTTGAGTCCAGAAGCTCTGTCTGTCTGCTCACCTCCTCATGTTGAGTCCAGAAGCTCTGTCTATCTGTCTGCTCACCTCCTCATGTTGAGTCCAGAAGCTCTGTCTGTCTGCTCACCTCCTCATGTTGAGTCCAGAAGCTCTGTCTATCTGTCTGCTCACCTCCTCATGTTGAGTCCAGAAGCTCTGTCTGTCTGCTCACCTCCTCATGTTAAGTCCAGAAGCTCTGTCTGTCTGTCAGCTCACCTCCTCATGTTGAGTCCAGAAGCTCTGTCTGTCTGCTCACCTCCTCATGTTGAGTCCAGAAGCTCTGTCTGTCTGTCAGCTCACCTCCTCATGTTGAGAGTCCAGAAGCTCTGTCTGTCAGCTCACCTCCTCATGTTGAGTCCAGAAGCTCTGTCTGTCTGTCAGCTCACCTCCTCATGTTGAGTCCAGAAGCTCTGTCTGTCTGCTCACCTCCTCATGTTGAGAGTCCAGAAGCTCTGTCTGTCAGCTCACCTCCTCATGTTGAGTCCAGAAGCTCTGTCTGTCTGTCAGCTCACCTCCTCATGTTGAGTCCAGAAGCTCTGTCTGTCTCCTCACCTCCTCATGTTGAGCCCAGAAGCTCTGTCTGTCAGCTCACCTCCTCATGTTGAGTCCAGAAGCTCTGTCTGTCTGTCTGCTCACCTCCTCATGTTGAGAGTCCAGAAGCTGTCGTTGTCTGTCTGCCAGGGGTTGCTGGGCAGACAGGGGGCCAGCAGGGGGTCGTGGTTCTTATAGGTTGTGACGAACTTCACCAGTCTGCAGAGACACAGCTGCTGTGAGAGCACATTTACATAGACCCCATTTACACATGGCATTCAAATGTGTTTTTGGGTGATTAGATTGCAATCTGTTAGTGCTTGACCACATGAACGTACAGGTGTAAATGCACGCAAGACACAATGATGTGATCTCATCAGCCAAACCACCTCGGCAGGTGGTCAGGGACACATTAAGTGACCACGTTTAACACAAGTGGAAATGCAAATGTGTTCTCAATCCACATACAACAGTCACTGCTGTTTTTCTGCTGCTAATAGCTGCTATATGCTATGGAGCTCGCCTGATCTGATCCACTTGGATCTCAATGCGGACACTGGAGACATATTAATACCAGGTATAAATGAAATCAGGTTAATGTGGTCAAGCACTATCTGATCTGATCACCCAAAACACATTTTAATGCCAGGTGGAAATGGGGTCACCATGTCATGAGATCATAGCCTCTTGTGACCAACAGTGTTGGGCAGTAAGACTTAGTGTAATTTGATTACATTCATTAGTAACTAGTAATGTAATGGAGTATAATTGCAAACACATAATTATACTAGGCATCTCGCGCGTTCGAGATATCAATTATAAATTCCAAATCTTGCCAAAAATATGTGCGATATCCGCAATCCCACGCCGAATTTTAGGCCCTAAAAGTAATTTAATTACTTTTTAAAGGAGTAATCAGTAATAAGTAACTAATTACATTTCCTGAGTAACTTGCCAAACATGGTGACCAAACACATCTGAATAGCACAAAGTTTGATTAGTAAAACTAACTAATTTGTCCTGCTTTAATACTCGCCATGTTATTTTATACTGAAGAATATTTAATAACGTCAAAAAGATAATAAAATGTCATCAAAACAACATCATACGTCAAAACTGGTGGATGTACGCTGTGCGGAAGTCTAAAACTAATTACCGGTATGTTGTTTTGGGGACAAGCAAATTAGAGTAATTTAAAATGTTTGGGGAAATTGTTACATGGATCCAAACAATCATAAACAAAGATGATGAAATGCATGCAGCTACATTCTCTGTAATCATTACACCATAGTCAAAGAAAAAATGGTGTGAAACTCCTTGCTGTCAGGTGAAAAGAAGTGGCTGGCGACCGCACATGTATCAGAGGAAGCATGTGCTAATCTACAACTCTCCTCAGATCGGCAGAGGGGGTGGAGCAACGACCGGGACACCAGGGAAAATTGGACAAGTACAACTGTGGTGAAAACGGGAGAAAAGAGGGGATCACTTGGCTAGTTCAGATTGTGAGGAGCCACATCGGCTAGCGAGGTACCAGAGTCACTTGGCTAGTTCAGATTGTGAGGAGCCACATCGGCTAGCGAGGTACCAGAGGAACTTACGCTCCCAGGGACACGCTAGATTTGACTTTGGGCCTCATGATGGCTTGTTCGTAGAAGATGTTCTAGAGGGGAAGAGGACAGGATGCTGATGTCATTTCAAATTCATCACAAAATACAAAAATGTTACATTTTGTGAAAATCACACAAATGAATACAGGCTATTCTGCTATCCATGTTATTACTTACCATTCGTCTGTACTGGTCATAGCTGATTTTCTGAGAAATGACACGAGAAATTGTCATCATATTTGTCATCATAGGCAGGCAGAGTCCCAAGTCAGTCTCAAGTCTTGAGGCACGAGAAATTGTCATCATATTTGTCATCATAGGCAGGCAGAGTCCCAAGTCAGTCTCAAGTCTTGAGGCACAAGTCTCAAGTCAAATCCCAAGTGTGAATGTAGATTACCAAGTCAACTAGAAGACCTCAGCCAGGGCCCATCCTCCAGTCTGCTACCATATCCAATTTGGTGAGTCGGATCAGAACCCTGACCCTGAACCACCCACATCCCCCAGCCACTCCCTCTACCCACGACTCTCTATGACCTTCCTATCCCTAGCTCCAGCCCTTTCTGCCTAGCCCCGCCCCCTTCCTTGATCCAACCCAGATCGGATCTGCTCCAAAATGTAATGGGTTCTTCCCACATCGGTCCAATCCTAGTCGTTCGTGTGTGTGTGTGTGTGTGTGTGTGTGTGTGTGTGTGTGGTCTTTGTCAGTGCAGGGAAAGAGGTAGGATGCAAAACAATCTGTATGGAGAGAGAAGAAGAGAGACGAGAAGAAATGCAGTGAATGAAAAACATCACATTCTGGGGAAAAGTGTGTGTGTGTGTGTGTGTGTGCGTGTGTGCGTGCGTGTGTGTGTGAAAAGCCTCGACACTCAATAGACGGCATCTCAGACATGTCAGAGCAGAAATGTCATATCAGATTCAGACCCCGCCCACCCCGCAAGTCACGTGACGCCATGCAGCACTGTACTGTGCCGTTTAGGTCCAGCTCCTTCAGTCAATCCTGTTTTTCAGTCAGAGCCACTCAGTTTTGGAACATCATACCAACTGATATAAGATACTGTGCTACCTACCACACCTTTACAAAAAAACTCAAGACCTGGCTATTAACAAATCAAACATGTGACCACTTGTAATCAGTTAATTGTGTATTGTATTATTGTTTTTACTATTATTTTGGATTGTGTTGTAAATATTGTGTTTTACTTTTAATGCTTCTGTTTTAGGTGTATGGTTTTATAACATCTTGCCAAAAGGACTACAGTTGCGAATTAGCCAGTTGGCTAAAACTGGCGCATTTACAGTAATGTTGATTAATGTGTACTGTCCTTTCTTTAAATAAACTGAAACTGAAACTGAAACAGCCCAGAAAGGAAAATTCCCATCCACTTGCATGGGGACTCCGGCAGCTGTTAAACCCAGGGGAATTTTTTCCGGGTGTCACTCAAAGTATAAAACAACTCTTTTAATTATCAACAAATTTTTTATGGGGCATTTTTTCTTCAGAAGCCACTAAGAGCCGTATACGGGGGTATTTTCTTTTGTAATACAATCCATGGGTGGGAGGGGTGGCAGACGTCATGGAACACGTCATGGCACACATGCGCACTTCGCCTTGGGCTGCATGGTCAGGAAGTAAAACCAGGAAGAAAAAGCCCCCATGATGGCTTCATGCGCCAGTGAGGCATGATTTCTATTCGCACATAGGTTACGCAATAACCACGCTCTGTGCCCGCCTACGCAGCAGTCAAGCGCCGGGATTGGCCAGGAGCAAGTCTTTTGTCTTCTTCTTTTGACAGCTGGAATCTCCCACACCACAAACACTGGAGGGCACGCAGCCCAGCGATTTCATGAACCAACTGAATAGCTCTTGAGAACGGACAGCGATTTCGAGAGCAGACATTTAAATGAATTATGGTCACCTACCTTCCTTAGCATAGTAATAATAATAATAAGCATAATAATTGTAATCTACACAATGTACACAATCTACAAAAACATGCAATAATATAAACGGTGTTGTGTTCACGTTCATAGCTCATATCATAATGTATCATATCGTTAATTTCAAGCTCAATTCTTACCCAGAGAAAAGGTACAGCACTGAAAATGTAACAAGCAATAGTTTTTTAAACATCTTTATTTTAAAAGATGAAAAAACCCAGGTGCTTTAGTCCCAAGCTTCAACAAGCAGACATTTTATCTCAAAAATCAAATACAATAAAAAACATGATATGAATAGCCGTCTGGCATAGAGGCCTATCAAACACAAGAGTAAATTTTTTTTTTTTTTAAAGACCAGCATAAATGTGTGCTGTAGCGTAATGCAACCCAAGATATTCTAAATTACATTTAAAATGTATTAACTTTATCTTGTGTACATACCAATATTGAAATCATACTATCTAGCCTATAATATAGCTACCATTAGCCTTTTCCACTTCACACCCAATTGACCCATTTTGTGTCTAAGCACTGGACCACCTGTGTTACACAAACTGAATGGGTGAATTGGGTGGGAAGTGAAAATGGCTAATTTGTCTATTGAAAGCAGACGTTTACTATGGTATTTATTTTATAGGCTACTATTCAAAGCAGACCTTCAAAACAGGAAACCCAGAGATATTACTCTTGGGGTTGATGCAGATTGATGGGATTTTCTCACAGGGCTTTCTGAGGAGAAAGATAATTATTGCCTCAAATATCAGATTAAGACGAGATGAAAAAAGTTGTGCTATAAGAACAATCTAACTGTGTTAGTTTTGATGGAGAAAAATTAGTTAAAACATTGTTAATTTACCCTTTTACTGAAATCATGTTGGCAGCAGCACGCAGAGCTGCATGCAGGCTGAGGCCTTGTCAGTCTGCTTGC
>NC_139644.1:3677443-3682443 GCF_964638095.1 Poromitra crassiceps
TCCCTCGGGAGACATTTTTCTTGGGCATCAAGAGACATAGCACATTGACACATACAATCAGACAAATCAGACGACGATTAACATGAAATACCTACAGTGTACATATACATATACTGTACATCAGTCATACAAAGTGATACCATATTGCACTAGCCCTTCATAAAATAAATATGACCCATCCCCCCCAGGAGGTTGAAATGAAAAGAAAAAGCATGAAATATTGCACCGCTTCCCTGAGAGTAAAGCATGATGAACTGCACCAGGATGCTCATCTCTTACTATTGGGAGCTTTAATGGACAGTGGGACAACGGAACATTTGTATCTGTTCAACTTGCAGTTTGGTAACCTGTACCTTCTGCCTGACGGCAGCATCTCATACTCTTTATGAAGGATGTGATTTGGGTCTTTGGTCATTTTGAGGCCCTGCTTCCTCGCCGTCTCCTCGAAGATCTCTTGGAGAGGAGATGGAGCTTCTTAATGAGGTTTTAAAGTTGTGATTTGAGTTTAACGGACAGGTCACCAAACAATGTGATGCCATAACGGATGATGGATTCAATGGTTGCCCTGTAGAACAGCATCATGATGTTTTTTGCCACTCTAGGGACCCTGAGCCTTCTAAAAAAATGCAAGCGCTGGTTAATACTTGGTCACGTAATCTCATCCCACGGTTTCTCCTATCACTCCTATGCCGACGACACCCAACTTTACCTTTCCTCCCCCCCCTCTGACACTCTAATTTAATCACGCATCTCTGCCTGTCTGAAAGACATTGGGGCCTGGATGGCTGCTCACTACCTCAAACTGAATTTAGATAAAACTAAACTTCTCTTTCTCCCTGCTAAAGACTCTCCTCTGACCGACCTCTCTATCACCATCAACAACTCCATCGTATCACACTCCCTAACAGCCAAGAACCTCGGAGTCATACTCGATAATCAACTATCCTTCTCCCCTTTCATTGCTGCCACCGCACGTTCCTGCCGCTTTGCCCTCTACAATATCTGAAAAATCCTTCCATTTCTCACCATAGAAGCATCACAAATCCTGGTTCAATCTCTTGTCATTTCCCGCCTTGACTACTGTAACGTTCTGCTTGCTGGTCTTCCTGCCTCCACTATCCAACCACTTCAACTCATTCAAAATGCTGCAGCCCGTCTGGTTTTCAATCATAATACATTTTCCCATGTCAACCCTTCCTACGCGATCTACATTGGCTTCCCATTCTGGCTCGTATCAAATTCAAGACCCAGCCTATATATATATAATATATATATATATATATATATATATATATATATATATATATATATATACTGTATATATGTGTGTATATATATATATATATATATATATATATATATATATATACAGTATATGTGTATATATATATATGTGTATATATATATATATAGGCTGGGTAATTAATAATAATAATTACATTTCCCCCACAAAAATGATTTGGTGGCCTACTTGCAATATCTTCACGGCCCACAGGTTGGGAATGGCTGCTCTAAACCAAACATCCCTCATGTAGCCTACAGCTGAATAATGGCCAACAAGTAATATTGCGTCTGTGATTCTGAACAACCTGCTGATTTCACTACTTTAGGCGACCACCTATTATGGCATTGCACCCACCATAGTCAGAGTCCTCTGCAACCCATTTCTGTGCAGGCCAGAAGTATGGTGTCTGGAAAGGTTGGGTTTAGAAAGATAATATTAGTGATATTATTTCACTGTATAGAGCTGTGTCCATAACACTGACAAGCTTCAGTATATATTTACCTTTTCCCCCTTTTCTTTAAAGGTGCTAGATATTTTAAACATCAATATATTATTGTCAAATGAATTGTTATATGTTGGTAGAATTACTGTAAACACATGGGACCATGGAGGCAATCTATCACACCAGTGGCTACTGTCAAACATTTGTCTTAAGTTGTACTATGTCGTAATGTCGTTATTGTATGTTTCTGCGATCCACGGAAACGTAGCATATCATGTTTCTGAACCCAAAATGTGTTTCACATATCAACATTATACACGTCATAGAGTAGAGCAGTGCCCAGTAAGGGTGTTGTGGTCGGGGTGGATGGAGGGGGTCAACACTCAAGTCCCAGTCAAGGACGCACCGTTTCAAAAGTCTAGATTTCAACTGTCCATGAGTCATATTTAACATTTTTGTTATTTAAGCCAAAACATAATCCTAACCTTAACCAAGTTGTTTTAAGATTCAAGATTCTATCGTGTATTGCCATGTCAATGAAACATTGATTGGAATTTGTCTTGGCTTGTGCTCATGTCAAGTCAAAACAACCACAATGACAAACACATCCACAGGGCACAAGTAAACCATGTATTAAGTGCATTATAGACAGAGCAAAAAAATGCAGAATAGGCACAAGTGTGTGATGCATTAAAAGACCCCACTAGGGGGCATACGGTAGTTCAAATTGGGTTCAAGAACTGAACATAAACTAAGTCAACTAAAAGATAACCAAAGTTGTTAAAGTTGTTGTATTTGCGTTTAAAGTTGGAAATGCATCAAGGTTTTCAAATAAAGTGGCGTTTTGTTCCAGATTTACATTGAGACTGTAGGTTTGCAGAAACGTAAAATGCCAGGTTTTAGACATGTACATGAGATTGTGGGTGAAACTTGCCAACATTTGACTGTGTTGCATCGGGCTAACTTAGGACACGTAATGACTTGGAGATTGCATGAGCTCCTTTGTAGCAAAGAAAAGGGGGATGTCTGACCTGGAAGCGGTAGAGCGTGGCATCGTTGCACATCAGCAGCTTCTTGTGGTTCTGCAGAGGGTAGATGTAGCCATAGGCCACCAGCATGGTGCCAAAGACCTGAGCCTCTGAGACAGACGAGCAGGGAGGACACACACACACACACACACACACACACACACACACACACACACACACACACACACACACACACACACACACACACACACAAAAGGCAGGGTAAACACAGGTGCAAGCAAAACAGTAATGAGGGTTTCCAACTTCCAATCCACATCCAATGGACATTGGAAACCCTCACTAGTGTTTTGCTTGCACCTGTGTTTACCCTACCTTTTTGACATAAAATGGCCCCCGTGAAAAGGGTCTATAATCTTATTTCATATCTTACAAACACAACACACTTACCTTCCTGAGTGGTCTTCAACTTGTTGAGAATCCATGCGATGATGTCCTTACCTGTGTGGGAACAGGTGAAGATTTACCATTCAGTCCATTACAGGGTATGTTATGTAGGCTACACACAGTAAAAGAAATACGTCTCTATCGTTGCATCGGCCTATACACTGCGCCCAGCGCCCGGCGCAGCGCAGATTAGTGGGCGTGGACCGGCCCACTCGATATTTTGGTGTCGGCGCTACAGGCGGCCTTAAGCATTATAACCACGCCTTTTAAGCGTAAAATTATGCACAATCTGCTCATTGGAGAAGTGCAGTAAACGAATCACAAGCTTCCCTTTTAAGCTCCAATTCCACGGAGCGATCCAGTCCGGTCAGAAAAGCCAAGCGCTCTGAGCTCCCCCCCTCCCTTTCATCCCCATCTGTCTCCAATATATTATTCCATACTATTATGCTTCTCAAACCTATCTAACTGCAGTTTAAATACTGCAAGCATGTAAATACGCTACACTATAGCAAGATCAAAGTGAAAAGAATGTTCTAAACGCATTGGCTAGAAAAATATAGCCTATCCCTATGTGGCCTATGTCATGATGAGATTAGATTGGTGAAAGTTTGTCCAGATTAGAATGATATCGTTTTCTCTCGCTACCTTTTCTTCTCCAGTGCTGCAGATGATGCACATAAATATAGCCTACATTATGTAAAGTCATTGCATAAATGTGTTTTTATTGTAAAAGTAAATGTGAAGTAAGCCAAGTCTTATTGGAGCAGAGCGGACATCACAGTAGAACCGTGTTAGCTGTCTCTCATCTAAATCACGTTATATCTGCGAGGGATATATATACCACCTGGGTTACATATATGTTTCACATAGGGCTGTGTTTGGATTTCAATGTTTTATTTGGTCCAATATTGAAATGTTCGAGAATTGCATGTTGTGTGAACAGAAACATTATTTCTATCTACCACTTTAGGCAATTTAGGCTGATTTGGTTGATATTTATTCTCGAAATGTATTAGCCTCAATGCATGCTGGGAGATTTGAGGGAGTGAGAGAGAGAGGAGGGGGAGAGAACAGCTTTTTTCCATTGGTTTTTGTGCTGCGCGAGAGAGGGAGTGAGAGGAGAGAGGGGGGGAGAGAACAGCCTCTGAATGACAGGGGCTCAAAACTACGATATAACTACTTTTTTCCATCGCGCGAGAGAGAGGGAGAGAGAGAAAGAGAGAGGGAGGGGGAGAGAGTGTGAGATGGGCAGAGGAGAGCTGTGCGTAAATACGCACAATATCCGTGGCGCACACAATATCCGCGGCGCACTGAATAAGGCCTGGTTTTGAAAAGCGCTAAGCGCTAAATTAACGCCAGGGGGGAAGATATCGTTAGGCCGGTATTTAAGGCCGAAACGCCCATTTTGGCCTATTTTGGCACTGCGCCATGCCTCTTTGGCGTAAAGCGCATTTCGGGGCCTAAAACCATGTTGCTATCTTCCCGAGGCAGGCGCAAGGCACATTTTTTTGTGTTGACCACCAGTTTTTGCACCTAAGGCCTGTGAGAAGATAGGGCCCATAGCCTCTAAACTCTGGGGCTGCTAATACAAGTCCAAACAGCTTAATTTTATCCCTGAAATGTCCTCTCAATCACATAAATCTTAATTCTCCATTAAAAACAACAGCGTTAAAAAATAACATTAAAAATAACAGCGTTAAAAACAACAGCATTAAAAATAACATTAAAAATAACAGTGTTAAAAATAACAGCATTAAAAAGTGAGTATCATAGGTTTAGATGGGATTTATTCAGGGGTTGATTCATGGAGACACTAGTAATTAAGGGATTTTCCATGGAT
>NC_139644.1:3687443-3907443 GCF_964638095.1 Poromitra crassiceps
GGCAACTTGTAAAATAAAGGAAACCCCAGCATGTGTGTGTAGGGCTGTATGGGCCACGGCCACCAGGAGGCGCCAGGACAGCTTCATATTCCACAGGACCTCTACTAGAGGAATGTGACGTCATTTCCAAAATCATCTACTGTTTTGCTGAAGGTAAGGTGGAAACCTGTGTCTGTTCAGCTGGGTGGACATCTGTGTGTGTGTGTGTGTGTGTGTGTGTGTGTGTGTGCGTGTGTGGGCGGGGGGGGGGGGGGCAGCTATTGCAAATCAGCTCTTGTTTTGATGTCATACTGGTTGTTCTGGTAGCCCATACAGTCCATTTAAGAGAGAAAGAAGCAGAGGTCTGACCAAATGAATTTTACTCAAGTCCCGAGTCTCAAGTCTTGAAGCACACGTCTCAAGTCAATTCCCAAGTCTAAATGTAGACTGCCAAATCAAGTCCAAGTCAAGATTCAGATTCACTTTTATTGCCACAGCATGCATATATCGTTAGCTTCATAGCATAATTGCCTGAGCTGGCCACAATATGACTTAGGGAATTATGCTATGAGGCTAACTATATACCGTAAATTCCGGACTATAAGCCGCACCTTTTTTCCCGTTTTTTGGGCTTTTTTGGCCCCTGCGGCTTATATAACGGTGCGGCTTATCTATGGATTTAATATTAAAAAAAAAAAAAAAAATCTCTCTCTTTTTTAGCACTCTTTCTAACTATAAATCCACTTCTGTTTTAATTTCCTCTCTTGCCCTCTTTTCACCACACTGTATGACACTGTATGACACTGTGTGCACTGTAAAAAACAACACAGGTGGTGTTGTGTTATGTTGTTTTGTTGAAATGTTAATAAATGGGAGCTTCCTCAAACAGCCATCTCTTTCCCGACAATCCCCTCTGTGCATGAACCCTTACATATGGTAATTAAACATTAAAACACAAAAAAAAAAAATACCATTAAAACACCCGCGGCTTATAGTCCGGTGCGGCTTATATATGTAAAAAATAGTCAACTTTGCAGGTGCGGCTTATACATCGGTGCGGCTTATAGTCCGGAATTTACGGTATATATTATATATATATATACTGTATATACACATGGAGAGAGAGATAGATGTTGTTCACTATAAAGTGCCACATTTCTCATGTTTAAGTGCAAATGATTTTGATCAGCCCTTGATGAAAGTTCAATTATGAACATAAGCCGTGCTTCATCACCTTGGATTTACAAGGCGAATATTGAGAAGATGACAATATATATTGATATTTTCATTTTGCATCGATACTATATGATATCGATCGATACATTGATTGATTGACTTTATTCATGGATATAGCAGACAAAATCCAAGGGATACTGTAGACATGTTAAACTTGTGTGGACACTTATTTCCAACATGGTCCCTGGTCTTATAAAAAGAGGACATAGACAACATCAAATAGTACAATCAACAAAAACACACAAGCATTCCAACGGAAGGCTCGTACATTTACTCTAGTTTACTCAGCAAGAATGATCATTGTATCGTCCCCCTAGTATCCTGCTGTACACTGTAAACTGTGACTTTCTAATGCAGTGACTCCCAGCAGCAGAGAAGCTAACCTAATTGGCTAATTGGCTTTCAGGTGGAATTAGGATGTTTTACAAGCCTCTGCTCTGCTGGAGATAAATACATGACCTATAAAGCTGAAGAAAAGATCACATGCTGAAGGAATAACGCACAATTAAAAATGTATATTGGGAGCGGGGACACGATGCTCTTGAAACTGTAGTTCTCATTGTCACTGTTTTGGTAGATAATAGAACAGAGTTTAGGGATGAAACGATAACCCCGTTTTAATGATAAACTAAAATAAATTAAAGAAAATCCTTACAATACCATACCGGTTCACATTATCATTAAAACTGTGTTACTGAATAAAGCACTTAAAAAAACACAGTAAATTCTGTCCATCAGCAACCAAAGTTAGCAACAGTCTCCCAGAAGCAGGCGTCCAGCCTTGATGAAGTGATTTCAGTGGGTCAGAGTTTTCAATATAACATTTTGTGAAATGATTTCCGTGAGTGTATTAGTACTTTTTGAACATTTTCAGCATATTTTAACAATACTACTGATAACCGTGATCATTTTGGTCACTATAATCATCATATGAAATTTTCATATCGTTTAATCTCTAATATACTTTCATGTCCCACGTTTCTTTTTCTCACAGGAATAAAAGCAAATGGCAGTTTAGTAGGCTACATATATGGTAGCCCATTACTTTCACCATCACTGCATGTGTGTTTAAAATGTGTCCACATTAGGCTATTTCTGGTCAGTCTGGTCTGGTCATCAGCGGTGTAGCAAAAAACAGTGACAACATAACCTTGTATCTGGTTGGGGACGGATTCCGTCCTTTTTGGAAATGATTAGAGGTCTGTGACCAAATGGGTCCGAAATTCGGCTCATGTAATTTTTTGGAGGATGTTTTACAAAAGTGTGACACTCACCACGCTAGGGGCACTTCCTGTCACCCTGTAGTCAAAACAGGTACACGTGTCTGGTGTCTGTTCAAGGACAGATTCTTTCCTCCATTGACTTCGATTCAAAAGTGCTATGTTTTGCTATCTTCTGACTCCCTGCCATTTTTCACAAACGTCATGCAGGTTATTTTTTTATGCTCTCATCCTGAACCAAAGACTTTAGAATTGTCACACACACAAAAAAATGGGGTTGCTTGAAAATTTGTGAAAAGTACATGGCCTCAAAGTCAATGTCATCGTTTTCCCATTGGTTTTAATATTAAATTTGATGATTAAAAAAACACTTTTTTTTTTTTTTTTTTTTTTTACCTCCAGCCATTTTTCAAAAAAGTCATGACTTCCTGGATGTTAGGCATCCATCCTGGAGTGAAGGCTTCAAATGTATAGTTTTTAGCGTGTTTAAGTATTTCCCCCCATTTTGACCAGTTATGGCACTGCAATCGATTTCATGCAGTTTACATGAAATGTTGTAAATGGATCTCTATGCCAAACCTGGGGAAATATACTCAAACACACTAAAAACTACAAATGTGAAACCTTACCTCCACGATGAATGCCTAACACCAGGTAAATAGTGTTTTGTTTTTTTGTATCCCTGTAAGTGCAAAAAGGACACTTTTTCGCTCCAATAGTGCAGTGAATATCAAAAAGTGCAGTGAATATCAAAAAGTGCAGATTTTTTACTCCTAGCCATTGTACAAGAATAAACTCCCGCACACTGTCTCCACATGCAATTAAAAGTTGAATAAGTCAAAGAAAAAGAATAACGTTTGGGTCATCAGATTCCTCTTCCTCTCAAGAGGAATCTGATGACCCAAACGTTATTCTTATGGTTTGACTTATTAAACCTTTAATTGCATGTGGAGACAGTGTGCGGGAGTTTATTCTTGTACTGTGTCGTGTTTTGCCCTTCTCCGACACACCTGTTGAGCCTAGGTGTGTGAAAGCTTTTTTCCTTCTTACTCCTATAGCCATTAAAAAATAAAATATGATATTATGAATTCATCCTGTAGGTAAGGCTTCAAATTGGTAGCTGTTAGTGTCTTTGAGTATTCCACCCCCCATTTCCCCAGGCTTGGCATAGAGATCCATTTATTTCCCATACATTTCATGTTTCAGAACTGGTCGAAATTGGGGGAAATACAAATACTCAAACACACTAAAAACTATTCACTCCAGGATGGATGCCTAACATCAGGGAATTCGTGACTTTTTTGATGAATGGCTGGAAGTCCCAAAATAGCAAAACAGCACTTTTGAATGGAAGTCAATGGAGGACAGAATCTTTCTGATAAATAACAATATTCACATCCACTCACCTGTTTGAGGCAGTGCATGACCCACTCACCTGTTTGAGGCAGTGCATGCGGGGACGGTAATGCTGCCCCCGGTTCGGACGGATCGTTCTTATTGTCATATTGGCAGAGCGGGTCGATCAAATCACTCCTGCTGTTCAATATCCCAAATGATGTGTAGCTGTTGACCTGGAAGTGTGTGTGTGTCAGGAACACTCTCCTAGCTGTGTGTGTGTCAGGAACACTCTCCTAGCTGTGTGTGTGTCAGGAACACTCTCCTAGCTGTGTGTGTGTCAGGAACACTCTCCTAGCTGTGTGTGCGGTTGGGAACACTCTCCTAGCTGTGTGTGCGGTTGGGAACACTCTCCTAGCTGTGTGTGCGGTTGGGAACACTCTCCTAGCTGTGTGTGCGGTTGGGAACACTCTCCTAGCTGTGTGTGCGGTTGGGAACACTCTCCTAGCTGTGTGTGCGGTTGGGAACACTCTCCTCCTCCTCCCAGCTGTCTGGGGATTGGAAGACAGGATTGGAGGGATGGATTTATCCTCAATTAGCTGTCAGAAGCTTTTGCCCTCAAGCCCCACAAAGAGAAAAGCCTACAATGGAATAATACACACACACTGTAATAATACACACTATATGTATATATACATATATGTATATCTATATGTATATATATATGTGTGTGTGTGTGTGTGTATATATACATATATATATATATATAATGGCTTTGACTTGATACTTTGTGTATCATTCCATCCTTCCTTCCATCCGTTATGGCGGGGATCGTCTGTCTGTCCTGTGGGCCCCGGCCCCACAATGTCCTGTGCGAGAGAAGGGAGAGGGGAGAGGGGGCAGGGGGAGAAAAGAGAGAGAGAGCAGAACAAACTATACTGGGGCTGGGTGATACGGTTGAAAATAAATATCATGATAATTACAGGGGTCATTTTCGATATCTATGTATATCACAATGTATCATGTAAGCAAAGTCACGTTTACGAATCCAATGACCTATCTAGATGGGGATGAGCTTAGGGTTTGGGCATGGTTAAATAAGAAAAGTCTAAGCTTAACCAAGCTGTTCTTGCCGAACCAGAACCATAACAACAAACATCCTGAAAACAAAAATAGAAATGCAATTAAAGATGTTTGAAGAGTTGTATTGCATTTCCTCTGTTCCACGTCATCCCTTTCTGGCACAAAGCCATCCAGGCTAACTTCTCCCATGTGAGTCCCATGGCATCCCCAGCAAACTGTTGAATAGTTAAACTTCAGTATTATTTCCTTTACAAGACCAATTCGAGAATGTAGAAGAATGCCTATTAGTATTTTGTTTTTCTGTTATCTATCTCCCTACAATACAGCCAGTCATGGAATTCTGGACATCATTTTTTCATCAGATTTGGATCCGAGAAGCAAAATCTCATCAAATGTGGGTCTGTGTTTGGAATGTGGATTAGATGAGGGAGGGGTCCTTGATATGAGAAAGGTTCACTGGCCTAAACGATGAAGCTCTTTATTCTAGTCATGCACGATATATCAGCAACCATATCGATATCAGCTGATGTAAGTCATTTTTTTATATATCGTAGAGACACTGCGGAGCGCGTCATCATTCAGAAACCACACCCTGCTGTTCTCCTATGTTGCGTGCATGGTCGCACACAAAGATCATATATAGGGACGTTGAACACTCCAACTTACTTCCTTGACAGCTAGATCCACATTTTTCTTCTCGCCAATTCTCAATGGCTTCCTTGTTTTGCTCTGGAGTACAAAAAAACTTTAATTGCAGATTTTTTACATTTGTTGTCTGCGCAGCCCCACCACACAACAGCTTTTAGCTAGGTTTAATTCAAGGAAAATGACGCTGGTGTGTGGGAGTGAATGGAGTACTTTCCCCCGTGATGGGCGTGGCCTATTTCATGCAGTGTCTCTATCGGTCCAATGAGCAAAATAACAGCAATGTTAATATCTGTTATCGATATCGGCCAAAATGTTCATATTAAGAGGAAACAATTTGGTAAATATTATTTATGGGCTTTTCCAAATGTTTTGGAAATAAAGACATTACATTTCCAAATTCACAGTGTTTACACAAAATGTGATTATTATGAAAAAAAAAAGTTTTTATACAGATCATATCGACATTGTTAAATATTGGTTTCTGCCATAACAGCAATGTTAATATCGGTTATCGTATCAGCCAAAATTTTCCTACCGGTGCATCCCTACTTTATTCCCTCCAACTGATCTAGCTGCAAACACTAACAGACATTTCCAAGGTAAAACACAGGAAAAACTCTTATAAACTAAAAGAAAAATGGTTTGTTTATTGAGAGCAGTAAATGGGTAAAACAGCATAAGTTAGACTGTACGGTTTGTTTTATTGAGAGGACTAAATGGGTAAGACAGCATAAGTTAGACTGTACAATGAATGAAAGCTTGTCTATCCAGAAATATCAAACTGGGAGAGAAGAAAGATTTGTCTGAATTACTAATGTGAGGACAATAAAACTGTGTCAAAAAATAATAATTTAGTACAGTATAAAAACATTTCCCAAACAGAATGACTGGACAGTCCGAGGCAGAGTGTGGAACAGGAGGCACTGGACATATTTGGCAGATCTTTTGCATATTTTTGGACTTGATTCCACAGTCAGGGGACAGACTGGAATAAGACAGTCAGGGGACAGACTGGAATAAGACAGTCAGGGGACAGACTGGAATAAGACAGTCAGGGGACAGACTGGAATAAGACAGTCAGGGGACAGACTGGAATAAGACAGTCAGGGGACAGACTGGAATAAGACAGTCAGGGGACAGACTGGAATAAGACAGTCAGGGGACAGACTGGAATAAGACAGTCAGGGGACAGACTGGAATAAGACAGTCAGGGGACAGACTGGAATAAGACATGTAGCATCCATCCAGATCACGTCAACTCACATTTCGTTTCATTCTGCGGTTACGCCTGACCTCCAGCAGAGGGCAGGCGTATTCAGAAACCTGCCTTATAGTTGACATTGAAACCGGCCGACCAGGGACGCCGCTTGCAAAACAGTAATGGCTGCTCCCGAAGCAAAGCGCGGTAACGTTAATGTTAGTAGAGTAAGGCCGTGTGTCCATCTAGCGTCTTTTTCCAACCGTTAAACGCTGGAAGTACACTGGGAAGCGCTGATCTCAGCGCACAATATACAATGAAGCAGTCTGAAACTAACGTTAGCTCAGTGCGGTAGTTAGCTTGATAGCTGACAGCTAACATTAGCAAACAACACACATACAGTGATTGAGCTCAACACTCACCAGAAATATTAATGTCTAGCCAATCTGCTCCCACAATTGAGCCTTTCTGTCTCTGTTGCGATAGTTTCTCCATGATTAGTTGCCAGAAAAGGAGCACCCGACACCAGCGTCTTTCTGAAAAGTTAAAATATTTTCAGCTGGAAGCGCTGGGAGTCAGGCAGACAAAAACGCCGGAGCGCTCTGAAAATTGACGCTGGGCGCTGCGCACTTTCTCTAGACATCCGTGTGCGCCTGCATACGCTCTCCCCCCATTGGAAACAACTGAAAAATGACGCTGGACCTGAGGAAAAGACCCTAGGTCGACACAGGGCTATAACAGCCATAAGTGCAGTTCTGGCAGAAATAGACTCAATAACAATTAAATAAGAACAGGAGTATGTAATTAAATAAGAACAGGAGTATGCTGCAACAGTGGAGTTTCTCGGCAGAAAAGACGTTTATGCCGTACTCGCCGAGTGGATTTGACTGGATCCAATGCAGATTGGCTGAAGGACTGGATTTGGCAATGCTGATTGGCTGAAGGAGTTGTGTGTCAAGGCAAGTACTCCCGCCCACTGAAATGACTGGACGGCTTGGAATCCAGACTGATACGTAGAGCCAAACAGGATGTGAGGTCACGTTCAGGATGCTTTTAACCAGGCTATAAGACATTGGTGTTGGAAGAGAATCGCTAATCATTTCTTAACATAGACATTTATTAATTGTCCTTTGCATGGAGCAGTGTTGATACATAGCTTCGCACTATAAACCCGACACTGGTTTCTCTCACAGGGATTTGGTGTAAAAAAAACAAACAGTAGAAAAGATTTCCTAAGGCAGAGTCTTGGCGCGTTGAGAGACTAGTGCTTTTGAAACTTGGTTAACGTGGAAGCGAACAGAGTAACTGACTTCTCTGCGTTCCGTGGAAACGGACACCGTGGCAGCGAATAAAAAAAGGCAGCGGTTGAAAAGGAGCCGTCCTCTCAGAATGTGCTCTGGTGTCTCTCTGGTGTCTCTCCACGTCACAGCGGGCCAGTTTTGCATTGGTTCTATTGAAGTGAATGAGGAAGTGAATGAGGTGGACATGGTCAATCCCACTAGAAACCATATGTGCCCTTTCACCTTTGATTGAAGACATTATGTGATGTTGACTGATGTGTTGTATGTAAATGTGCATGTTTGTTTTCCTTATTATTGGTCTCTCAGATCATGTCTCTGTGCAGCAGCTGCATACAGCTCAACTCAAACAGATCATGTCTCTGTGCAGCAGCTCCATACAGCTCAACTCAAACAGATCATGTCTCTGTGCAGCAGCTGCATACAGCTCAACTCAAACCTCTGTTTGATTCAAAATAGAGCTAGATTAGATAAGTACATCATGATGTTGACTGAATGGGGCATCAGTCAACATCACGTGTTTTCTTTTATCTGGCAGAAGCATTTTTCAATCAAAGGTGAAAGGACAGATATGATGGTTTATATTGGGACTTGCCCTGCCTGCCCCATTCACTTCAATAGCACTGGCACCAAAGTCTGGCCCAATGCCAAATTAACACGGTGATGTGAGCGATGTCTTATCCTTCTTTTTTAGGCTCCTTGACTTTAAAGAGGAAGTAATGGGAGCCTGGCCTCCTTGCATGGATGTGGCTCCCGTTGCTACGGCAACAAGGACGACAACAACAAGGACTCTGAAGATCCACAAGGCTCCCTAGGAAGCCTGATGTTAATTATGGCTTCATCATTAAAAAGCTATGACAGTGCACCAGAAGGCTTGCCTGACATGTAAGACATCACTCAGAAGTCTGCTTACACTCCTGCTTACACTCCTACCGTCACTGTGTATGTATATGTGTGTGTGTGTGTGTGTGTGTGTGTGTGTGTGTGTGTGTGTCATTCTCAAACACGTATTTGTCTGGCATTGACAAAGGCCACAAAGCAGTGTGCAATGGCAGCCTTTCTTCAAACGGTTATGTGACGCAACATGGTCTCAGTCCAGACAAAGAGGTCTCTACTGGGGATTAGCTTGACGCTATCCAAACAGCAAAAAAGGGACAGTGTGTCATGCTAAAACTGATTTAGCGTGATGCTAACACAGTCCATTTCATCCCAACGGGAGACGCCAATGCTCAGATGTAGAGACGGGCTAGTGGAGGAGGGAGAGGAGTGCTGGGATGGGAGAGTTAAAGGAACACAGCGTTTGCAGTAGATGGTCCCATTGGTGCAGTTAAGGGCGTTAAATGATGAGATGAGTGAACATAGAACTATCCAGTGCGCCATGCTAACACTTTAGCATGCACTATGTTGAGTGATAGTAGGCTACTAGCATTATCCAACGTAAGAAGACAAGCATTTTAGTAATAAAAATGTGTTAGTTCTTATTGTATGGCCTGTAGTTTTATACATTTTGAAATTAAATATCAACTAAATAGAACTTAGCTGATGTAGCTATATTATAACTCAATAACTAAATAGAACTTAGCTGATGTAGCTATATTATATATAACTATAACTAAATAGAACTTAGCTGATGTAGCTACATTATATATAACTAAATATAAGTTAGCTGATGTAGCTATATTATATACAACTATAACTATATATAAGTTAGCTGATGTAGCCAGGTTTATTTCAGGTGATGTTCAAGGCCACATTCCTTCCAATGCGAATAAGGAAAATCACCCCTATTTCAAAATGATTGTTATTGTATTTCTCTCAAGTTTACAAATCTCATACACAAAACTGCCACACCTAGCATTTAGAATTAAAGCTGTACTCAACATAGAGTATGCTAAAGCGTTAGCATGTAGCCTACTATCACTCAACATAGTGTATACTAAATGGAGGCCAGCTCTATCACCAACTCCTCTCTGCCAGCTATGCTAAGCTAGAGCCAATTTAAGTTTTGTTGTGGAAAAACTCGGTCAGAATTCTAAACCAAGTTAGGAGTGCTTTGAGTCTCCCAGATGTTTCTGTCCTCACACCAATTTGTTTTAATCATTATTTTCTGCCTCCATGGTCAGACAAAAACGACCATGCCTGGAGTGAGAAGGGGCTGGTTTCCATCAGAGACCTATAATGGTCATCTCACATCCTTTGATATTCTGAGGAAATTTGAGTTGCCCAAAACTCACTGGCTCAGATAGAGACAAGTCAGAGACTATGTTCGATCCAAGATTTGTGAGTTTGAAGTTCTCCCAAATGAACATGCTTTTTTATGTGTTGTTAACCCTCCATCAATCCAGGCATCTTATCTCTAGATTTGTGTGTCTGTTTGATGACTGCATCAGGGCCCCCGCTGAGGATTAGGGAGGTGTGGCAGGAGGAACATGGTGTTGACTTGTCTGAAACTACATGACAGGAGTCTGTCTGTGGTCCAACTCTGCTCAATTAACAGCAGACACCAGCTGCAGCCTGATACAATTTAAAGTCACTCATCGTCTTCATTATTACCAAGTCCAGGTTACACAAGATCTACCCTTCCATCTCCCCACTATGTGATAGGTGTCAGATGTTAGAGGGTACACTATCCCATGGTTTTTGGTTTTGCCCTTCACTATCTGGATTCTGGGCCAAAATATTTGATTGGTACTCTAAGGCTTATAAAATAACCCTTCAGCCGGAGGCGGAACTCGCCATCTTCGGCTGCTCGGAATCCTCTCTGCTCCTCCCTACGGCTGTGCAACAGTCTGACGGAGGGGACGACGGTCGCAAAGAGACTCATTCTGAAGGAGTGGAAGTCCCCCTCTCCACCACAGACATGGTCTTGGTTATACATATGGAGAGACTCCGGTTCCTGAGGACCAATTCACTTAAGAAATTCACAACTATCTGGGACCCATTTCTAGCCTACTTAGACGAGGTTAAGAGCGACAAGTAACTCGCTCAGCTGACTTTTCATGGAGCCCTTGCGTGGATCCCACACACATCTCTTACAAGCACATAGCACTTGATACGGCTGGTAGCGCTCACGCTGTAACATTGAAATGTTGATGATGTATGTATGTTTTTTGTTTCTTTGTTTTGTGTCTGAGCCTGTTTTTGTTTTCCATGGTCTGAAAATTGCAAAATAAAATATGGGAGGAAAAAACATAGTGCATGCTAAAGTGTTAGCATGGAGGCTACTATCACTCAACATAGTGTATGCTAAAGTGTTAGCATGGAGCCTACTATCACTCAACATAGTGCATGCTAAAGTGTTAGCATGGAGCCTACTATCACTCAACATAGTGCATGCTAAAGTGTTAGCATGGAGGCTACTATCACTCAACATAGTGTATGCTAAAGTGTTAGCATGGAGGCTACTACACCGATGGGACAAATCCACCAAAAACTTGGCTTATGTCTCAAACAGGGGGCATGAGATGCCTGCTTTCATTGGAGATAACCACTGTGAAAAATTGATTATAAAAAAAACAAAAAAAAACAGTCACCCCTGGTCATACAGGACATACAAATACATGTGTGAAGGGTTACATTAGCTGTTAGAAAAGAGAGTGAGGTTGGAGTGAGAGATACATAATTCATATTACAGTACATTAGAAATGGCATCAGGAGAGCAACATGGGACTGTACAAAAATCTATAAACAACCGACACGGCCGACAGACTTGCCGGTCAGCTTCGCTAGCGCTACACAAGCTAGCGCTACACAAGCTAGCTCTATCCCTTTTGATTTCTTTTTGAGCGAGGACGCGCGGAGGGAGGAGGCGGCTAGACGGCGGGAGGGGGGAGGCGGCTAGACGGCGGGATTAACAGGTACCTTTCAGAAACGCATGATCTGAGACAGCAAGGGAATGCTTCTTTCTTAACACAAGTCACTTGTAGTTCACCAAACATGGGACAGGGGGAGCCATATTCAGGGCTTGGCAGAGCGGGGGAGAAAAGCTTCATAAATAAGGACAGAGACAACAGTTTCTACTCTTCCTTGTCCCTGGTGGAGAGATGACACCTAGAGGCTGAGCTGTGGGATTCTTGAAGCCTGCACCATCAAACCAAACACCCATCAGTTGCTTCACTATAGACCTACTTGCGTCTCACTTGCCTGGGTGCAGCTCTCCAATACAGTCCTGACGTGCCAATGCATACATGTACATTTCATTTTCTGTTGATCCATAACCGGACCAGCGGCACTACTTCACATGTCAAAGCACCCGAAGCCGGCCGGCAAACAGCTAACAAAGTGCTAAAGCAACAGCCAGGGAGCATCAACACGAGGAGGAAGGAGTGACTTTAGAGAATTCCATTTCCATTGGAGAGCAAGCAAGACGCCAGTAGCTCTATGGTAAAGGAACACAACAAGATGTTGGTCAGAACAGATTGCTATGATGGGAAACTATAGAGTCCGGGTTGAGAATGTCTGGAGTTCCATACCTGCCAACATTAGGCTGTGAAAAAAGGTCTGTCAGGTCAGGTCTGTCTAAACCCTGTCAGTGATGTTCTGTGTGCTCGTGCTACCCTATCTTTAAAGACGAGCTGAACCCAACGGAACCCAAGTGGCGCGAGGGTTGGAGATGTTTCAGACTGAAAACAAATCTTGTCTGAGATGACTAGGGTTGAGAGGCGGGCCATATTGTGTGTCGATGATTTGATTTGACAATTCTGGGGTCTGGATTTGGTGTTGGCCAATCCTGCCGTGTTCCGCCCCCAAATCGAGTGGGATTCAGCGTGTTGTGGCACCGAGTACCAGGCAGCCAGCTGCCTTCATGTGGATCGGAGCGGAGACTCTGAGGCATGAGTGCAGCCTGCCAGCCTGGAATCTCCGAGGGGCTGGGTAAGACCCACCTACATCACTGTTATCCTGGAAGTGGCCGGGTAAGACCCACCTACATCACTGTTATCCTGGAAGTGGCCGGGTAAGACCCACCTACATTACTGTTATCCTGGAATGCGAGTTTAACGAGCACGTCTTTGCATTCTTAGACACCGTTTGCTTTATTTTGTATGTTACATACAATTGGCCAAGTTATTAGTTTATGGGCTAAAAATTCTGCCAGGTTACAGGCACTAGGCGACCATTTTCTCCTTCATTTCAAGGAGAGTATTCTCCTGAAATGAAGATTGAATAGGCTCTTTCACACTGGCCATGAAAGCCGAAAAATGCACGGAAAATAGGATTAGCGCCTCCGATGTGAAAGTCGTGAATGCGCTTTGGTGGACAATTGTTTTACGCCTTTTGTCCCGCGACGGGAGGTAGTAACAGCGCCGGGTTACCTGGCAACCCGCCTCCACTTGAAAGGTCGTCGCAGCGAGCCGGAAAAGATGTGAATGGTCTGCTCATTCATAAAAAAATGACAGGGGAAATCACCTCATGTGATCAAGAAAGTGCAGTAGTGAAAGTAAAAAAAAGTAGCCTAATCATGACTGCAGGGACGCCAGGAGGAATGCTCCGTGCGGTTAGGCTTTATGCTCAAACGATGTTGACATTAGTTAACGTTAAGTAGTCATGTGCATTTATAGCCTATACTATTCCCCCGACGAACATTATGCAGACTGCAGCTGTTTGATATGCGGGCGGTCGTGTATCGTTCCAATTTTAGTAGGACACCATATCGATCTGCCCGCCCACCATGCGAGTGCACCTATCCTCCCTGCTCAGCGGACTAGGAGGGAAGTCTTGTTGAATGAATTCGTTCATCATACACTAACCTATGAAAATATTCATTTGGGCTAGGAGGAGCAGGAAATCCCTCCGCTCGCCTTTCAATCCGGGAGCAGGGGATTTCACCTGAAAGTACAGAGCAGCACGGTAATGTGGCCGTGCTGCTTGGCTCGTGTGAAAGCAATTTCTGTGGCGAGGCGGCTGCCTTTACGGGACTCCTAAACGGCAACTTTTGCGCGATCTGTGTATGAAAGAGCCTATTGACAGCTGCCATGTCGTGATATGATTGGCTGAAATGGGGTAGAAATTTGATAGTACCGTAAATTCCGGACTATAAGCCGCACCTTTTTCCCGTTTTTTGGCCCCTGCGGCTTATATAACGGTGCGGCTTATCTATGGATTTTTTCAAAAAAAAAAAAAAAAAAAAAAAAAAACTCTCTTTTTTAGCACTCTTTCTAACCATAAATCCTATATAACTATAATAAGTAGAGATGCTGCGATCCGATCATGTGATCGGATATCGGCGCGATATCAGCCAAAAAACATGGATTGGATCGGATCGGATTCCAGCGAAAATGACCGATCCAAGGCTCCGATATAAGCACTCCATTCCATGACTCCGCTCCAGGATTTCTATCCAGCATGCAGCAGCAGCAGCAGCAGCAGCAGCAGCAGCACAGAGGCCGCGTTGAGCCTAGGATGGCCAGGGCCAAAACGTCAGACACACCCGTCCTTAACCTATGTGCGATTCGAAATCACGCGTCCGCACCAGTTTGACAGTTTCAAATTATAACAAAACAACCACTATTGCAATTTGCAATACATGTCCCGCAAGGTTTCTGAGATTAGGGGAAAGTCTGAGCTGGCGTTACGCTAAACCAAACGTGGGGATGAGGCAGCGGATTTGTTTTGGCGTTAACGTTATCTGTTGTGATGATGGCTAACGTTAGCTAGCTGGTTAGGCTATCTAGTTGCAGAGCAGCGCTCCACAAGCTTGTTGTGACCAAAACCCCCGCATTTAAAGCATTTCATACTCCCAGAGCTGGCGTAAACCATAGAGAACCTCATGCATTAGCCTACTCAAAATGAAACGTCCAGGGTTTGTGTCTCCAAAATCAACTAACGCTAAACGTTACATGCAAGCTAACGTAGCTAGCTGCGGAGCACTCATGATCTATAAGGAAAACGAATGCGCACATAGCCTACATAATTGTCAACATCACATACATGTATTTTCTTTAATCTAGACTACAGGCATCATTTTTCAGTCAAAAGTGAAACGACACAGATATGATGGCGTATAGTGAGGCTTTCCATGCCTCACTATAGAACTGGCCCCATGCAAAATTCAGACCGCTTATATGTTGCCGTCATGCCAATAAGAGTCTAAATGTAATTGTTTATGTTTTATCTGCAGACTAAGCAGCTAGGCTTTCGGTTCTATAAAAGCCATTATTTTTTGTATTGACTATTGAGTGATACACTTTACTAAAAAAAATATTATATCACAATAGTGATGTCAGATTTGCTTAGGTCAGAGCTATGGAATATTAAATCATCCATCTCGCCCAGCCCTAATTTGATTGTTATGTTTTAGTTTTACATCAAATTAGATGAACTAAATCGTTTACATACTATATTACCAAAGCACACGCATACATACCTAACCCTAAAAATGTTTGTTGCCTGCTAGCTATCAGACAGCATAGAGAGACTTATGTGCTGTATCGGTATCGGATCGAAATCGGTATCGAATCGGGTATCGAAATTTGATCGGAATCGGATCGGTTTTGAGCTAAAATATCGAAATCGGATCGGAATTGAAAAATCTCGATCGCAGCATCTCTAATAATAAGTTTTAATTTCCTCTCTTGCCCTCTTTTCACCACACTGTATGACACTGTATGACACTGTGTGCACTGTAAAAAACAACACAGGTGGTGTTGTGTTATGTTGTTTTGTTTTGTTGAAATTTTAATAAATGGGAGCTTCCTCAAACAGCCATCTCTTTCCCAACAATCCCCTCTGTGCATGAACCCTTACATATGGTAATTACGGTAAACATTAAAACACAAAAAAAAAAAAAAAAAAAAAAAAAAAAAAAATACCATTAAAACACCCGCGGCTTATAGTCCGGTGCGGCTTATATAAGAAAAAAATAGTCAACTTTGCAGGTGCGGCTTATAGTCCGGAATTTACGGTACTATGTGACGTCAGCAAACTGTAGATTACTGTTATGAATGAAATCTTGAAAAATGAACTTTTGATGTGAAAAAGTGTGAAAAACTAAAGAAATTAGATTTTTGTTCATTTCTTTGCAATACATTTTTAAATTGGTGCACTGAATACCCAGGTATGTGAACTAAAATAAAATAAGTCATTTTTGGGTTCAGCTCGTCTTTAAGGGGGAGACTCACAGAACCAATTATCGTTCAGATATCTTGAGGTGAGTGGTCAAGGGACCCGTTTGAAAATAGTTTTCCACTGGCCTAAAATTTAGTCTAAGTTTGAAGCGATATTTATATATTATATATTTATATATATTTACTTCCCGAGCTCGGATGACATGGTTGGTACCAATGGATGCCTTAGGTCAGTGGTTCTCACACTGTTTTGACTGTTTTGATCCCTTTCCCTGATTTATGAGGCTTCAAAATAGGGAGACTCCCACGAAAATGTGGAGTGTTGGCAGGTATGGAGTTCCCCTTTGAAAGGATAAGGCTTCAGAGGAGAGGGGGAAGACAACATGGAAGGAAGGCAGAAGTGTGGAGACCTCTGTTTGGCGTGAAGGGCGTCTGCACCACAACATCGTTGGCGCTGAATCACACAGAAGTGGTTCACAATGTGCCCTGAGAATTAGCTAAATACATTGTGTCACTCTTCACCCTGCGCTAGCTACCCGCACAGCATGCTACCCGCACAGCCTGCTACCCGCACAGCATGCTACCCGCACAGCATGCTACCCGCACAGCATGCTACCCGCACAGCATGCTACCCGCACAGCCTGCTACCCGCACAGCATGCTACCCGCACAGCCTGCTACCCGCACAGCCTGCTACCCGCACAGCCTGCTACCCGCACAGCATGCTACCCGCACAGCATGCTACCCGCACAGCATGCTACCCGCACAGCATGCTACCCGCACAGCCTGCTACCCGCACAGCATGCTACCCGCACAGCATGCTACCCGCACAGCCTGCTACCCGCACAGCCTGCTACCCGCACAGCATGCTACCCGCACAGCATGCTACCCGCACAGCCTGCTACCCGCACAGCATGCTACCCGCACAGCATGCTACCCGCACAGCCTGCTACCCGCACAGCATGCTACCCGCACAGCATGCTACCCGCACAGCCTGCTACCCGCACAGCATGCTACCCGCACAGCATGCTACCCGCACAGCCTGCTACCCGCACAGCATGCTACCCGCACAGCCTGCTACCCGCACAGCCTGCTTCACCTGCTTTTTGAACGAGTGGCCTACAGGTGTTTTGTTTTTGCGTGTGTGCACCCCAACCCCCTCCGTTTCGTTTGACTGTAACAGTGTCCATCAGCAGTCACAAATCCACAAAGTGTAAACCCCTATGAAATATAAGTTAAAGAAAAATGCATAGGTACATATATTTATAGATCTATTAATAGGACAAAAAGAGAGTTAGAAAAGTAGAATTACGCCTGGCAGGAATCAGCGAGAGGGAGAGGGGACGTAGTCTTCCTATCTGTGTGTGTTGGGCTGTGTTCTGTAAAATACAACAACAAGCGTTCTTATGAAATGAAAAGGCAATGCAGTGAGCGACCCCCCTCCCTCCCTCCCTCCCTCCCTCCCTCCCTCCCCTACAACAGTGATCAGAGCAGCATAGAATAAACCAAATCAAAACAAAGACAGTGTGTGAATGTGAATTAGAACAATAGATAGTCCACTTGGGGGGGGGGGGGATTACAGTTCATTTACAGTGGTTTTTTAAGGGTCAGTGGGAAAGGCTCTGAGCCAAAGTCGGCTGCTGTAAGTCACAGTGAACAAACTAGTTAAGGCAGAGAGGGTGTGTGTGTGGGGGGGGGGGGTGTGGGGGTGGATTTGGGCCCGGGCAGGGGGGTGTGTGTGGGGGTGGGTTGGCCCGGGCGGGGGTGTGTGTGTGGGGGTGTGTATGTGGGGGTGGGTTGGCCCGGGCGGGGGTGTGTGTGGGGGTGGGTTGGCCCGGGGGGGGGTGTATGTGGGGGTGGGTTGGCCCGGGCGGGGGTGTGTGTGGGGGTGGGTTGGCCCGGGGGGGGGGTGTATGTGGGGGTGGGTTGGCCCGGGCGGGGGTGTGTGTGGGGGTGGGTTGGCCCGGGCGGGGGTGTGTGTGTGGGGGTGTGTTGGCCCGGGCGGGGGTGTGTGTGCGGGGGTGTATGGCGTAGTAGTAGTGATGGCTTTAAAAAGTTCCAAAGTGGAGATGATGGAGGGAGTGGAGGAAGGGTGATGTACAACACCCCCAAAATCATAGAGAGCCAAAGTCAAGCCCACTTGGGATTAGTGGACCTTCATCTGGCATAATGCCAGATGAAGGTCGCTTGACTGAAACGTTGTGTTGTTTAATAAAGGTTTTTGTTTAATAAAGGTTTTTGTTTAATAAAGGTTTTTGTTTAATAAAGGTTAAATGTCTATGGAAAAATAAATGGCGGATGAAATCCCTTGGTTCGTATGCCTACCCGGAAGAGGGCATGACTTTGGCATTCTATTCTATCCCCCTTCTCCATCACCCCTCCCTCCCACCCGTCCGTCCGTCCGTCCATACTCCTTGACCCCCCTCCCCACCCCCCCTCCCCCCGGGTGGGCCATTGCACCCCTCCCTCCCGGATGGTCCGTTGCACCCCACTCTCACTGCAGCATGAGCTGCTTGAGGTTGTCGTGCAGGATGGTGTCCTTGACGTCGCGGAACACCAGCCTGATATTGTCGGTGTTGATGGCGGTGGTGAAGTGGTGGTACAGCGGCTTGTGCTGCTGCTCGCGCCGCGTGTTGCGGAAGCACTGGACCAGGAAGCGCTGCACGTCGGCCAGGCTGCCCGGGTCGCCGCTGAACTCGGGGAAATAGTCCCTGAGCGACACCTGACGCACCTTTTGCTCCAGCAGGTCACTCTTGTTGAGGAAGAGGATGATGGACACGTTGCTGAAGACGCGGTTGTTGACGATGGTCTCGAAGATGTTCAGAGACTCGCTCAGACGGTTGGTCTGTCGGTCCTCCATCAGAACCTGGCGGGGAGGAGGAGGAGGGTGTTAGCATTGAGAGGAGGAAGAGGGGGTGTTAGCATGGAGAGGAGGAGGGGGTGTTAGCATTGAGAGGAGGAAGAGGGGGTGTTAGCATGGAGAGGAGGAGGGGGTGTTAGCATTGAGAGGAGGAGGGGGTGTTAGCATGGAGAGGAGGAGGGGGTGTTAGCATTGAGAGGAGGAGGGGGTGTTAGCATTGAGAGGAGGAGGGGGTGTTAGCATGGAGAGGGGGTGTTAGCATGGAGAGGGGGGTGTTAGCATGGAGATGGGGTGTTAGCATGGAGAGGAGGAGGGGGTGTTAGCATGGAGAGGGGGTGTTAGCATGGAGAGGGGGTGTTAGCATGGAGAGGGGGGTGTTAGCATGGAGATGGGGTGTTAGCATGGAGAGGGGGTGCTAGCATGGAGAGGGGGTGTTAGCATGGAGAGGGGGTGCTAGCATGGAGAGGGGGAGGGGGTGTTAGCATGGAGAGGGGGAGGGGGTGTTAGCATGGAGAGGGGGTGCTAGCATGGAGAGGGGGAGGGGGTGTTAGCATGGAGAGGGGGAGGGGGTGTTAGCATGGAGAGGGGGGTGTTAGCATGGAGAGGGGGTGTTAGCATGGAGAGGGGGGTGTTAGCATGGAGAGGGGGTGTTAGCATGGAGAGGGGGTGTTAGCATGGAGAGGGGGTGTTAGCATGGAGAGGGGAGGGGGTGTTAGCATGGAGAGGGGGTGTTAGCATGGAGAGGGGGGTGTTAGCATGGAGAGGGGGTGTTAGCATGGAGGGGGGGTGTTAGCATGGAGAGGGGGTGTTAGCATGGAGAGGGGGAGGGGGTGTTCACATGGAGAGGGGGTGTTAGCATGGAGAGGGGGGTGTTAGCATGGAGAGGGGGTGTTAGCATGGAGGGGGGGTGTTAGCATGGAGAGGGGGTGTTAGCATGGAGAGGGGGGTGTTAGCATGGAGAGGGGGTGTTAGCATGGAGGGGGGGTGTTAGCATGGAGAGGGGGTGTTAGCATGGAGAGGGGGTGTTAGCATGGAGGGGGGGTGTTAGCATGGAGAGGGGGTGTTAGCATGGAGAGGGGCTAAGGTTCAGAAGAGAACCACTGTTCTAGACATGAGGGATCTTTGTTTTAGAAACATTGGGAAATGGTCAGTTTTTTTCTGCCGATGGCGAGTAGAGTGGGCGGGTGGAGCGCGTGGGGGGGAGGGGAGGAGTAGAGTGGGCGGGTGGAGCGTGTGGGGGGAGGGGAGGAGTAGAGTGGGCGGGTGGAGCACGTGGGGGGAGGGGAGGAGTGGAGTGGGCGGTTGGGGAGGAGGGGAGGAGTAGAGTGGGGGGTGGAGCACGTGGGGGGAGGGGAGGAGTAGAGTGGGGGGTGGAGCACGTGGGGGGAGGGGAGGAGTAGAGTGGGCGGTTGGGGAGGAGGGGAGGAGTAGAGTGGGCAGGTGGAGTGTGTGGGGGGAGGGGAGGAGTGGGGTGGGCGGGTGGAGCATGTGGGGGGGAGGGGAGGAGTGGGGTGGGCGGGTGGAGCGTGTGGGGGGGAGGGGAGGAGTGGGGTGGGCAGGTGGTGCCGTGGGGGGGAGGGGAGGAGTAGAGTGGGCAGGTGGAGGGTGTGGGGGGAGGGGAGGAGTAGAGCAGGCGGGTGGTGCCGTGGGGCGTGGGCTTAGGGTTTCCATCCCAGCTTACCTGGTCGTATTCGGAGGAGGAGACGAGGAAGAGGATGGAGGTGACCGAGTCGAAGCATTCAAACCAGCGCCGCCTCTCTGAGCGCTGCCCGCCCACGTCCACCATCTTGAAGGGCACGTTCTTGATCTCAAAGTTGTACTCGTGAATGCCCTTGGTGGGCTTTCTGGCCAGGAGGATGTCCTGTTGACTGGGTAGATAGTCCTGGAAGTCAGGAACATCATGGTTAAAACAACAGTAATTCAACACATACATTACATTAACATTACATCATTTTAGCAGATGCTTTTATCCAAAGCGATTTGTGTCAACAGTAGTGAAATCAACTGTGCAACACAGTCTACTGCAGCTAAGATTTTTTTTTAAGAATAAGTAGCATTTGTCAAAACTTGAAGGAATAAGTAGCATTAGTTTATTAATTTATTCCTTTTTTAGAACAGAAGTTAGTTCAAGAAGGGTCCAGGTGTAGCCTGAAAAGGTGTTTTAGTCTCCGCTCAGTGATTGGTCCGTCCTGACAGAAGGAGCTCGTTCAGGTACGAGAACAGACCAGGATGAGCCACTTTTGAGCCCACGTAGCGATGGAGGGCGAGGCGATCTGCAAGGCTGGAGGAGCAGAGGGAGCGAGGAGAGATTTGGAACCCGACCATAGATTGCAGATAGGGAGGAGTAATCTGGTGTACTGCCCTGTAGGGAGGGGCAGTCTGGCATACTGCCCGGTAGGGAGGGGCAGTCTGGTGTACTGCCCTGTAGGGAGGGGCAGTCTGGCATACTGTCCTGTAGGGAGGGGCAGTCTGGTGTACTGCCCTGTAGGGGGCAGTCTGGCATACTGTCCTGTAGGGGGCAGTCTGGTGTACTGCCCTGTAGGGAGGGGCAGTCTGGCATACTGTCCTGTAGGGGGCAGTCTGGTGTACTGCCCTGTAGGGAGGGGCAGTCTGGCATACTGTCCTGTAGGGGGCAGTCTGGTGTACTGCCCTGTAGGGAGGGGCAGTCTGGCATACTGTCCTGTAGGGGGCAGTCTGGTGTACTGCCCTGTAGGGAGGGGCAGTCTGGCATACTGTCCTGTAGGGGGCAGTCTGGTGTACTGCCCTGTAGGGAGGGGCAGTCTGGCATACTGTCCTGTAGGGGGCAGTCTGGTGTACTGCCCTGTAGGGAGGGGCAGTCTGGCATACTGTCCTGTAGGGGGCAGTCTGGTGTACTGCCCTGTAGGGGGCAGTCTGGTGTACTGCCCTGTAGGCGAGTACCAGAGTCTTTGAATTTGATGCCTGCCAAGATGGGAAGCCAGAGAAGGGACCGGAAGAGGGGAGTGACATGAGAGAACACCAGAGGGCAGCAACGTTCTGGATGAACTGCTAACGGGATAGTTCACATTTTTTAAGTCTAGCCCTATTTGCTACTTACCAACGATGATGTTGATTGGTAGATTTCTTTCTAGAGAGCCTCAGTCAGCTTGTACATACAGGAGCATGACCCCATTGACCTCGCATTCGTTTTTCCCAACTTCCCAGAGCGAACATGAGGAACAGGATGGATCAACATCATCATTGCTAAGTAGCAACGCACAAAATAAAAGTAGCAACAAATGTGAACTATCCCTTTAAGGTCCCCCCCCGATTTTTTTATCCAATTTTATCCCCAATTAGTGCTCATTTGATTTTTCAATCCTGGTTGCTGCTCCACCCTCTGCCGATCTGGGGAGAGCCGAGACTGGCTCCATGCTTCCTCCGAGACATGGGCAGTTAGCCAGCCGCTTCTTTTCACCTGACAGAGGAAGCTTCACCGGTAGGACATAGCACGTGGGAGGTTCACGCTATTCCAACCAGTTCCCCTCCCTCTGAACAGGCGCCCTTAACGACCAGAGGAGGAACCACATCAGCAACCAGGATATTGCATGTTTTGGTGAAGAGGGTTCCTATATGAAGGAAACCCCCGGGAGGCACGGGGAGAACATGCAAACTCCACACAGAAAGGCCCTTTTGCCGACCCCACCCGGGCGGTGGGCACTCGAGGACATGCGGACGGGCACGCATTCCTTCAGCGTTCACCTCGTCCCCAGGTGGGAATCGAACCCACGACCTTCGAGCTGTGAGGCGATAGTGCTTACCACTGCACCACCGTACCTCCGTCCTCCCTTTAAGGTTTGATGGCAGAGGTAGGTAGCCCAGACAGGAGAATGTTGCAGTGGTCCAGGCGGGAGATGACAAGTAACGTCAAAAAACAGCAGTAGCGAGTCAATCAAGGTGCATGGCCAAGGTAGAAATCACTCCAGAACTCCAGAATGTCCCTTATGCCTGGTTCAGACTACACAAATTGAGCCCGATATTAGACCGATTTGGTCGTGCGCGACAGATTTTCAGCGTCGGGCCCGAATATGACCGTCGGGGACGACGATCGGCCGTCTTCACCTCTTGTAGTGTGACATAATCAAAGACCAGCGTCAGGACGTCTAGGACGCCTCACGACGCCCTGACGAAAAGACTGGCATGTCAGTCTTTTGGACATGGTTTCGCCTAGTGTGACACCCCGGAAGACAGGTATCAGGTCCTGGGGAGACCGCTCCCCGCTCGATACAGATTTCACCCGCTCGCACTCACCGCTCCGCTCCGCTCAAAAGAATAAAATAGATAAAAAGGCCAGGGTGTTTTAATTTGCGTTTAAACGCCTGGGCAATGGGCATTGCTCACTACAAATAACATGAGCTCAGCAGAGTCGCCTGCATGTTCGTTTCTCTTCCTTCTCGTCTCGCAGCAGCTGGCAAGAAAATAGTGGGCGTGCACATGAAGTAAGTTGGAGGCTGGAGCGGACATCACAGTGCATCACAGTAGAGCCTGTCACTCATCCAAATAACGTTAATTCTGCAAGGGATATACAGTATATAGCACCTGGATTACATACATGTTTCACATAGGGTTGTGTTTGGATTTCAATGTTTTATTTTGCCCAATATTGAAATGTTTTACAATTGCATGTTGTGCTAACATAAACATTATTTCTATCTACCACTTTAGCCTATTTAGGCTGATTTGGTTGCTATTTCTTGTCAATGTAGTGGCCTCAATGCATGCTGGGAGATTTCGTTCACAGGTCCGCCTCCCCGACGACCTGTGAACTCGCTGACGACAGCAGACGACGTGATGACGGTGGCATACGATGCTCTGTCGGTGTTAAGCGAGAATACACTTGTAGTGTGGCCAGTCTCCCGACCAAGACATGTCACGAATTTATGGCAGTATGATGGCCTCGTCTGACATGGTGACATCGTGAACGACAAAAAATATCGTGTAGTCTGATCCTGGCATTAAGCGTTTAATAAGGTAAGGTACAGCACAGCAACAACGTACGCCTTTCAGCAGGTAGCCTTCATCAGCGTTGTGCTGAGAGTCAGGCGGAAATGGTGTATAAATACAATCAAACCGGAACTACATTCAATAATCCAATCAGTTACCAGATATAAGTGTGTACACACAGATAAGGACATCAAAATAGTTACAAAATATACAGAAAATGTACATAGCAAATACATATTTCTAGTAAAGAATTTACAAATAGAAAGAATTGTCAAAGGTCTACAACTGTGGAATAGTCTCTGTGATGAGTTAAAATTGTGCAATTCCATCTGTAAATTCAAAACAATGTTTAAACTAAGAGCACTTAACAAATACAAAACCCTAGTATGACCAAGTACTTAAAAGCTATCATTAGGGCTTCTACGATCTATTGCAAACTTTCCTTCTCGTTGTTAACTGATTCTTGCAACTATCTTATTTTTTGTTTTTGATATAATGAAATGTAAAAAAGGGTAGGCATTCATAAGCTACACCTTTTCGGTCTCCTATATGTAAACGCACATTATTACTGTAATGCATTTATGTGAAACTGACAAATGGACCGAAATAAATTATTTACTTACTTACTTACTAATTAAATAAATAACATGACAAGTGCCGGGAACATGAGTTGTGTCGCTTCCATCGTAAGAAATGGTTGGATTTTGCAGATGTTGTACATTGAGAACATACATACGACATGATTGATTTTATTCTGATTTGGAGAGGATCCATTTAATTCCAGACCCTGACTTAGCGTTTAATCAATTTTCTCATATTTTTAACTGCATTACTGAGGAACATGCCCTTACAAGAACTTTAGAGTCAAAATCACTCTAGTCCCTGGTTCTCAGCGGATCTTACTTCTGTAAGATCTGTCCTTTGACTTGGAGATGTGGCCTGGTCAAAGGCTTGACGTACTAGTGAACCAGTAGACAGGTTACAGACGTACTAGTGAACCAGTAGACTGGTTACAGACATACTAGTGAACCAGTAGACTGGTTACAGACGTACTAGTGAACCAGTAGACTGGTTACAGACGTACTAGTGAACCAGTAGACTGGTTACAGACGTACTAGTGAACCAGTAGACTGGTTACAGACATACTAGTGAACCAGTAGACTGGTTACAGACATACTAGTGAACCAGTAGACTGGTTACAGACGTACTAGTGAACCAGTAGACTGGTTACAGACGTATTAGTGAACCAGTAGACTGGTTACAGACGTACTAGTGAACCAGTAGACTGGTTACAGACGTACTAGTGAACCAGTGGACTGGTTACAGACATACTAGTGAACCAGTAGACTGGTTACAGACGTACTAGTGAACCAGTAGACTGGTTACAGACATACTAGTGAACCAGTAGACTGGTTACAGACATACTAGTGAACCAGTAGACTGGTTACAGACGTACTAGTGAACCAGTGGACTGGTTACAGACGTACTAGTGAACCAGTAGACTGGTTACAGACATACTAGTGAACCAGTAGACTGGTTACAGACATACTAGTGAACCAGTAGACTGGTTACAGACGTACTAGTGAACCAGTGGACTGGTTACAGACATACTAGTGAACCAGTAGACTGGTTACAGACGTACTAGTGAACCAGTGGACTGGTTACAGACATACTAGTGAACTAGTAGACTGGTTACAGACATACTAGTGAACCAGTAGACTGGTTACAGACGTAATAGTGAACCAGTAGACTGGTTACAGACATACTAGTGAACCAGTAGACTGGTTACAGACATACTAGTGAACCAGTAGACTGGTTACAGACATACTAATGAACCAGTAGACTGGTTACAGACGTAATAGTGAACCAGTGGACTGGTTACAGACATACTAGTGAACCAGTAGACTGGTTACAGACATACTAGTGAACCAGTAGACTGGTTACAGACGTAATAGTGAACCAGTGGACTGGTTACAGACATACTAGTGAACCAGTAGACTGGTTACAGACGTAATAGTGAACCAGTAGACTGGTTACAGACGTACTAGTGAACCAGTAGACTGGTTACACTTTAGGAAACTGCTGAATAAATGCATCGGCATAATTAGGAAAGCGAAATCTAACTATTACTTGTCTTCTCTTGCTAAGACACGAGGAAATGCAGCTAGCTTTTGGAAAACTGTGAATTCACTAAAAGCCAGGCCTGCCTCCTCTCTCCCACTGCAGATTAGCAGTGAAAAGAGTGTCATTTTAAATACATCTGATATGTCTAATGCTTTTAACGTCATTTCATATCGTCGGCTCATCTATGGCTCCTTCAGGTCATGTTTGTGACGCAGTATCTGAGAATTCACTCAATTCTCCCCTTTTTGGTGAAAGATGTTCGTTTAGACAGGTAAGTTTAGACAGGTAAGTTTAGACAGGTAAGTTTAGACAGGTAAGCCATATTGAAGTTTTGAACGCACTTACACAACTACGCAGTAAGAAGTGAAGGGGTGAGGATGATCTTGATCCTGATCTTAGTGCAGAGATCATCGCTCACATATTTCATCTGACTTTCAGCTCTGGTAGTTGTTCCACTGCGTAAAGGTGCTGATCCAAGTCACTTCAATAAGTACCGTCCAATATCCAAATTGTGCTGTTTAGATAAGATTCTTGAAGCCCTAGACAGTTCTCAGTTGCGTGCCTTCATGGAGGCATACAATATTCTCCAACCTCAGCAATCCGTCTTAAGACCAGATCATAGTACTGTAACAGACCAGATCATAGTGCAGTAACAGACCAGATCATAGTACTGTAACAGACCAGATCATATTACTGTAACAGACCAGATCATAGTACTGTAACAGACCAGATCATAGTACTGTAATGGCTCAATCCCACCACACTTAACAGCCCTGCACAGCTCGTCCCCACTCGGCTCCACTCGTCTCTACTCGATGGATGTTTTGCTTCGACCGGCGCTCGATCTGCCCCCACCCACCCCCGCCCACAGCTGGTCGTCTAAAAATAGCGACCGCATATCTGTCCTTCGGCTATAACATAATGTTACAATTAAATCCATCCACATAACTTTTAAACTGTTTATGAAATACTGGTGCCTCTAAATGACCTACAGTGTACATGGGCAAATGTGACAATCGGCCAAGAGAATGATATCACAGGCATGCCTTGCGCTGTGCGGGGACGGGAGAGGCGCAACAGAGTGAAGCCTCTACCCCGCAGCCTCTCACCAGGCAAGACCGGGGCTTCCAAACACCCGCTGCGGCCTAGCGGAGCGCTGCAGCCTCCACTCAGCTACAGAGCTCCTGAGCGAGCAGCGGACTTTTTTCTCAGACAATTGAACACCGGCCACGATTTTATTTCACCGGAGGTGCAGGCAGCGACACAAAATACTGATGGAAATATACATAACAGAAGATAAGGTAAGACCACTAAACTGGTATGCAGCCGCCAGCATTGCATTGACAGTCAGTAGACAGAGTAAACACGATTCTCTCTGACCAATCAGTAGCCATCAGAGTTTTACGTCACCATTTGGGACCTACTCGCCAGCCCGAAGTACCCCGACGAGGCAGGGACCAAAAGTAGCACGACTCGGCCTCAAATCAAACCGAGCTGGGCCGGTTTTTGACGGTGGGATGAGACCAAAAGTCGAGTCGAGCGGAGCGGGACCGCGCTACTAGCTGCTGTGGAATTGGGCCATTACAGACCAGATCATAGTGCTGTAACAGACCAGATCATAGTACTGTAACAGACCAGATCATAGTACTGTAACAGACCAGATCATAGTACTGTAACAGACCAGATCATAGTACTGTAACAGACCAGATCATAGTACTGTAACAGACCAGATCATAGTACTGTAACAGACCAGATCATAGTACTGTAACAGCTACGTTTGTCATAAACAATATATGGAATGATCTGGAGGATCATCGTCTGCATTGTGCAGCTCTTTTCATCAACCTCTCAAAGGCATTTGATACTGTGCGCCATCAGACTATATTAAACAAACAATCCTCTACTGGCTTAGATGATCTCTCCGTCAGCTGGTTTTCAAATCTGGGAGAACACAGGCAGTTGTTGCCGATGGCGTTAGATCCAGCTCTAAGATGGCGCTCTCTACGTGCGCCTCTGTGTTTTGCTCTGCAGCGGTCCTTCTTGTTTTGTTTGTAAATATAGTGTTTTGCTGCTCTTTCACCAGAGAAGAACTCATGAACATCAGGGAGTTGAGAGTTCCCTGCACCTGCGTGACGTGTCTGAAAAGGGCTATGGTGATATCATTGCGCCCTCTGGAGGATCATTAAAAAATGATTTGAAAACACCGTTCTACTGACAGAATCCACGTTTCTGTTTTGATCGAGTCAGGAGTGTGAGATGGCTAGAAAAGCTAAATGGAAGAATGGCGATTGTGCATGGGAACACGGCTGTGTAGAGATAGAGGGGAGGAGGTTCAGATGAGGTGGGGGTAGGGTGGGGTGTGAGGACAGGAAGTCAACAGTTTCACTTCTCTTTCAAAGAAACTCATGTGGAGCCTGTCAGTCACACTGATCCACTCAATCAGTCCGTCCTGGCTGAGGCAGGGTGTGTGATTGGCGGAACCTCGGTGGTGTGGGCGGGACTTACCGACTGTCCCAGCTTTTCCAAATTGTCCAGGAAATACTTGACTGACTCACCCTGAGAGAGAGAGAGAGAGAGAGAGAGAGAGTCAGAGTCAGTCTATTGACCATTTGGGGTAGAGACCACATTGGAATTGGGGTGCAAGAGCTTAAAGAACAAATAAACCACACCGACCACATATAGCCAGGACAATATTCACCTTATGTTCCAACACTTACTTCCTATTGTGTTGACACTTCCTGTGACAGTACAGTACTAGTGAGCAGGTAAAACAGACGGTGTTTTGAACAGGAAGTCATAACACAACTGGGTCAAGTGGGCGGGGCTACATAAGGTGAATAGGTTAGAAAAAGAGAATAAAAAGAAACAAATACACATGCATGGATAGTCCCGACAATCACCTAGCTCAAATTTAAAGTGCTGATTTTTTTTTTTACTTTAATATGGAAAAAAATATAAGATATCTTATACTATAAAGACCAAGTAAAACTATTTTTATAAGCATTTTACAGTAACAAGCAGTGGAGGACTCGCACACAGAACTATAGACAAGACAAAGTCTTAAAAAATCAGATCCATTTTATTGTAGGATCGGCACAAATTGGCAGCAAACGTTTCAGTCCTAGTTGGACTATCGTCAGTGCAGATGTACTGTAAGCATTTTACGAAATAAAAATCTCTGGTACAGTGCTGAATAGGGATGGGTACCGAGACCCGGTACCAAACGGGCCCCGGGGCCGGATTTCGAGATACCGGAGGATCAATAAGCTTTCACGTTAACGGTTCTCTTATCGGTACTGGAGAAATTAAGAAAATAGATTTCCTATTTACTTGCTACATAAACGTTGTTTTTTCGCACCAACTCCGTAAGACATGCCTGTGATGTGATTTTTGCGATTTCCGAACGAGAAATGAGATCCAGATCCTCTTTTCTGCGTTGCTTTCTCTGTCTCTCATCAGACGAGAGACAGGCAGCTGCCAGCGAGGAGCCGACACACTGACTGAGGAGGGGCGGGGCTGGCAGCACACACACATGCACACACTGAAGGGAAGGCAGCTGAGCCGAGAACAGAGACAGCAACACGTTAAGAAAGAACGGAGATGTTAGAGTGGGTTAATGCAGCAGTTCTCGCGTGCACTCCCAGAGTAGCAGCAAGACGGAGGAAATAAATGTAAACGAGCAGTTTCTCTTTCTCTCTCTCTGTGCTTCTTTCTCACACTGAGCTGTCTATTCTTGACAATGACACAGGGTCAGAGACACACACACACATACACACATTAGTTTTCCGTGCATGTCATTGGCTGTCATCACCTGTGTTGCATTCAGGTAACATCGTAAAGTACCATGCTATACAATTGAGAGCATATTTCTCTTTGATATCAACAGGAGAGATCAAAAGTCTGGTTGTACTTCACTCGAGTTGATGCTGACAATTCACGTTGTCATAAGTGCGATAAATCATTCACTAGCAAGTAGCAGCGGTGGAAACACGAGCAATTTGTCTAAACACTAAAGTGCATCAAATAGGTACAAACAGAGAAATGCACAGTTTTCGACAAGCTAGCTCACACGACTTCATCATCTGTCAATAATGACCCGGTTGTAGTTACCCATGATACACGGACCCACCTCGTCATCAGGTAGGATGTGAACATGGATGATTAAGTCGAGAGTAGCTACTGTAGTAAACCTTATCCAGCTGTTTGGGTGTGTTAATAATCAAAAACCCAGTCTGAAATAAATCAACAGAGCATCATCTCTCAGTTGTCCTAAAGAAATGTTATTTCCAGAGCAGGGGGGGATATTTATTTGATTTGGGGGCAAGTGCAGCAGACAGATACTGTCGTGCTTTATTGATGCTTTCCCTAGCTGAATGTTGGTATTGGCAGTGGTAGGAGATAATTCTTATATAATGCTGGATATTTAAATTAATAATAAAAACGCACCCATTAAGATTTTGCAACTATTTTTTCTTTCTCCCCTTAAAAATAATGAAAAGAACCGACAACAACCAGCACCATTTTTTTCTGTTTTTTTCTCTTAAAAATAACAAAAAGTACCGATAAGAGTACCGTTAAAGTACCGGATCGATAAGCAGTATCGATAAGAGTAGTAGTATCGTTAATTCCTTAACGATACCCATCCCTAGTGCTGAAGCAGGAAGTGACGTTCACTTTGCCTCTCTAATATGCCTCCGGCCTGGCTATCGCTGGCGGAGGCATAAAAACTGGGAGAAAAAAATAAAAAATCCCACCCCCCCCCCTGATTTTTATTTGTTGTTTTTGCTCCAAGTGAAAAGGCATGTCTGATATGACTTACAGCCGTTTCACACCAAGTGTGAATTTCCGTGCGGATTATTCAGAGATGTTGGCTGCAGCTACTGTATACATACTTGGTAATAATGGAAGCTTGCACACCAGGGCAGGACATTTTGTGCGGCAAGAACAAAATTCGCAGCCACTTTGACATTTATTTGCCCTTCACATTGCATCTGTGAAGATATACCGTAAAACTTGAAATAAAAGCCCAGTCCCAAATAGACTCCGGTCCAAAATAAACGCCGGGTCTAGATGTTTTGGTAAATAAACGCCAGTCTCAATTAGACGCCGGGTATTTTTTTATTACTGAGCTAACGTTAGCTGCTGCTAAATGCTAAAGTTACAGGTCTCAGCCAGAAAGACTGTTATTCGTCTCCTGTGTGAAACGGTGGCAGTTTGGTTTGGTTCAAAGTGAACGACTGTGTTTCTTCTAGCCTGTGTGATTATTAACACGTTCACTGCCATTGGCGAGTTGACTCGTCAAAAAAAATCCAACGGTTGACTGCCATTGACGAGTCAAGTCGTCAAAAAAAAAGAAAAAAAAAATTGACGGTGGGACGTGGATCAACGCCCCCCACGTCTCCTATAAAAATATGGGAGCCACCGAACGTGTACAACCCATTCCACCGACCCACTAAGTGGCGACAGTGCTCTCCAGACTAGAAAAAGCCGAGCCAAAACTGCAGGGGAACGCGCGAGGAAACCATTCTCATACTGTAAAATGGATTGGCGAAAACGCTTTCGCTTTTGCGCATTATCGCGCTGGGAGCTGGCGGTGGGGGATTGCAAATTTGCATAATAGATTATGCGTGCAACACACTTTGAAACACCGGCAGAAAGCCCACAATCGCACGCAGCTTCATTGCAGCTGAGCTCACAACCGAAACGACTCATGCAGACTCGCCCAAAGAGCAGCCGCCAGCAGCCAGGCAGCACAGACAGGCAGAGCCTCGCTTGTACCGCTGCAGCCACGGAGAGAGGAGAACACACACGGAGGGAAGAGTTTGAAGGAGAGGGGGGTTTCCTGCTGCTATGGAGGAAATTACTGTTCAAAACTATTGTTTAGATGTCTGACGTCTTACGCCAAAAATAAATGGTTAAAGTGACTGTTCTATCGAATTTCACAAAAAGCCATTTATCTCAGCATAAATTTTCAGACGCTGAAACCATGCTGTATTCTACTGCTAATGCCTACATAACTACTAACTCTACAAACTAACTCTTTTAGACAGAGAAAGCACACATTCTATTAGTTCTTTTGAGATAATTTGTGTTCACAAAATCTTAGCAGAAAAGAATCCTCGGATCTTGAAAGATGAGCCAGAATCCTCAAAAAAAAACCTTGGCAGAACCTACCTACAGTATTGAAAAAACGGCTGGCAGTGAATGTGTTAATCACAGGTATTAATCACTGGTCTAAATAAACAATTTGATACTATTTCCAGTCTTTGCTGAGCAAGAATTCTGTGCAAAAAGAATTAAATGCGGTCCCAAATAGACGCTGGGTCTGGCTACACATTTTGGTAAATGAACACCCGGGCTACTATTTGAAGTTTTACGGTACACTGGACCAATGATATCTTTTGCGTTCTATGATGTCACCTTTACAAACGCTGTCCCAGGCTGAGATCTATGATGTCACCTTTACAAACGCTGTCCCAGGCTGAAATCTATGATGTCACCTTTCCAAACGGTGTCCCAGGCTGAAATCTATGATGTCACGTTTACAAACGCTGTCCCAGGCTGAAATCTATGATGTCACGTTTACAAACGCTGTCCCAGGCTGAAATCTATGATGTCACGTTTACAAACGCTGTCCCAGGCTGAAATCTATGATGTCACGTTTACAAACGCTGTCCCAGGCTGAAATCTATGATGTCACCTTTACAAACGCTGTCCCAGGCTGAAATCTATGATGTCACCTTTACAAACGCTGTCCCAGGCTGAAATCTATGATGTCACCTTTCCAAACGCTGTCCCAGGCTGAAATCTATGATGTCACGTTTACAAACGCTGTCCCAGGCTGAAATCTATGATGTCACGTTTACAAACGCTGTCCCAGGCTGAAATCTATGATGTCACGTTTACAAACGCTGTCCCAGGCTGAAATCTATGATGTCACCTTTCCAAACGCTGTCCCAGGCTGAAATCTATGATGTCACCTTTCCAAACGCTGTCCCAGGCTGAAATCTATGATGTCACCTTTCCAAACGCTGTCCCAGGCTGAAATCTATGATGTCACCTTTCCAAACGCTGTCCCAGGCTGAAATCTATGATGTCACCTTTACAAACGCTGTCCCAGGCTGAAATCTATGATGTCACCTTTCCAAACCCTTTCCAGGCTGAAATCTATGATGTCACCTTTCCAAACCCTTTCCAGGCTGAAATCTATGATGTCACCTTTCCAAACGCTGTCCCAGGCTGAAATCTATGATGTCACCTTTCCAAACGCTGTCCCAGGCTGAAATCTATGATGTCACCTTTCCAAACGCTGTCCCAGGCTGAAATCTATGATGTCACCTTTCCAAACGCTGTCCCAGGCTGAAATCTATGATGTCACCTTTCCAAACGCTGTCCCAGGCTGAAATCTATGATGTCACCTTTCCAAACGCTGTCCCAGGCTGAAATCTATGATGTCACCTTTCCAAACGCTGTCCCAGGCTGAAATCTATGATGTCACCTTTCCAAACGCTGTCCCAGGCTGAAATCTATGATGTCACCTTTCCAAACGCTGTCCCAGGCTGAAATCTATGATGTCACCTTTCCAAACGCTGTCCCAGGCTGAAATCTATGATGTCACCTTTCCAAACGCTGTCCCAGGCTGAAATCTATGATGTCACCTTTACAAACGCTGTCCCAGGCTGAAATCTATGATGTCACCTTTACAAACGCTGTCCCAGGCTGAAATCTATGATGTCACGTTTACAAACGCTGTCCCAGGCTGAAATCTATGATGTCACCTTTACAAACGCTGTCCCAGGCTGAAATCTATGATGTCACCTTTCCAAACGCTGTCCCAGGCTGAAATCTATGATGTCACCTTTCCAAACGCTGTCCCAGGCTGAAATCTATGATGTCACCTTTCCAAACGCTGTCCCAGGCTGAAATCTATGATGTCACCTTTCCAAACGCTGTCCCAGGCTGAAATCTATGATGTCACCTTTCCAAACGCTGTCCCAGGCTGAAATCTATGATGTCACCTTTCCAAACGCTGTCCCAGGCTGAAATCTATGATGTCACCTTTCCAAACGCTGTCCCAGGCTGAAATCTATGATGTCACCTTTCCAAACGCTGTCCCAGGCTGAAATCTATGATGTCACTTTTCCAAACCCTGTCCCAGGCTGAAATCTATGATGTCACCTTTCCAAACCCTGTCCCAGGCTGAAATCTATGATGTCACCTTTCCAAACCCTGTCCCAGGCTGAAATCTATGATGTCACCTTTCCAAACGCTGTCCCAGGCTGAAATCTATGATGTCACTTTTCCAAACACTGTCCCAGGCTGAAATCTATGATGTCACCTTTCCAAACGCTGTCCCAGGCTGAAATCTATGATGTCACCTTTCCAAACGCTGTCCCAGGCTGAAATCTATGATGTCACCTTTCCAAACACTGTCCCAGGCTGAAATCTATGATGTCACCTTTCCAAACACTGTCCCAGGCTGAAATCTATGATGTCACCTTTCCAAACGCTGTCCCAGGCTGAAATCTATGATGTCACCTTTCCAAACACTGTCCCAGGCTGAAATCTATGATGTCACCTTTCCAAACGCTGTCCCAGGCTGAAATCTATGATGTCACCTTTCCAAACTGTCCCAGGCTGAAATCTATGATGTCACCTTTCCAAACTGTCCCAGGCTGAAATCTATGATGTCACCTTTCCAAACACTGTCCCAGGCTGAAATCTATGATGTCACCTTTCCAAACACTGTCCCAGGCTGAAATCTATGATGTCACCTTTCCAAACCCTGTCCCAGGCTGAAATCTATGATGTCACCTTTCCAAACGCTGTCCCAGGCTGAAATCTATGATGTCACCTTTCCAAACCCTGTCCCAGGGTGAAATCTATGATGTCACCTTTACAAATGCTGTCCCAGGAGTGGAGTTTGCGTGTTCTCCCCGTGTTTGTGTGGGTTTTCTCCGGGTGCTCTGGTTTCCTCCCACCACCAAAAGACATGTATGTTAGGGTTAATACTCCTGTCAGTGCCCCTGACCAAGGTACTGGCAAAAAGAACTGGAGTTGGTCCCCGGGTGCTGCTCTGTGGCTGCCCACTGCTCCTAGTTCTAGGAAGGTTCCTAGTAGAGGATGGATCAAATGCAGAGCATGAATTTCCCCAAGGGGATAAATAAAGGATAACTTAACTTAACTTTAACTTAGCCTGGGAACCAGCTCATTTTTTATTTGCTCTGGCAGATGCGTATGGCCCCTCTCCCGTTCAGGCACATTATTTTCCACCCGGCCTGAAAACGGCCGAGCCAATCACAGCCCCTTTATTACACGGCTTTGTTTACTACTCATCTGATTGGTCAATCACAGCCCCTTTATTACACAGCTTTGTTTACTACTCATCTGATTGGTCAATCACAGCGTTCTATGTCTGTCCTGTCCTGTCATATCATCCACAGAAAGAAGTCCGGTAAATTTAACGGTTGCTTCACGTCGGGCATCAACCTGTCAGGAGCGGCTCGCTGTAACAGCTGATCTCATGGCGGTGGGCAAACCAGCTGATCAGTCACACATTTCATTGCTCTGATTGGTTGGGCCATTTTGGACTGCGCCCGTTGGTAATGCCCCCAGAAATGAAAATTGTACTGAGCGATTCCAGACTCCTTTGCATTTGTGAAGTGGCCTGGTGGCGATGTCAGGCTACGTTATGGTACCGTCCCAAAAGATGTCAGGCTACGTTATGGTACCGTCCCAAAAGATGTCAGGCTACGTTATGGTACCGTCCCAAAAGATGTCAGGCTACATTATGGTACCGTCCCAAAAGATGTCAGGCTACGTTATGGTACCGTCCCAAAAGGATTGACTATTTTATTTTTCTCTCTCGCTGAAATTGTCACACACACACACACACACACACACACACACACACACACATAAACACACACACACATAAACACACACATAGACACACACACATAAACACACACATAGACACACACACACATAAACACACACGCATACATAAACACACACATAGACACACACACACATAAACACACACGCACACGCATGCACGCACGCACACACACACACACACACACACACACAAACAAACACACGCATACACACACACACACCAGCTGGAACTCTCGTCGGCGGTCGTATGCATTCTGGATGGCCTGGTCGGCCCACAGGGCCCGGATGGAGGGCAGGTACTTCAGGAACTCCTTGGTCTCCACCATGCCGTGGCCTTTGGACATGGCGGCCCGCGTGTCAAAGTCCATCATCTCCTTTCCATGACGGTGGTTGGACTGGTTTCCCCACGGGATCTTCAGCTTCTCCCGGGCATCCACCAATACTCGAATACCTGGAGAGAGAGGGTGGAGGAGAGGTGAGAGACATCCACCAAAGAGAGTGATGAGAGAGAGAGGGTGGAGGAGAGGGGAGAGAGACATCCACCAAAGAGAGTGATGAGAGAGAGAGGGTGGAGGAGAGGTGTGAGACATCCACCAAAGAGAGTGATGAAAGAGAGAGGGTGGAGGAGAGGTGTGAGACATCCACCAAAGAGAGTGATGAGAGAGAGAGGGTGGAGGAGAGGTGAGAGAGACATCCACCAAAGAGAGTGATGAGAGAGAGAGGGTGGAGGAGAGGTGAGAGAGACATCCACCAAAGAGAGTGATGAGAGAGAGAGGGTGGAGGAGAGGGGAGAGAGACATCCACCAAAGAGAGTGATGAGAGAGAGAGGGTGGAGGAGAGGGGAGAGAGACATCCACCAAAGAGAGTGATGAGAGAGAGAGGGTGGAGGAGAGGGGAGAGAGACATCCACCAAAGAGAGTGATGAGAGAGAGAGGGTGGAGGAGAGGTGAGAGAGACATCCACCAAAGAGAGTGATGAGAGAGAGAGGGTGGAGGAGAGGTGAGAGAGACATCCACCAAAGAGAGTGATGAGAGAGAGGGTGGAGGAGAGGTGAGAGAGACATCCACCAAAGAGAGTGACGAGAGAGAGAGAGGGTGGAGGAGACGGGTGAGAGACATCCACCAAAGAGAGTGACGAGAGAGAGAGAGGGTGGAGGAGAGGGGTGAGACATCCACCAAAGAGAGTGATGAGAGAGAGAGGGTGGAGGAGAGGTGAGAGAGACATCCACCAAAGAGAGTGACGAGAGAGAGAGAGGGTGGAGGAGACGGGTGAGAGACATCCACCAAAGAGAGTGACGAGAGAGAGAGAGGGTGGAGGAGAGGGGTGAGAGACATCCACCAAAGAGAGTGACGAGAGAGAGAGAGGGTGGAGGAGAGGTGAGAGAGACATCCACCAAAGAGAGTGATGAGAGAGAGGGTGGAGGAGAGGGGAGAGAGACATCCACCAAAGAGAGTGATGAGAGAGAGGGTGGAGGAGAGGGGAGAGAGACATCCACCAAAGAGAGTGATGAGAGAGAGAGGGTGGAGGAGAGGGGAGAGAGACATCCACCAAAGAGAGTGATGAGAGAGAGAGGGTGGAGGAGAGGTGTGAGACATCCACCAAAGAGAGTGATGAGAGAGAGAGGGTGGAGGAGAGGTGAGAGAGACATCCACCAAAGAGAGTGACAAGAGAGAGAGAGAGGGTGGAGGAGAGGGGAGAGAGACATCCACCAAAGAGAGTGATGAGAGAGAGAGGGTGGAGGAGAGGGGAGAGAGACATCCACCAAAGAGAGTGATGAGAGAGAGAGGGTGGAGGAGAGGTGTGAGACATCCACCAAAGAGAGTGATGAGAGAGAGAGGGTGGAGGAGAGGTGAGAGAGACATCCACCAAAGAGAGTGATGAGAGAGAGAGGGTGGAGGAGACGGGTGAGAGAGACATCCACCAAAGAGAGTGATGAGAGAGAGAGGGTGGAGGAGAGGTGAGAGAGACATCCACCAAAGAGAGTGATGAGAGAGAGGGTGGAGGAGAGGTGAGAGAGACATCAACCAAAGAGAGTGACGAGAGAGAGAGAGGGTGGAGGAGAGGGGAGAGAGACATCCACCAAAGAGAGTGACGAGAGAGAGAGGGTGGAGGAGAGGTGAGAGAGACATCCACCAAAGAGAGTGATGAGAGAGAGAGGGTGGAGGAGAGGTGAGAGAGACATCCACCAAAGAGAGTGATGAGAGAGAGAGGGTGGAGGAGAGGTGAGAGACATCCACCAAAGAGAGTGACAAGAGAGAGAGAGAGGGTGGAGGAGAGGGGAGAGAGACATCCACCAAAGAGAGTGATGAGAGAGAGAGGGTGGAGGAGAGGTGAGAGACATCCACCAAAGAGAGTGACAAGAGAGAGGGTGGAGGAGAGGGGAGAGAGACATCCACCAAAGAGAGTGATGAGAGAGAGGGTGGAGGAGAGGGGAGAGAGACATCCACCAAAGAGAGTGATGAGAGAGAGAGGGTGGAGGAGAGGTGTGAGACATCCACCAAAGAGAGTGATGAGAGAGAGAGGGTGGAGGAGAGGTGAGAGAGACATCCACCAAAGAGAGTGACGAGAGAGAGAGGGTGGAGGAGAGGTGAGAGAGACATCCACCAAAGAGAGTGACAAGAGAGAGGGTGGAGGAGAGGTGAGAGAGACATCCACCAAAGAGAGTGATGAGAGAGAGAGAGGGTGGAGGAGAGGTGAGAGAGACATCCACCAAAGAGAGTGATGAGAGAGAGAGGGTGGAGGAGAGGTGAGAGAGACATCCACCAAAGAGAGTGATGAGAGAGAGAGGGTGGAGGAGAGGTGAGAGAGACATCCACCAAAGAGAGTGATGAGAGAGAGAGGGTGGAGGAGAGGGGAGAGAGACATCCACCAAAGAGAGTGATGAGAGAGAGAGGGTGGAGGAGAGGTGAGAGAGACATCCACCAAAGAGAGTGATGAGAGAGAGAGGGTGGAGGAGAGGTGAGAGAGACATCCACCAAAGAGAGTGATGAGAGAGAGAGGGTGGAGGAGAGGTGAGAGACATCCACCAAAGAGAGTGACAAGAGAGAGAGAGGGTGGAGGAGAGGGGAGAGAGACATCAACCAAAGAGAGTGACGAGAGAGAGAGAGGGTGGAGGAGAGGTGAGAGAGACATCCACCAAAGAGAGTGACGAGAGAGAGAGAGGGTGGAGGAGAGGGGAGAGAGACATCCACCAAAGAGAGTGACGAGAGAGAGAGGGTGGAGGAGAGGTGAGAGAGACATCCACCAAAGAGAGTGATGAGAGAGAGAGGGTGGAGGAGAGGTGAGAGAGACATCCACCAAAGAGAGTGATGAGAGAGAGAGGGTGGAGGAGAGGTGAGAGACATCCACCAAAGAGAGTGACAAGAGAGAGAGAGAGGGTGGAGGAGAGGGGAGAGAGACATCCACCAAAGAGAGTGATGAGAGAGAGAGGGTGGAGGAGAGGTGAGAGACATCCACCAAAGAGAGTGACAAGAGAGAGGGTGGAGGAGAGGGGAGAGAGACATCCACCAAAGAGAGTGATGAGAGAGAGGGTGGAGGAGAGGGGAGAGAGACATCCACCAAAGAGAGTGATGAGAGAGAGAGGGTGGAGGAGAGGTGTGAGACATCCACCAAAGAGAGTGATGAGAGAGAGAGGGTGGAGGAGAGGTGAGAGAGACATCCACCAAAGAGAGTGACGAGAGAGAGAGGGTGGAGGAGAGGTGAGAGACATCCACCAAAGAGAGTGATGAGAGAGAGAGGGTGGAGGAGAGGTGAGAGAGACATCCACCAAAGAGAGTGACAAGAGAGAGGGTGGAGGAGAGGTGAGAGAGACATCCACCAAAGAGAGTGACAAGAGAGAGGGTGGAGGAGAGGTGAGAGAGACATCCACCAAAGAGAGTGATGAGAGAGAGAGAGGGTGGAGGAGAGGTGAGAGAGACATCCACCAAAGAGAGTGATGAGAGAGAGAGGGTGGAGGAGAGGGGAGAGAGACATCCACCAAAGAGAGTGATGAGAGAGAGAGGGTGGAGGAGAGGGGAGAGAGACATCCACCAAAGAGAGTGATGAGAGAGAGAGGGTGGAGGAGAGGTGAGAGAGACATCCACCAAAGAGAGTGATGAGAGAGAGAGGGTGGAGGAGAGGTGAGAGAGACATCCACCAAAGAGAGTGATGAGAGAGAGGGTGGAGGAGAGGTGAGAGAGACATCCACCAAAGAGAGTGACGAGAGAGAGAGAGGGTGGAGGAGACGGGTGAGAGACATCCACCAAAGAGAGTGACGAGAGAGAGAGAGGGTGGAGGAGAGGGGTGAGACATCCACCAAAGAGAGTGATGAGAGAGAGAGGGTGGAGGAGAGGTGAGAGAGACATCCACCAAAGAGAGTGACGAGAGAGAGAGAGGGTGGAGGAGACGGGTGAGAGACATCCACCAAAGAGAGTGACGAGAGAGAGAGAGGGTGGAGGAGAGGGGTGAGAGACATCCACCAAAGAGAGTGACGAGAGAGAGAGAGGGTGGAGGAGAGGTGAGAGAGACATCCACCAAAGAGAGTGATGAGAGAGAGGGTGGAGGAGAGGGGAGAGAGACATCCACCAAAGAGAGTGATGAGAGAGAGGGTGGAGGAGAGGGGAGAGAGACATCCACCAAAGAGAGTGATGAGAGAGAGAGGGTGGAGGAGAGGGGAGAGAGACATCCACCAAAGAGAGTGATGAGAGAGAGAGGGTGGAGGAGAGGTGTGAGACATCCACCAAAGAGAGTGATGAGAGAGAGAGGGTGGAGGAGAGGTGAGAGAGACATCCACCAAAGAGAGTGACAAGAGAGAGAGAGAGGGTGGAGGAGAGGGGAGAGAGACATCCACCAAAGAGAGTGATGAGAGAGAGAGGGTGGAGGAGAGGGGAGAGAGACATCCACCAAAGAGAGTGATGAGAGAGAGAGGGTGGAGGAGAGGTGTGAGACATCCACCAAAGAGAGTGATGAGAGAGAGAGGGTGGAGGAGAGGTGAGAGAGACATCCACCAAAGAGAGTGATGAGAGAGAGAGGGTGGAGGAGACGGGTGAGAGAGACATCCACCAAAGAGAGTGATGAGAGAGAGAGGGTGGAGGAGAGGTGAGAGAGACATCCACCAAAGAGAGTGATGAGAGAGAGGGTGGAGGAGAGGTGAGAGAGACATCAACCAAAGAGAGTGACGAGAGAGAGAGAGGGTGGAGGAGAGGGGAGAGAGACATCCACCAAAGAGAGTGACGAGAGAGAGAGGGTGGAGGAGAGGTGAGAGAGACATCCACCAAAGAGAGTGATGAGAGAGAGAGGGTGGAGGAGAGGTGAGAGAGACATCCACCAAAGAGAGTGATGAGAGAGAGAGGGTGGAGGAGAGGTGAGAGACATCCACCAAAGAGAGTGACAAGAGAGAGAGAGAGGGTGGAGGAGAGGGGAGAGAGACATCCACCAAAGAGAGTGATGAGAGAGAGAGGGTGGAGGAGAGGTGAGAGACATCCACCAAAGAGAGTGACAAGAGAGAGGGTGGAGGAGAGGGGAGAGAGACATCCACCAAAGAGAGTGATGAGAGAGAGGGTGGAGGAGAGGGGAGAGAGACATCCACCAAAGAGAGTGATGAGAGAGAGAGGGTGGAGGAGAGGTGTGAGACATCCACCAAAGAGAGTGATGAGAGAGAGAGGGTGGAGGAGAGGTGAGAGAGACATCCACCAAAGAGAGTGACGAGAGAGAGAGGGTGGAGGAGAGGTGAGAGAGACATCCACCAAAGAGAGTGACAAGAGAGAGGGTGGAGGAGAGGTGAGAGAGACATCCACCAAAGAGAGTGATGAGAGAGAGAGAGGGTGGAGGAGAGGTGAGAGAGACATCCACCAAAGAGAGTGATGAGAGAGAGAGGGTGGAGGAGAGGTGAGAGAGACATCCACCAAAGAGAGTGATGAGAGACAGGTTAGTGAATGTGAAGGATAACATACAGTACATGCCCTCATGCCCTCATAAGTCAAACGAGTGTGATTTATTGTTTCACCATCAGAGTTTCTGCTGCCTAGTATGAGCACAGACTCAGGTAGAGTTTCTGCTGCCTAGTATGAGCACAGACTCAGGTAGAGTTTCTGCTGCCTAGTATGAGCACAGACTCAGGTAGAGTTTCTGCTGCCTAGTATGAGCACAGACTCAGGTAGAGTTTCTGCTGCCTAGTATGAGCACAGACTCAAGTAGAGTTTCTGCTGCCTAGTATGAGCACAGACTCAAGTAGAGTTTCTGCTGCCTAGTATGAGCACAGACTCAGGTAGAGTTTCTGCTGCCTAGTATGAGCACAGACTCAAGTAGAGTTTCTGCTGCCTAGTATGAGCACAGACTCAGGTAGAGTTTCTGCTGCCTAGTATGAGCACAGACTCAAGTAGAGTTTCTGCTGCCTAGTATGAGCACAGACTCAGGTAGAGTTTCTGCTGCCTAGTATGAGCACAGACTCAAGTAGAGTTTATACTGCCTAGTATGAGCACAGACTCAAGTAGAGTTTCTACTGCCTAGTATGAGCACAGACTCAAGTAGAGTTTCTGCTGCCTAGTATGAGCACAGACTCAAGTAGAGTTTATACTGCCTAGTATGAGCACAGACTCAAGTAGAGTTTCTACTGCCTAGTATGAGCACAGACTCAAGTAGAGTTTCTACTGCCTAGTATGAGCACAGACTCAAGTAGAGTTTCTGCTGCCTAGTATGAGCACAGACTCAAGTAGAGTTTCTGCTGCCTAGTATGAGCACAGACTCAAGTAGAGTTTCTACTGCCTAGTATGAGCACAGACTCAAGTAGAGTTTCTGCTGCCTAGTATGAGCACAGACTCAAGTAGAGTTTCTACTGCCTAGTATGAGCACAGACTCAAGTAGAGTTTCTACTGCCTAGTATGAGCACAGACTCAAGTAGAGTTTCTGCTGCCTAGTATGAGCACAGACTCAAGTAGAGTTTATACTGCCTAGTATGAGCACAGACTCAAGTAGAGTTTCTACTGCCTAGTATGAGCACAGACTCAAGTAGAGTTTCTACTGCCTAGTATGAGCACAGACTCAAGTAGAGTTTCTGCTGCCTAGTATGAGCACAGACTCAAGTAGAGTTTCTGCTGCCTAGTATGAGCACAGACTCAAGTAGAGTTTCTGCTGCCTAGTATGAGCACAGACTCAAGTAGAGTTTCTACTGCCTAGTATGAGCACAGACTCAAGTAGAGTTTCTGCTGCCTAGTATGAGCACAGACTCAAGTAGAGTTTCTGCTGCCTAGTATGAGCACAGACTCAGGTAGAGTTTCTGCTGCCTAGTATGAGCACAGACTCAGGTAGAGTTTCTGCTGCCTAGTATGAGCACAGACTCAAGTAGAGTTTATACTGCCTAGTATGAGCACAGACTCAAGTAGAGTTTCTGCTGCCTAGTATGAGCACAGACTCAAGTAGAGTTTATACTGCCTAGTATGAGCACAGACTCAAGTAGAGTTTCTGCTGCCTAGTATGAGCACAGACTCAAGTAGAGGGGACATCAGATTAGCATGTAAATAGGGATGCAGGGGTTAACCGGTTTGACTATTAACCGCGATTTAAAACGTCACGGTTATATAACCGCAGAGGCTCCGCTACACCGAGTGTTTTGTTTCACAACAGTCCGTCAGTTTAAACTCCCATGCGGCGCAGACGGCGCTGGAAGGAGAGGAACCTGTCTCTCTCGCTTCGTTTCCGCACGGACTATTTAGCGGAGGCACCAAACACAGGCAGCTGCCATGTCTCCCAGTAGTAGCCAGTCTGTAGCCTAGCCATGGACGCCAGCACCAAAATAAATGTTGCAATACATGTCCCGCAAGGTTTCTGAGATGAGGGGAAAGTCTGAGCTGGTGTTACGTTAAACCAAACGTGGAGAGGAGGCAGCGGATTTGTTTAGCGTTAACATACAGTCATTGACGTTAACGTTAGCTGTTGTGGCTAATGTTAGCTAGCTGGCCATAGCCTAGCGTACATAGTTCCTCAAGCTCGTTGTGACCAAACATCCCCGCATTTAAAGCACTTCATGCTCCCAGCGCTGGCCTAAACCATAGAGAACCTCATGCTTTACACGAAAAGAAACATCAAGGGTTTGTGTCAACTCCAAAAGCAACCCGCTAACGTTACATGTAGGCCTAATAACGTGAAGCTAACGTAGCTAGCTGCTTGGCAGTCATGATCTGACTGAGACAAGGAAAACAAATGCGCACATTTACATAACAAACACCAGTCAACACCACAGAGTGTCCTTTCTTTAATCCAGAGGGAGCATTTTCCAGTAAAAAGTGAAACGACACATGATGGCTTATAGTGAGGCTTTCCATGCCTGCCCCATCATCACTTCAATAGAACTGACCCCAATGCAAAATTCATTTCAGACGGCACATTTAGTTGCCAGTAACATGCCAATAAGAGTCTAAGTTACTATGCCTTTTGTGTTTTTTTCTGCAGACTAAGCAGCTATAGGCTTTCGCTTCTATAAAATAATAATAAAATATTTTTTGTATTATATATATATATATATTATATATATTATATCAGAAATGTTGTTTGTTTTATGTTCACAATAGTGATGTCAGTTAGATTTGATTAGGTCAGAGCCATGGAATATTAAATCATCCATCTTTGCTCACTACATCTGCCCTTTCTTCTTTTTTTAATCCCAGGTGTGCATAAAATACAGGTTAAGAACTTATTTTTTTAAATACAAAAATGTGAAAAAAGTAACAATAGTATGTTTAACGTATCGGTTATTGGCCAGAAGAATATTTATCGGTTAGCGTAGGCCTATACTATCGGCTGTAAAAATCCATATCGTGCATTAGTATTCCGGAAGGCAGCAACTGTTAAGATTGTGGGGGAAATACAATAAAACCTCTATTTAGAGAATGCTCATGTGATTTTTATACGTCCATAACAATAATCGTGAAACCGTGATAATCGTGGTTTTTTCTCAGACTATAATCGTGGATCAAAAAAAATAATCGTTGCATCCCTACATGTAAACGCTTTAATAACACTACAGCCTTGAATAAGTTATGTACTAAATAATTACATCAAGGCCATAGAGTGTCATTAAAGCTCTTACATGGTATGCACCAATACTAATATTTACAAGAATCCAATTATTCATGTTATAGTAATTCATGGTCAAAAACACACCTACATGTACATTGGGGGGGGGGGAATTACACCACATAATAAACCACCTATATTTCAATAGCCTATTTATCGTGCAAATAATCAACTAAATGACATGAACTGTAAATCTGGCACTTAATGTTGATGAAGCTCAAGCAGGATTATTAGCCCACATACACACATACAGCACTGAGCACATACACACATACAGCACTGAGTACACTACACATACAGCACTGAGCACACTACACATACAGCACTGAGCACACCACACATACAGCACTGAGCACACTACGCATACAGCACTGAGCACACTACACATACAGCACTGAGCACATACAGCACTGAGCACACTACACATACAGCACTGAGCACACTACACATACAGCACTGAGCACATACACACATACAGCACTGAGCACATACACACTACACATACAGCACTGAGCACACTACACATACAGCACTGAGCACATACACACATACACATACAGCACTGAGCACATACACACTACACATACAGCACTGAGCACACTACACATACAGCACTGAGCACATACACATACAGCACTGAGCACATACACATACAGCACTGAGCACACTACACATACAGCACTGAGCACATACACACATACACATACAGCACTGAGCACATACACACTACACATACAGCACTGAGTACACTACACATACAGCACTGAGCACACTACACATACAGCACTGAGCACACTACACATACAGCACTGAGCACACTACACACATACAGCACTGAGCACACTACACATACAGCACTGAGTACACTACACATACAGCACTGAGCACACTACACATACAGCACTGAGTACACTACACATACAGCACTGAGTACACTACACATACAGCACTGAGTACACTACACATACAGCACTGAGCACACTACACATACAGCACTGAGTACACTACACATACAGCACTGAGTACACTACACATACAGCACTGAGTACACTACACATACAGCACTGAGCACACTACACATACAGCACTGAGTACACTACACATACAGCACTGAGCACACTACACATACAGCACTGAGCACACTACACATACAGCACTGAGCACACTACACATACAGCACTGAGCACACTACACATACAGCACTGAGCACACTACACATACAGCACTGAGTGAGCACACTACAGTTTAATTGTTTAATTGTTTATTGTGTATCCCCCCATTAGTCTACACCAGTGGTGACCAATTTGGGGCCCGCGGGCCAAGCTTTTATAGAACGGAAAGCCAAGCTGCTTAGTCTGCAGATAAAACACAATGACAAAAGGCATAGTAATTTAGACTCTTATTGTCATGTTACTGATCTGTTCACATTTTGCATGGGTTCCAGTTCTCAGTGAATTGTAGCCTGGGCCCAATGAATGGGGCAGGCACTATAAACCATCTGTGTCGTTTCACTTTTTACTGAAGAATGCTGCCACCAGATTAAAGAAAAGACACTATGTGATGTTGACTGACTGATGCTTTTTATGTAGCCTAATGTGCACGACTACGCCTTTGTTTTCATTATTGGCTCTGTGAGTCTCTGTCCAGCACTATGGTCCAGCAGCTAACGCTAACTAGCGCGGTTAGCTTAACGTTAGCGAGTGGTTTTTTGGAGTTAAATACACAATCCCTGGATGTTTCATTTCGGGTAAAGGGGTTTCCATTAGTTTCTATAAGTTTACGCCAGCTCTGTGTATTAAGTGCTTTTGCGGGGCTGTGTGATCACAAGCCACAGACTGTAAATGTCACAAGCAGTTTGTCTGCCAAGCGGACGAGCCTGCAGGGTAGGCCGCACGACGACCTAATGCTAACAAAACTCGCTAACAAAAACAACAAAGATATCCGCTGCATCATCGCCAGCTTTGGTTTAACGTAATGCCAGCTTAGAGGTTTCCCCTCCTCTCGGAACCTGTGTGGGACATGGATTGCAAATTACAGTAGCTTTCTGATAATTCTGAAACTGAAAAACAGCAACACACTGGCAGCAGCCATGTTTGCGTCGCAACTGTGATGTCACGAATGTGCGACAACAAAAGCTCCGCTTCCGAGGCAAAAAATAAAGCAGGATTATTATCGGATAATTCATCGGAAAAAGGCCATTATCGGAATAATAAATAATAACGCAAAATGGCCATATCGGCCGATAATTTATCGGTCCGTCCGATAATTTATCGGTCCGTCCGATAATTATCGTGCATCCCTTGCATCCCTGCAAATTGTCACGGCAAATTGTTTACAAAAGATGGACAATAAAGCTGATTTTCAAAGTACCTTGAGGATTTTTCAAGTTGTGAATTAAGTCAAATTTCTCTCTTGATTACAAAGGTGGAAAATACAACTGTTTTGAACTGGGTGTTTACTGATTAAATGTTTAAGCTCCCCACAAATGCAGATGTTTTTTTAAATATATATAACCAATTGCAAATTATTACAATTACCAAACAGATAAAAAAGTAGATTATTATATTGAAATGTTATTTTAGATTTAGAATGTTAATTTTCTATAAAACACAATACATTTTAATGTAATTCCACAACGTTTATTTTTGGCCCTCGGCCCTCCACCCAGATTGAGTTTTGGCTCCTTCATGGGAAAGGTGAAAGGTGAGACTACTCTTCCTGGGGTCCAAACACGTAAAATACAAACATAAAAATCCAAAAGCATTGGAGTAAAAACAACACAACAAACATCAATAAAAACAAACAAAAAAACAAGTGAGTCAAGGCTCACTCAATATTCATGTCAATTAAATATTAACTGTATCATCTCTTCTCATAAACAAAAAGAAATGAAATCGGTCTTCCTGAGTAATTGCACCAGCAAAAACACTTATCCTGACCTTATTTTTACCATACTCACAAGAAACCATCATATTATAATAGTATAGTTGATGTGCACTAAAGTAGACTGAACACTAAATGAAATGAATCAATACACCTTGGCAGAGTTCTGCACTCTACTGAGCACATTTCTGCTTTTCTATTTAGTCACATTTAAAATGGAGTCAATTAGATTTAAAAATGACAACGATATCAAACTGAAAGATTAAATATATTATTATTATTAATATTATTGTAAGGAAGTTTGGGTGCTTGCCTTGTGTGAAGTTGCCGGATCTTAGGTAAGGGCTCACGGGCAGTGATCGGTTAGAACCACAGAGATGTCTTTCAAGCTTTAATGAAATATCAGGCAGATAGGAGCAAGGCAGAAGCCGCGTACAGAGCTTACAGATTGCAGAAAGGGGAAATAGGACCAAGACCATACATATCATAACCCCCCCACATTCGATGTATGACATAGTTGGTGATGTCACAACGTCCGGGGAGGTATGACATCATCGGTGACCTCATAAAGTCACGTCTGCCATCACAGTCAGCCTAGACCGTCTGACATCGCTGGTGACCTCACAGGGGAAACTCTGACATCACCGATGACCTCACAAGGTGAACTCTGACATCACCATCGATGATGTCACGGCGGTGTCATCATCATTACGTTGTTGGCGCCTCGGTTCGTGGGCGTCAATTGCCCCAAGAACAGGCTTGATGGTGGGCCATTACGGAGCATTTTCTACAATTATTATTATTATTATATGACAGTATATTACATTCCACTATTCTTCCTGATGTTTTAGGTTTTTGCCATGGTATCGTTTCAGTATCGGTATCGAGATACTTAGGCAGGTATCGGTATCGAACTCATAATTTTGGTATGGTGACACTAAAGGTTCTTGCACACAGAGTCCGAATTGTTCGCTGCGTTTTTTTAATCCGTCATCCGAAAAAAACACGTCACGCACAGATACCTTGCACACTGAGTCCGATGCGTTAATTATCCAATATTCGTTGCGAAGATTCGCAACGAAAAGAAAACTACCGCGATCCTATTGATCCACATCTGGCAGTGTGTCTGTGTGGCTCTCTCTCTCTCCCCCCCCCCCCCCCCCCCCCCCTTCCCCATACACACACACACACACACACACACACACACACACACACACACACACCGCGTTCCAAGCTGGTCTGCAATCACCCGGCACATTCTGTCTTTTAATTCCGAATCTCTGTATTCCTGCTTTGTCATAAAATGCTTTGTGCTGGGAGACGAACTGAATTAACTTCTCAGACGCCATTTTTCATTGTGAATAGCAACACTACGGCAGCTCTGAGTGGTCAAACACCTGTCAAAACGATTTCATGGATGCGGAAAAACGCAGAAAATCGAACCTCGTCCGAAAACTTAAATGACGGACGTAATTGTCGGACTCGGTGTGTCAATGATGATTGACACAAATGAGGTCGTATTTTTATTTTTTTCGTGCGTCAATTTCGGACGAAAAAACGGACTCTATGTGCAAGGACCTTAAGGAGGGCTAGTTTGAGGTCAATGCATTCATGATTGACGCGTAGCTGCGGCGCTGCTGACGTTTGATTCTTGCAGGTATTGACGGAGAGAGACGTGCGTCGTAATCGGACCGTCTGCACACATTAAACCTGACGTCGTACCCAAGTTTGTTAGATCCAACGTCACAGTGTGGCCACCAATAAACTTGTAAGATTGCTAAAATCTCAGTGTGTAGGTGGCTTAAGAAGCCAACAGAGTGTAAGACTGGATGAATAGTCTTATTAACCATCTTATGCTGATCATTTAGTGGTCCTGTCTCCGTATACAGTAGTGCTGGCTTACAGGAACTGCTCACAGAATGCTCATAATATGCTGTGCAGTATGACATCAAATTTAACTCTAAAAACAGTGTAGTCATGATAAAAACAGTGTAGTCATGATAAAAACAGTGTAGTCATGATTGCGAAAACCAATGAGGATCAGAAGCTACATTTCCCTAGATCGGCGATCCTCAAAGTCCGGACTCCGGTCCGCATCCGGACCGAGACGCCGTCCTATCCGGACCGAGCCCTATAACCTACAAATCATTGATAACTTACATTTTCACGGAGCGTTTCTATTTTAACCGGCACATGCTTTTCTAACCTTTACGGTAATAATGGTTCATCTGCCAGGAAGCTCACAGACCAATGAATGCGCTGTAAATCATCGCACGTGATGCTACTTGGCCAATCAAATAAGCGAATCGTTTCTCCCTGTCGTTTCCTAGTGCTGCTGTGAGAGTGACACATGGACGGAGGCGATGATACAAGTAATTTCACATGGCGTGGTAAAAACAAATGACTCTTACATGTCCATTCATTGTTCTTACGGGCAGTTCAAAACCAGTATGTCTCGGTTGAAGTGCGATCCGATCCTGACCTGTCTATGGAAGCGCCACACATGAGCAAGCACACACACACACCAGCGCACACACATTCACTTGCCCGACGGAGAAGTTTGCATTGGGAACGCTCGACAGACAGACACAGACAGAGGGGGCAGACGGATAGATTGATATATGGATGGATGGATGGATGGATGGATGGATGGATAGATAGATAGATAGATAGATAGATAGATAGATAGATAGATAGATAGATAGATAGATAGCTCACTTCTCTAAAGAGAAAAGGTGGAGCTGGAGGTTTGTTGGCTTGATTTAACAGTCAGTTGCATACAGTACCATTAGGCTACTTCAGTCATTGAGTTCAATGGCACTGAATCATAATGCAAGCTACGTTACAATGTTCCGGACCTTTGCTTAAGGAAATTTTCTCGAACTGGACCTCTTTGAATTTTAATTGAGTGCCCCTGCCCTAGATGGTTTTTGGCAGAGGAAGCCCTAATGGGAATCACCAGATGCCCCATGATATCACAATACTTAAGTCAAGATACGATAGTATTGCGATATGCTAGTATTGCGATATATTGAGTATTCCGATATTGCAATATTTTCAACTGCAAATTGAGTATGTGGGCGATTATGTTTGTTTGTATGTTTCAATTCTATGTCCGGCCACAGCTACGCCGTTTCAAGTGCGATCGGGCTGAAACTTTCATGGGGTGTAAAGGGCACCAGTGCGTGTGACCTGACAGACAGATTTTTTTATTAGGCTAATTAGCTAATGATGTGATGTCATCAGTGATGTCATCAGTGAGGATGTCAAAAGTGATGTCATAAGGGCACACACACACACACACACACACACAGATGATGTCATCAGTAGTGTTGGGTACCGAAACAAGGTACCAATATGGTACCGGTACTTTTACAACCAATACTACCGGTACCGAATTGCAACCCAGATTTAGGTGCCTCATTTAGGTGCCATGATGCCCGAGCTGCTGAGTGAAATATCTGCCCTCCGGTGCTCCGAAAGGGGCGCTGCACAAACCTTCACTAACATTCTAGGGCATAACACATCAAATGATTAGGGATGGGACCGATCCGATCCAATATCGGGTGCCGATACTGACGTAATTTATGGATCGGATTTTGCCGATCCACGTGCTGCCGATCCAGTTTTTACATGGCTCGCGCTCGCGCTGAATGAGCCCAAGTAACACGAGGCACGACTCCGTTCCAGTCTCCAGAAATTCCATTCCACAGTTTGCAGATCGCTAGCCTGTAGCTAGTAGCAGCCAGGCCGGCCGCAGCACTGTGGCTGGCTGTACAGAGCTCAGCTGAGCAGACTCGGCTAAAGTAATCCGTGGCGTGGAGATATGAAATAGTAGATACTAGGGCTGTGAATCTTCACTGGCCTCACGATTCGATTACGATTCAGAGGGCTACGATTCGATTACGATTATCGATGCATCTCAAATCGATGCATCGCTTTTTTCCGCAATACATTATTTATTTTTTCTCACTTTCTTTTTTCTCACTGTGTGGCTACTTCTAAAATAAAAGTGCATTTGGAATTGCATTGTATTATGATCCATAATTAAAATAAACAACTGCATGTACTTCCATTATATTTTAATATAATATATATATAAATATTAATAATCGATTTTTGACATTTGTGAATCGATGCAGAATCGTGCACGTCCGCATCGCGATCCATCTTATAATCGATTATTTTTGACACCCCTAGTAGATACACGGACAACTTCTCACTAATCCATTTAGCCTTCGTGTTGACTGCTGGAAGTTTACTCTGCATCTTGGAGTCACTCCTCGAGTGTCTCCTTACGGCTTGTGTTGTCTGTCTCTTTGGCTGCTGTCTTTCAGACAACGCAACGGAGCTCCACCCCTCAGAACAGCAGCTTTGCAAACATATGTTGCTGTCTTGCTTTTTGGTGTTTGGAGAAACATTCCAGAAGCAGAAGTAGAACAAACTTCCAGCAGACAACATGAAGGCTAAAGGGATTACTGTGAAGTTGTCTGTGTTGTGGCTGTTTGCGTTTGCTCTCTCTCTCTCTCTCTCTCTCTCTCTCTCGCCCTCTCTGATGTCAGCATCAGATCATAGCAGTATTGTAACGTTAATGGTAGCCTGCCATACATATCGACACAGTCGTGGTTGTACTCATTTGCACAGAACATTTCAATAAAAATAAAGACACAAGACATATTATCTTGGCAAATAAAGTATATAGTATTTATTTATTACTTTTCACAAATCAATTCAAATTGTTTTGGAAACATTTAATGACCCAATTGTTATTGTGGGATATTATGAACCAGGTACCTAACAGCTAATGTTCTGAAAGAATTGATTACAAAACACTAATAATAAGTAATGTCTCTTAGTAGGAGGCAGCTACAGGCAGAGGACCCTTATTTAAAGCAGCAATGCCTAAATAGTGCTGATTTGATTTATAAGTATCCTCATTTGCCTTGTATATTTTTCATCATTTAGTTTTTGGAAGTTGTATTTTTCTTTAAAATAGCGATGATATCGGAATAATATCGATATCGGCAGAGATCCAAATTCAGATATGGGATCGGATCAGAACTGAAAAAATGTGGATCAGTGCATCCCTAGTTTGAAATCCTCTTTACAGCCTCTTTAAATAAAAAATATGTTTAAATATGCTTCAACTTTTTTTTAAAGTACCGTTTCAGGCACCAGTACCGTTTTAGAAGTATCATTTTAGCACCGGTATCGAAAAATATGAAACGATACCCATCCCTAGTCATCAGTGATATCATAATGTGAGTTCAGTGATGAGGTCATCAGTAAATGGACTGTATTTATAGAGCGCATTTTATATAGTCTATCGACTACCCAAAGCGCTTTTACATGAATACCTCACATTCACCCATTCACTCACAGACAGCGTCTGCAGCCATGCAGGGCGCTAACTGCTCGTCGGGAGCAGTTAGGGGTTCAGTGTCTTGCTCAAGGACACTTCGGCACACTGCCGGGAGGAGCCAGCCTCGAACCGGGAGCCTTCTGATACCCAAGCGACAGCTCTACCTCCTGAGCTAATGCCGCCCCATCAGTGATGATGTCATCAGTGATGTCATCAGTGTGAGGCTATATAAGTGATGGCAGTATAAGCAGGTAGAATCGGGACGAACCAGACGGAGACGATGGCTTCTTAATTAGGTGATTGCCCTAATTATGATGTCATAGAGCACATGCAGTGGTAATCAGTGATGTCATAAGAGCAAGTGAGCTCCAGGCGACCCTAGGCATTAAGCGTGCGTAGTGTGCGAGATGCCTAGTGAAATAAAGTTTCCAGTCTGTTCATCTCACTTTAATCATTTTTATTGCAGCAAAATGGGATTGTCAAGCAGACAGACTGACCAACACTGTCATAAAAACCTGCCGTAAATGTTGCATGATGCACTTGACATTTTGTATAATAAAATATCATACTTGGCATTCAATAGGATATGACTGCTGTATCGATTTCCCCCCCACCCATAATAAATGTATGTCAGCTAACTGATTCAAAAAAATTAATTATAATGGCTTTAACTGTGACTATACAAAGTGACCAGAGTGAACTCATCTTGTTTTTGGAAACACTGGAACAAATGTCTATACATGTCTTTAATGTATGCGGCTCATGAACTGCCATGCTCTTGTATGTATCTATGTGCTGTCTTTGTCCTCGTTTTGTATTTTATCCTCTTTTTTTTTACTATATGGACCTGGTCTGGAATAAAAGTTGAATTGAATGGTTTGTGTGTCCGTGTGTGTGTGTGGACAAACACAAATAACATGGGCGTTTCTTGGTAGCTTAGCTAGCTAGCCAAGCTAGCTTAGTGAGACAGAGAAAGTGGCCGTCCAGTCGCCTGTGTCCAGCTTCCCACTCACTCCTCCACACACCAGCATAAGTGAACCACTGTGGTGGAAAGCCACCAACAGCACATATAAAGACAGATTGTTGTGTGTAGTCTTACCTTTGATGACATTACTAAAGATCGTGCCTCTGAACTCTTCCTTGGCCCTTTGATCGAAGGCTTCTCCGTGGATGATGCGCATCTGCTTGAGGAAAGTGGACTTGCCGCTCTCGCCTGCTCCCAGCAGCAGGATCTTCACCAGCCGCTTGACGTACGTCTTGTCCCGGTGCAGACACTTGTCTATCTCTTTAGACTTACGCTGCTGCTCCACCTCGCCGTTGCTGAGCACACAGTTTGGAAAACAGACAGATAACAACGAGCGGGACGGCAGGAAGTCCGCCATCTTTGAAACAACTTCATCGATACAGACAGAAGGGAGGGCTGAGTGATGCTGCCTTCATGGCCTATGGGAAACATCGTACAGGCTGGCAGCAGGGAGGGCTGAGTGATGCTGCCTTCATTGCCTATGGGAAACATCGTACAGGCAGCAGGGAGGGCTGAGTGATGCTGCCTTCAAGGCCTCGGGGAAACATTGATGAAGACAGCAGGGATGCCTGAGCGCCCCCAGGCTCATGCTGCCTTCATGGCCTATGGGACACATCGTTATAGACAGCAGAGAGGGTTGGGTGATCCGGCCTTCACGGACTATAGGGACACATTGCATCTGTCTTACAGACAGCAGGGAGGGCTGAGTGAAATCAGAATCAGCTCTATTGGCCAAGTACATAGACATACCTGGAAATTGACTCCGGTTTACATCGCTCTCAATGTATTTACACAGGACGGGGGGGAATACGTTATGCATACAAGCTAAAACAAACAAGGACAGTGAGTTGATCGAGGTACATTTAATTAATTAAAGGATGAGTTTCTTTGTATCATAATCTTGGTAATATAAGCACATGGGCAGTGTTTACCTTCTCTCTCTGTTTACCTCATGGAGAAAAATCCTCCTACCGAAACTCCGCCCCCACCAGCTGCAAGTCATTAAGCTCTGATGCGATGTCAGCATCCTTAAAAAATAAACAATAATGGAGCAGATTCTGCCTCTCGAGCAGAACTTCCGCAGCCAGGTTGTAAAATGGGAGATCTTTGTGAGCCAAACAGAGAGGTAAACACTGACTGCCCATGTGCTTATATTACCAATATTATTAATGATAGAAAGTGGGTTGATTATCGGTAATTAATTTACACAAAAATCAATTGCTATTTTCAATATACTAGGCATCGATTCCTAGGCTCACACACGGTGCAGGCTCGCTCGCCCGCCCTATTGCATAGCATGGCATGGCCTCGCCTACCCTATTGGCATGCGTAGCGCACAATTGCGCAACTTTGCATCATGATGACATCACTAACTGATGACATCACAATGATGGTCACAATGTCTATGACATCATCAGTGATGTGACAATTGCTTGAGTGTAAGCAAAAATCACAATTGCTCGACTGACATCACTGATGATGTCATAATGCCTATGAGTGACTCATCAGTCATGTCATAAGATGATTTTGGTCAATAATGATGGCACTGATGAAATCACTGATGATGTCATAGACATTATGGCATCATCATTGTGACAAAAATTGAAACAAACAGTGCCCAGTTTGCTACCTTAAAATTTATATAATTCCTTCTGCTAATAGAGAGCCACAGGAATGAGTCCGGAAGTATACTTCCGGGTTCGTGAGAGGAAAAGTCTATGGGATTTAACATGGGGGTTTCACTTCAATGCATAAAATAAGGTCTCTCTCGTAAAAAAACTCGTAACGGGACAAGCCCCGTCTTTTTATTGTCACACGAACACCACAACACATGCATGCGGCCACAACACACTCATGCTGACGGTGGCCGGTGAAAAGTGTCCTCTGCATTTAACCCATCCAGGCATGTCCTTCCCTCTGGGGGGCAGGCCAGGAGCAGTGGTCGCTTTCTCGTACAGCGCCCGGGGACCAACTTTGGATGTTGTCGTCACTGGTCGGATGACGATGACGATCTGATCTTTTGCATGTTTTTAGTGGGGGGGTTATATACGGAGGAACCCCCTGGGGGAGCACGGGGAGAACATGCAAACTCCACACAGAGAGAAAGGCCCTTACGACGAGATACCCCACCTGGGCAGTAGGCACTGAAGATATGGGGGGGAACACAACCACAGCGCCCACAGGTCTGTGGTTAACAAAAGTTTATGAGAACGCGAATTTGGGTTCAGCAGGTTAATCTTCACAAACCTGAATAACTTTTGACTTTTGGAACGTAAATGCGTTCTTTTAAACGCAATTTTTATAAAACACTTCAAGTCATCAAAGTTATTCACATTTGTGAAGGGTCTGCGCCCACCAGCTGGTGGGGGTATTCACCGACATTTTCATCTAGTCCCTCTCCATCCGGACTGTCCCCTCCTGCTTCAAATCTGCAACATCATCCCCATTCCCAAACATCATCGCCTCATCATCATCATCTATGTCAGCATCAGTAAGAGCCAGTCATTCTTGTTATGAGTCTTATTGGTACATCAACATCAGAACATCCTCATCGATATTACAACAAATCTGTTGTCGTACATAGTATTGCTGTTGCCCATATATATATTATATTGCATATTGCCCAGGGGTTGGAGTCATTACTGCGTGTGTTTTATTTATTATTTAGGAGTCTGGTGGCCTGGGGGATGAAACTGTTTCTCAGCCTGCTTGTCTGAGTTTTGGGGGTTCTGTATCTCCTCCCTGATGGTAGCAAAGAGAACAGGTTGTTGAGTGGGTGGGTTGGGTCTTTGATTCTTTTCCGGGCCCTCTTGAGGCAGCGCTGGGTATATAGGTCCTGCAGTTACGTGCTGGGCCGCGCCTCACTCTCCTCAGTGACATGATCTGTTCCAACTCCTCCCCTCTGGTAGGTGCTACAGACTCCTCCCCTCTGTTAGGTGCTACAGACTCCTCCCCTCTGGTAGGTGCTACAGACTGTTAGGTGCTACAGACTCCTCCCCTCTGGTACGTGCTACAGACTCAAGCTCTGTACGCCAAAACTAACTGACATAAACACAGTTTCTACCCACAGGCCATCACTCTGATCAACACGTAAAATCCTTCACTTGAACACTTTTGCAAACACTGAATCACTTCACACTGATCACTTTGAACACCTTGCGAACTTGAACACCCAATGTGCAATAACCTGTAGCAGCACCTACCCCTGTGTATATAACGTTATACACACACACACACACACAATTTGAAATACGTTTCACCGAGTAATATGAGCAATATCTGACAAAGCCTCGTTCACATTGAAGGGTAAATAACTGCAATACCTGATACCAGATTGTTTATACATGTATACAGCTTATTTATACGTAGCTAGTTTATTTATGTATATTTCCATTCATATATACTGTACATACTGTCCTTTCATACACGTATTCAAAATAGATGCTTTTTTTCATACATTTATTATTATTGAATTGTATATTCAATAATATGTTACCCCTGGAGACCTTACCCCTAACCCTAACCTCTCCCACCCCCGACGCCTAAACCTAAATCTCCAGTAAACCAACTCGCTGAGCCACCACGTCAAACTTAAGAGAGGTTTTCTCTGTTTTTCGTCTGGTGTCGACCTTCAAAACTCTTATGAGTGACTGGGACCCACAACCTCGAGTGGAAAGTTCCATGTCAAACCCTGTAAGCCATGAGTCTTACAAGGTCACGTCGTTTCTGTCAGAGCTTTTCAGTCTTCAAAATCCGAGCTTTCACTGAGGCTCGAACCAACGAGCTCCAAACTGACTGAGGCTCGAACCAACGAGCTCCAAACTGGGGCAGCTATCAAACTCTCTGAGCCACTGGGTCACTCTTCTTACGACAGGTTTTTCTCAGGCTTTTCACTGTTTCCTCTGGCTGTCACTGTTCAAAACGGACTCAAACCCACATTGTTTGTCTGTCTCTCTCGCCTCGCGCTCTCCCAGCTTTCACGCATTATGTGCACCTTTTTTGTGGAAAAACCATATCACACAAATTATTAATCCAAGTATCGTCTTTAGACTATAATGTACTTTTTTTTATACTAGCATCTTAACACGTTCACTGCCGTGGACGAGATATCTCGTCAAGCAGAAACCAGCGGTTGACTGCCGTGGACGAGATATCTCGTCAAAAAAATTTTTTTTGGTGGGACGTGGATCTAACCCTTTTACATCTCCTATAAAAATATGGGAGCCACCGAACGTGTACAACCCATTCCACCGACCCACTAAGTGGCGACAGTGCTCTCCAGACTAGAAAAAGCCGAGCCAAAACTGCAGGGGAAAGCGCGAGGAAACCATTCTCATACTGTAGAATGGTTTGGCGAAAACGCTTTCGCGCTGGCGCACAACGGTGGCGCACAACGGTGGGGGGTTCCAAAAATAGACTGGGTCCAACACACTTTGAAACACGCAGCATAAATAAGCCCAGAATCGCAAAAGCTTCATCAAATCTCTCAACCGAAACCCCAAGAAACGAGTGAGCCCATCCAGACTCGCCCGACGAGGGGCAGCCAGGCAGCAGACAGGCAGCAGAAACTCGCTTGTGACACACCCGCTGCAGAGCCAAGGAGGGAGGAGGAGAACACACACGGAGGGAGGAGTTTGAAGGAGAGGGGGGTTTCCTGCTGTTATGGAGGAAATTACTGTTCAAAACTATTGTTTAGATGTCTGACATCTTAAGGTCCTTGCACATAGAGTCCGTTTTTTCGTCCGAAATTGACGCACGAAAAAAATAAAAATACGACCTCATTTGTGTCAATCATCATTGACACACCGAGTCCGACAATTACGTCCGTCATTTAAGTTTTCGGACGAGGTTCGATTTTCTGCGTTTTTCCGCATCCATGAAATCGTTTTGACAGGTGTTTGACCACCCAGAGCCGCCGTAGTGTTGCTATTCACAATGAAAAATGGCGTCTGAGAAGTTAATTCAGTTCGTCTCCCAGCACAAAGCATTTTATGGCAAAGCAGGAATACAGAGATTCGGAATTAAAAGACAGAATGTGCCGGGTGATTGCAGACCAGCTTGGAATGCAGGACGCGGTGTGTGTGTGTGTGTATGGGGAAGGGGGGGGGGAGGAGAGAGACAGAGAGCCACACAGACACACTGCCAGTTGTGGATCAATAGGATCGCGGTAGTTTTCTTTTCGTTGCGAATCTTCGCAACGAATATTGGATAATTAACGCATCGGACTCAGTGGGCAAGGTATCTGTGCGTGACGTTTTTTTCCCGGATGACGGATTAAAAAAACGTAGCGAACAATTCGGACTCTGTGTGCAAGGACCTTTACTGATGCCAAAAATAAATGGTTAAAGTGACTGTTCTATCGAATTTCACAAAAAGCCATTTATCTCAGCTTAAATTTTCAGATGCTGAAACCATGCTGTATTCAACTGCTAATGCCTACATAACTACTAACTCTACAAACTAACTCTTTTAGACAGAGAAAGCACACATTCTATTACCAGTAGTTCTTTTGAGATATTTTGTGTTCACAAAATCCTAACAGAAAATAATCCTCGGCTCTTGAAAGATGAGCCAGAATCCTCAAAAAAAAACCTTGGCAGAAGCTACCTACAGTAAAAAAAAAAAACTGTTGGCAGTGAATGTGTTAAGACATGTTCTGGACAGGATCTTTTAAGTTTAATACTATTTGAATTAAATTTATATTTCAGCTAGTTTTGCACAGAAACAGGCGGTAGAAATACCTTTTACTTTTATACTTGAGTACATTTCAGAGACTGTACTTTTCTTTTTTTTTTACTTTTACTTGAGTAAACAAGTTGAATCAGTACTTCTACTTTTACCAGTCTTTTTTCCCCACAAGTACTGTAGTACTACTTAAGTAAAGAATGTACTTTTCCCATTTCTGGTCAAACCTTGCATAAGTTAGTAGTAATAGAGCTGCATCAAGCAATCGATTACCGGTAGTTGTCAACTATTAAATTAATCGGCAACTATTTTGATAATCGATTAATCGGATTGATTTTTTTTTTTTTTTTTTTTTACAAAATTATCTGATTGGTTTCTTTACTGTGCTCCTCTATGACAGTAGACTGATTGGTTTCTTTACTGTGCTCCTCTATGACAGTAGACTGATTTGGGTTGTGACCAAAACAAGACATTTGAGAACGTCATCTTGGGCTTTGTGAAACACTGACTGACCAAACCTGACTTTTCACCATTTTCTGACATTTTATAGACCAAACAGGCCGAAAGCCAAATCCAACCAAACAACTAATTAACTAATCAAGAAAATAACAAACAGATTAATCAACAATTAAAATAATCGTTAGTTGCAGGCAGGGATGGAACCGCCGACCTCTTTTATCCAAAGCGATTAGTGGACAACCAGCTCTACCTCCTGCGGTGGCGCCACAACCGCCCCTATTAAAGGCAGTACTTTGTTTTCTCACATAGTAACTGTACAGCCATGAACTGAAATCTCGTGAACCAAAACAGTAGTTGCAAGTTATATTGGAAGTTCTCCCTCGTTCTCTCTCTTTCACCTCACTAATCTGGCTGTGTCTCTTGAAGGATTCAATAAATAACTTCACCAAAACCAAAATGCACGTCAGTTCTGAGAGAGTTTAATTTGAAAAACAAAAAAACAACACATGATAATGAAAGCAGTACAGCACTTAACAGGCAGGGCCCTGCCTTGCACTCCATTAAATACAATTGAAAAATTGCTTAAAAAATGTATGATACAGAAAATGTGATCACAAAATCATCATAAAAAATGGTTGTAATAAATGTGATACAGTGATTAAGAGAAGGTTTGTGAAGTAAAATTCAAGTCATAGCGTGGTGGCTGTGTGGTTTCTTCCTTTTCTGCTTTTTGGGGATTTGTAGTTCTACTTATACAAAGAGATCATTGAAGTATTTCAGTTTATTGTAGACAATTGTTCACAGAATTGGAATGAATCCTTCCGCCACTGATTTGGTGACATATTTTTCAGCCCCAACTGATTGGTTGCTGTCTGTTGTCAATCATCATCACAGCAGCAAAGCAGGACGACTTCGATGATTCTGCGCCAAAGAACTATTGATATTGATAACAACATCATGGCAGGAGCGCTGTTGTTAAACTACAGCCCGGCAACCACCATAAAAGCTTCGCTGCAAGCCGCAAGCAGCTCAACAACCATCCAACAGATTTCAAAGCTGATGGACTTACTGGAAAGAGCAACTGGTTAACAAGTGAAAACTTTGGTCATTCGCATTTTGAGCCCGGTGAAGTGGTTACAGGAGTAGATAGTGGGCTTAGCAAACATAGCTAACAGCTAGCTAGCTATTTAACATACAGGTGTGTTGTTGCTGTGCTCTGTAATGCGTCATCGGTAGATCACCTACATCGACCAACCAATCAGGCATCTTGAACAGCATCTGTCTGAAATAACTGCCAATGGGCGTCTTGCATCCAGACCCATATGCAGAGTGCTGACAACCACCATTCATATGGGGCTGGATACCAGGCTAGTTATTGAGTCTATTTCTGCAATAAATTTGCACTTTTGGCTGTGCTTACATTAACATTACATTACATCACATATTTTATTTTATTTATTTGTTGTTGTTGTTGTTTTTTTGGGGGGGGGGGGTTGTGGTAGGTGGGTGGTAGTGGTAGTTCTCTGTTCGAACACTCCACAAATTAAGAGAGGAAATGACACTGATACTTGTATATCTTGTAGTTGATTTTGTACAACTCCGATCTCCAATAAAAACATATATATAAAAAAAAAACGTACCGCACGTTGCTTCGGGAGCTGGCCATACTGTTTTGCAAGCAGCGTCTCTGATTGGCCGGTTACATTGTCAACTACAGGGCAGGTCCCTGATTGGTCCATACAATTGTAATTTCTGGAAATGGCTGGTGGCCAGAGTGATGGGCAGAATGAGACAGAATGTGAGGTCATGTGATCCGGATGGTTTTAGCAGGCTACAAGATCAGGACAAAGTGACAAAGGATCAAGCTATTATGCTCATCAGTGAATAATAACACTGATAGAAGAATATAAAGTAGAGTGAATGATGTTGATCTTACCCTCGTAAGATCAACAAAACTGTCCTTTCTATACATTTGTTGCACAGCGATATCAGTAGTGAATATGCATAATGCATCTAGTGTAGAAGTAGACTAAGGATGCAGTAAGGATCACTCTTGAGACTCTGCAGCCACATGCTTTGGAGTGAGGCAAACTGTAGAAGACAAAGCTTGAAGAAATGATCCCTGGTGTTCTGAGTGTTCAAGTGTGTCAGGAGGCAAAACTCAAGGTTAGATCAGAAAGAAGGCTTAAAGGAACACGGCAACATTTTAGGAGATTCACCTATTTGCCATATTCCCGATAGTAAGGTGACAAAAGTAGAAAAATAGCTAGTTAGCTTAGCACAATGAATGGTAGTCCATGGTAGGCTACTGGCTAGCCTACCCCCGTTAACACACAGCAAACCGTAAAAACAGAAAATGCTTCCATACTGCTCAGGGTGCCGCGTCTATGTGCCGACAGGCCGCAGTGCCGACAGGTCGCAATGCCGATAGCCCACAAGCAGAACCAGCTGAGCGAGGCGGCGTGCAGCGTGTCGGTGGAGCTAACCTCTCCCAGCCCCCACGCCAAACCTAACCTCCCCCCATGCCTAAACCTAACCTCCCCCAGACCCTAACCCAAAACCTAACCTCTCCCACCCCCACGCCTAAACCTAAGGTCGGCATTGCGGGTGGTTGGCATAGCGGGTGGACACCCTGCTCAGCTGGCGTAATCAAAGTCTCCACAAGTCCTGAGATGCCAAGTTGACTTGAGAAGACATCATTTACACCCTGTTTTAGCTTAGATCTTCACTGTAGCAGGCTACCGCAATATTTCTTGGAGCACATGGCAATGTGGGTAGTCTACTCTAGCCAGTACCATTGACTACCATTCATTGTGCTAAGCTAAGTAGCGGGAGCTATTGTTCTACTACATGCGATGCACCTTACTATCGGGATGCACCGGCTGCGTTTGCGTGACAGAGCAGGCCCCTGAGGGCAGTGGTGCATGAGTGGGCAAAGTTTACCGGGGCATCGCTCAGTGTGTGTGTGTGTGTGTGTGTGTGGGGGGGGGGGGGGGGGGGAAGGGGATGGGGGGCAAAAGATGTGAGGCGATGCTGGCACGCTGCATGGCCTAAGAGGCGTTGGCCCCGCCTCCTCACGGAGAGCGAGAGGAGCTAGCCAAAGTGTGTGTGGGGGGGGGGGGGGGGTGGACGGGGGTGTGTGTGGCTCCAAGCCCGTTCTGGAGCGGGCGCCGGGCGGTGGGCCACTCACTGCCTCTCGAACCGGTGGGCCATGTTCTCCACAGATGGTCCGAAGATGCCAGAAGGGGAGACTGGTGCATTCAGCAGTCCCTTCTTTTCTGACTAAGTCAGCTGCATCAAGTTAAGCCACAGGTGGGGATGGGTGACAACGGAGAAGGCCTGGGCGTCCTGAGCCACGCACTCCACCATCCACAGACCGTAGTCGGTTACCATCCGGAGCTCCTAAGACGGTAAGCTAGCAGGAGCTAGCGGAGTAATCCAACTCGGCAATACAAGCCAAGGCGGGATGCTAAGCAGCCCAGCCCAGTGTAACAGCCAAGAGCGGGGCGAGGTAGTATGCCGAGGACTAGCAAGCCAACATGGCCCCGCTTAGAATAGCTAGCCAAGTAGTGGCTAGCGGGGTCCGCTCTGAAGCTAAGCTAACTAGTAGCTAGCGTAAGCCGAAGCTATTCCAGACACCACGAGGGGGACGGCTAAGTAGCGGCCCTACACAAGCGGCTAGCTGGAGCTAGCGGACAGCTATCTTTCAAGAGTAATAGTAATAGGCTCCAGGACGAAGCTAAGTAGCTTCGTCCTGGAGCCGGTCTCCACCGCTCGAGCGAAGGTAGATAGGCTGGCTGGAGTCGCAACTCGATGGTCAGCTGTCTCCCGTCCGCTGTTCTTTGATAGAAGGAGCAGTTAAGACGGACTTCAGCTATACTCAAAGCTAACAGCTAGCGTGATGCTAGTTAAGGTCTCAGAGAGAAAGCAATAACATCCAGTCAGCGGGCTGAATGCAAGCAGAGTGACGTTCCCTGGTCGGTCTGCGCAAGTCGTGTCTAAGACATGTGGGCTGCGCCAATCACCGGCCAGGGTGTGCCAGGATGCCTTCAGGGCACCTGGGTGGTTCTTAAGGGATTTTAAAAAGAAAACAAGAGAGGCATTCATGTTCAGCGCTGCTACGGCAGGCTTCAGCATATGTGAGAATCCGAAGTTTGAAACGAAGTAAGACTCAATTCAGTTCCCCAGACATCAGCAGTTCTTTCCTGAGATAAAAGTACTCAAACATGAACAATAATAATAGTGACGGACCGCTGGAGACGAGTTCATTTGGGCAGCGGCTAAATGGCTGAAGTCTTGTGTCTTTGGTCGCAGACTGATTGCACTTCAGGCTCATCTGAATGTTTGGCTGTGAAAAGCAGACTGTTGGACTCTTTTTCCATTGGCACTTTTGGCCGTGCCAAGCTGTGCTACTTTGCATTCCCTTTACCCATTTGAATGTGCCGAGCTGTGCCTGAGACGGACCATCTCCGGAGTCGGACCAAAGCGTGCTGGACCCGCCTCCAAGCGGGCTGCGGTGACGTCTCGAGGGTTAGGGTTCTGCCTCCTCCCCCTCAAAGAAGCGTGTTTCAAGCAGAGGTTGTGAGACTCATGTGCTGGAGACCAGAGAAAGATGTTTTTAAAAGCCTCTGTGTTTTAGCTCTCAGTACTTTTGACTAACTAATTCTAACTGAATCTCTGTGGTTTGAAGTTTAGTTTCTCTCTGTGTTTTGGTTTGTCCTTTCAGATATCTGCTTTATTTTACCACTTCCTGATCGCTTTCAGCCGTATATGTTGTTGCTGAGCTGACAAAAACATTTCCTGGTGCTGCTGCTTCAAATTAAAAGCTTTCCATTGACAAACTAGCGTAAGGCTTTTATTGTGAAGAACTTATAGGAAATGCAATGTTTATCCACCGTTTTAGCCACCACTTTTTGACAATTTAGTTTTAGTGGCTAGTCACAGTCACACAGCCATATCCATGATGCTGCCGCTGCTCTGCGACTCTAGACAAGCGTGTCAGACTCGTGTGGTTTCGTACTGAAATCAGTACTTTTAAGGGTACCGACTAAATTGCATCGGTACTACCGAGTACCAATTCAAGTCAAATCTATTCTGTACCAAATTGCAGTACCTGCCGAGAGCACATCTGTGTGTAAAATGATCTAAATAAATAACAATGGTGAAATTGATATACCGTTAGGTTCCGGTACCGAATTCCAGGTACCAGAAGTAGTACCGGTATTGGTTCAAATGTGAATGGCCAGCACATTTGTATGGAAAAAGGGTATTGGTGTGTTTCAGATGTGAGTTGTGCACTGCAGTCTCTTGTTGGTATGTAAAGAAAAAGTGCTTTGTCGGGTGTCTCAGGTTCATATCACCGTGGCATTCCATCTGACCGGACTGGACTCTGTACTGGGGCCAGGTCCACCTCCAAAAACTCTGGCTGGCCGCTGTCCTGAGATATCTTCTCCTCTTCTTCTCCGCTCCTTGCTTCCTCTCCTCTCCTCCCTTCCTCTCCTCTCCTCCCTTCCTCTCCTCTCCTCCTCTCTCTTCGGCGTGTGGCAGACTTGGCCGGGCCGACCAGCGCCAGGCAGACGGCACCGAGACCCATGCCCGCCGCACACGAGTAGAAGGCAGAGCCATAGTTCTGTGTGACGTCGACCAGCCAGCCTGAGGGGAAACGTTAGGCAGCCGTTAGCTCAGACAATAACCATTCAAATGGTTCTCTTTTCAAATCCAATCAAAATGTGATTTGAGAGTATAAAGCCCAGTTCACACCAATGATTCACAAAGCAACAAAACTGTTCTAGAACAAACTTACAGCAGTCTGAACAGACCCGTCTCATCTCCACTCCAGCCATTTTAAAGGTAGCCAGAGTTGCAGAGCATTGCAAGCAGTTGCAAGTTTCAACTCGTTGCATTGCGAATCATTGGTTTGAACTTGGCTTTATGCATAGGTATTACTTGAAGTACTATAAGTAAAAAATAAATGCTTAGCCGTTACCTAGTGCCTATCATGGTCAACTCATATTAACAATAGTAGAAATATCACGCGCTCATTTCTAGCTCAGCCTCGGGCGCTTTGCACATCAGGAAAGAAAAGCTATATGGACACACCTCCTAGTGGTGGTCCGGCCAGCCCGGCGAAGCTCTGGATGAAGACGTAAACCCCGACAGAGGACGCCATCTTCTGGAGACCCACCACATCCTCCTCGGCCAGCAGGGGGATGTGTGTGGAGCCCACTGTGCCCATGAAGAAGCCGTAGAGGGCGCTGCAGAGCACCAGGCCCCAGAATTCCCAAACCAGAGCGAAGGCCAGCAGCACCAGGCACAGGACAACCACGCACGCCAGCAGCACCCGCAGCTTCCTGTTGTGTTTTGTTTCATTTGTTTTCACACACAGAAAGATAAAAACACATGAAGGAAATATAAAAGTACGTGTGAGCAGTGTTGTAGACGAGTCCGACTCGGCTCAAGTCCGACTCAACACGTGGACACTCGTCGAGTCTAGCATGAGAGAGAGAGAGAGAGAGAGAGAGAGAGAGAGAGAGGGAGAGAGAGAGAGAGAGAGAGAGAGAGAGAAGAGAGAGAGAGAGAGAGGGAGAGAGAGAGAGAGAGAGAGAGAGAGAGGGAGAGGGAGAGAGAGAGAGAGAGAGAGAGAGAGAAAGAGAGAGAGAGAGAGAGAGAGAGAGAGAGAGAGGGAGAGAGAGAGAGAGAAAACCTGTGGGTGTTCCACCTACATGTGGTTTCACGCTCATGTTCAGTAGGCTACTGTAACTCCAGAGTCTGACTCAGGTAACAGGGACTCGACTTGGACTCTGCACTTGGGACTTGGGACTCAAGACTTGACTTGGACTCGAGAGTGACTTGACTACAACACTGCATGTGAGAGTGTGGTAAAAACCTATAGAGGCTTACAGTGTATGAAACCACACCCAAAAGACATACAGAAGGTAAAATACAAACACACACATAAAATACAAACACACACAAGTCACTAACACATCAAACACATTCCAAACATCAGAGTTCAATATAAACTGCAGCACAAAGTGCAGAACCAGAGTTCAAAAGAAAGAAAACAATTGAGAGAAGCAGGAGAGAAGCAGGAGAGAAGAGAAGAGAAGCAGGAGAGAAGCAGGATTAGGCATGTTGCCATGTTAACTGTATGAAGCAGGAGTAGCATGTTGCCATGGTAGCTGTATGAGTACCAGTTTCAAAAGCCCTTTCTAAACATGCTGAAGATATCCAGACATCACTCTGATGGGCTGTACTGTATGTGTATGTACTGTATATATGTATGTATAGACACAACTGTCCGTTGTGAGCGCGCTCCCGCGGACCATACCCACCCAAGAGCCCCTAGTACTATGTCCGTTTGGCTTGTTTAGAAGGTGCAGGCTCACGGACTGAGCCAGCAGGTGTGGGTGTTGATGATGGATTACTTTGTTATATTGTTAAATGGCACTTTTACAAACCATTAATGTCTCTGTGCTATTTTATTTCATGAATGGACATAGTTACCTGGCTGGATTATTTGGAAGACAACCAAATTGGTGAGTAAACAATCGTTTCATTTCCTCCATCTGCCATTACCGCTTTGCCAGCAGTGTCCCTGATTGGCCGGTTATGTTGTCAACTACGAGACAGGCCCCTGATTGGCCCGTGGACTTTGTCATTTGTGAAAATGCCCGCCCGTGCCCCGCCCCGTGCCCCGCCCCCTGCTGGAGGCCAGACGGTCCCACAGAAGGAAACAAAATGCGAGTTCACATGATCAGATGGTTTACCAGGCTAAGACAAAGACGCAATGGAATCCATTAGATGTACATTTTCATTCCAGAAGATAGAAAACTGACCTGCGGCCGGCTCTGTTCAGCGCCGCACCGATGGACAGCCGGCCCAAAATCTCGGCCACCGCCATGACGGAGAGCATGTAGGCGGCCATCTTGGGCTCCAGGCCGCGGCTCTGACTCAGCTGGATGATGTAGAGCTGCGGGGCGAAGAAGCCCAGCGTGGCCAACAGGCCGAACAGAGAGTAGCAGATGAAGGCACCATCTCTCAGCACCGAGAACTCCAGGAGTTTGGCTCTGGAGGGCTGGAGAGAGTCAAGTCAAGTTTATAAACAGCTGTGCTGTTGTTTCCTATGGAGAGAGTCAAGTCAAGTTTATTGGTACATGTATAAACAGCTGTGCTGTTGTTTCCTATGGAGTCAAGTCAAGTTTATTGGTACATGTATAAACAGCTGTGCTGTTGTTTCCTATGGAGAGAGTCAAGTCAACTTTATTGGTACATGTATAAACAGCTGTGCTGTTGTTTCTTATGGAGAGAGTCAAGTCAAGTTTATTGGTACATGTATAAACAGCTGTGCTGTTGTTTCTTATGGAGAGAGTCAAGTCAAGTTTATAAACAGCTGTGCTGTTGTTTCTTATGGAGTCAAGTCAAGTTTATTGGTACTAGGGCATTCACAGACTAGTCGACTAGTCGACTAGTCGACTAGTAAAACCACTAGTCGACACTGTGCTTAGTAGTCGACTAGTCGTTTTAGCAAAAAAAAAAAAAAAAAAAAAAAAAAAAATTTTTTTTTTTTTTTTTTTTATCTTTAAGAAAGAACATACATGGACTATCATATCCCATATCCCCCACAAAGAACATCAAAACACAACAAAACAAAACAAGAAAACTGCATAAGATACACAATAATCCAAGAACAAACAAGACTATTGGACAAACAACCAAACAAAAACAATGCATTCAAAGTAAATACATAGATCTTGCCCTGTTGGCAGCTAGGAAATGCATAGCTTTAAATTGGAAACCATCCAATCCCCCAGCTGTAGTTCACTGGTGGAATGAACTCTCAAGCTACCATACGTTGGATAACATTTACTACAAGAGCAAAGGCAGATTCTTAGACATCCCCAAAATATGGCAACCACATACAGAGTTTGACTTTAAGAACTTTTTACCCCAGTGTCATTAGGCTTATCAGGATAGGAGCTGAATGCATTGTTTTTGTTTGGTTGTTTGTCCAATAGTCTTGTTTGTTCTTGGATTATTCTGTATCTTATGCAGTTTTCTTGTTTTGTTTTGTTGTGTTTTGATGTTCTTTGTGGGGGATATGGGATATGATAGTCCATGTATTGTATGTCGTGTAAATACCTCATGTTCTTTCTTAAAGATTAAAAAAAAAAAAAAAAAAAAAAATTAAATTTTTTTTTATTTTATTTTTTATTAAAAATAAATTAAAAACGGTTAGTCGACTAGTCGACTACCTTTAGGGACGACTAGTCGACTAGTAAAATTCACTAGTCGTGAATGCCCTAATTGGTACATGTATAAACAGCTGTGCTGTTGTTTCCTATGGAGAGAGTCAAGTCAAGTTTATAAACAGCTGTGCTGTTGTTTCTTATGGAGTCAAGTCAAGTTTATTGGTACATGTATAAACAGCTGTGCTGTTGTTTCCTATGGAGAGAGTCAAGTCAACTTTATTGGTACATGTATAAACAGCTGTGCTGTTGTTTCTTATGGAGAGAGTCAAGTCAAGTTTATTGGTACATGTATAAACAGCTGTGCTGTTGTTTCCTATGGAGAGAGTCAAGTCAACTTTATTGGTACATGTATAAACAGCTGTGCTGTTGTTTCCTATGGAGAGAGCGCTGCCTCCCAACTACGCAGCAGCGCTACCCTTGGCATCGCGCACCGCTCGAATTTGCCACCGTGCGCTGAGGTCAAAGTTCAAACTCTGACCTGCTCACCTTTCTCCGCTCTACCTCGCCGTGAGAGGAGAGAAGATTGTTTCTCATGTGAAGGCAGCTTAAGGGTCATTCTGTATATCACAATATGGTTCATGTAAGCAAAGTCATGCTTAGTAATCCAATGATCATATTATTATCATATACTGTATTATGTTGTGGTATTTTTAACCACACCAAATGACATTCAAAGATAAATGTGTAGGAGAAAGAATAGGGTCTCGTTTTGCAACGCAGTTACACATAATGGGCACATGAGGGCACTATTGGAAGGCACTGTTAAGACATGCAATATGTATAAAGTCCAACAGGGGCACTATTGGGTTCCTACAGAGTTTAGTGTGTTAAATGTCAAGGATGATCACGCGTATGAGATTGTGTGCTATTCATGAACGAGCATACGAGTGTAAGGAGCATGACATGATATGGTACGATTTATGAAGACCAATGAGCATAATTTACGTATGTCATGTCGTCCGTGAGCCAATATGTCCATGATGCCACAGACAGGGAAACTCCCTGAGAGCCTCTATCAAACATAGTGTAAGGGTTGTTTTACACGAGTCGGAGCCATGGGATAGGAGGTCGGGAGCCATGTATTGAACCTCTATCTTATCTGTGTAAGCTTGTGGACACGAATAAACTCGTCATGATGGACCCAGATTCTGACTGCCTCTCCTTTTTGAGACGTTTCCGGACTCTGTCTCCACAGCCCCGGTGGAGCTTTTTGAACATAGCTTGGACATAATGGTAGTATATTCTCGACTGATTTTTAGACCAACATGTTGTATTTTTTTTACACAACAATTATTATGATTTTATTACCTGGAGAGGACGCACCTCTGCCTGTCCCTCGTCCCCTTTATCCCGCGCCTTCACCGGGGTGGGAGGTATGGACTCCTCCAGCAGGCCTGTGCTGAGGTGGACGCCCGAGTCACTGGAGCCTCCTGAGCTGATGGAGGTTCTGGTCTGCTCGTTCTCCAGCTCATAAGTGGCCTGCAGCCGCTTGAAAGAGGGCGACGCCTTCTTTTCAGATTGGTGGTCGTCCGCCCTCGCCGGCTCAGGCTGGATGATGATTGGACGAAGGAGAGCCCCGCAGCCGATCACAGAAGCCTGGAGGATGCCGATAATGACTAGACAGTAGCGCCAGCCGATCTGTTCCTTCAGCGCAGTGAGCGCTGAGGAGAGATGAGAAGAAAAGAAACCTAAGTTTGGCTTGTGATGATATTAATATATATATATAATATAATAGATATATATATAGATATATATATATTAATGATATTAAGCATCATAGATTGCTTAGTGTCACTTTAAAGGTGCAATGTGTCATATTTGGCCACATGATCCGAACTAATAGAGTGCCGAAGGAATGAGTCCTAAAACCCGGAAGTTAGTTGGTTCCATCATCTGGAAGTCAATGATGTTTGGTTAGATGTCTTAAATAAGGTCTGTGGTTAAAGTTTATAAAACTGAGACCTTTGTGTTCAGCAAGATAATCTTAAAAAATTAACACCATTTGTATTATCACATTTGCATTTACGCTTTGTAAATAGTTATATATTTGTGAATATTTCTTTGCTTTTCCCTAGATTGACTATTCAAATCAGCCTGACTGTTTGAAAGCTACTGGCAGGCTGGGGTATATCACCCAAATCTGTATTAATCACGGTAGTAACGTTAGTAATGTAACGGAGCATCCTGGGTTTAGTCTGTTACAGTAGTAACGTTAGTAATGTAACGGAGCATCCTGGGTTTAGTCTGTTACAGTAGTAACGTTAGTAATGTAACAGAGCATCCTGGGTTTAGTCTGTTACAGTAGTAAAGTTAGTAATGTAACGGAGCATCCTGGGTTTAGTCTGTTACAGTAGTAACGTTAGTAATGTAACGGAGCATCCTGGGTTTAGTCTGTTACAGTAGTAACGTTAGTAATGTAACAGAGCATCCTGGGTTTAGTCTGTTACAGTAGTAACGTTAGTAATGTAACGGAGCATCCTGGGTTTAGTCTGTTACAGTAGTAACGTTAGTAATGTAACAGAGCATCCTGGGTTTAGTCTGTTACAGTAGTAACGTTAGTAATGTAACAGAGCATCCTGGGTTTAGTCTGTTACAGTAGTAACGTTAGTAATGTAACAGAGCATCCTGGGTTTAGTCTGTTACAGTAGTAAAGTTAGTAATGTAACAGAGCATCCTGGGTTTAGTCTGTTACAGTAGTAACGTTAGTAATGTAACAGAGCATCCTGGGTTTAGTCTGTTACAGTAGTAACGTTAGTAATGTAACAGAGCATCCTGGGTTTAGTCTGTTACAGTAGTAAAGTTAGTAATGTAACAGAGCATCCTGGGTTTAGTCTGTTACATTACTTGTATATGGGGATGGAGAAAGCTAGCACCATTAGCACCATGTTCACCATGGATGTATCGTGAAACAAAAAGACGATCTAACCTTTAGTTAGTGGATTATTCAAGCTTTCTAGTCAAGTAGGGTCCATTTGATACATTTCGTAGTTTACTCTGTGGCAGCAAAATGTCCGCCTCAAGATCAAGATTCAATAAGTTTATTACCATGTCAACATAGTTCAGATTCAGATTCATTTATTTAAAGAGTGGGACTTTACACATTAATGAACAGTACAGCCGTACAGTAAATATGCCAGGTTATAGCCCAAGGGCTAGTTTCCACCTGTAGTCCCATGGCAGGTTGATGTAATCATGAAAGAGAGAAAGAAAAAAAAAGAAAAAATAATAATAGTACAAAAAAGATTAATAGTACAGAAGGTTAGTAAAACCAAAAATGATTAAAACACACACAATTAATAGTACCAAAAAATTAATAGTACAAAAGGTTAGTAAAACCTAAAATGAATAAAACACACAGAGCATGCAGCAAAACATGGCAGATGATATGTTAAGTATGTTAAGTGTGATCACATTGTTGGTTTGATCTGAGCCATATTTTCAACTGGCCTTTGAAGGTGGCGAGACTATGGCATTCTCTAATAGAGGGAGGTAGATTATTCCAGAGGGTGCTTCACATGAAGGATAAGGTCTTCTGGCTAAAGGAAGTTTTTCTAAAGGGGACCTCACAGACCTTGTTCGTGATGGCCCGAGTGACACGAGTCGAGTTGGCAGTCGAACGATATTTGATGAAGTCAGCAAGAGGAGGCGGCGCCAGTCCATGTAGAACTTTGTATATTAGACAGGCAGAGGTGAAATTTCTAAAGTTCTCAAAACTTAGCATGTCATATTTATGTATAACATGACAGTTGATTGTCTTGGTTCAGGAGACGCTCCCCAGCTCTACTTCTGATGCAGACTCTATGCTACAGTGACTCAGCATCGCCTCTTGAGGTACAAGTGGTATTACAGGAAAGGACTTGTGCTAATTTCTGTAGATCTTCCTTCCATCTTCTTCTTTTTTTATATTTTCTTCTTGATTTTTTTTATCCCATTTTTATCCCCCATTAGTGCTAATTTTTATTTATTTATCCTGGTTGCTGCTCCACCCTCTGCCGATCTGGCGAGAGCCGAAACTGGCTCCATGCTTCCTCCGAAACATGGGCAGTTAGCCAGCCGCTTCTTTTCACCTGACAGGGGAAACTTCACCGGTAGGACATAGCACGTGGGAGGATCATGCTATTCCAACGAGTTCCGCTCCCTCCGAACAGGCACCCTTAACGACCAGAGGAGGCACCACTTGGATATTGCATGTTTTGGTGTGGGGTTCCTATATGAAGGAAACCCCCAGGGGGCACGGGAAAAACATGCAAACTCCACACAGAAGGGCCCTTCTGACGACCCCACCCGGGCGGTGGGCGCTCGAGGACATGCGGACGGGCACGCACTCCTTCAGCGCTCACAGCATCCCAGGTGGGAATTGAACCCAGGACCATCTACTGTAGCTGTGAGGTGACAGCGCTTACCACTGCGCCACCGTGCCCCCCAGATCTTCCATATTTTTCCTCTTCTCTTTCTCCTCCTCAGGTGTCTTTGGTTGCAGGGGCGTAGGCAGAAATTCAATTATGGGTGGGCCTGGATAAAATTGGGTGGGCCTGGATAAAATTGGTGGGGCAATTGCATGATGAAATTTTGCACGGGAAGCATGCAAAATTCCGGCCCCTCAAACATTAGCTCCCGTGGTACAGACAGCCAGCCGTCCCCTCAAACATTAGCTCCCGTGGTACAGACAGCCGGCCCCTCAAACATTAGCTCCCGTGGTACAGACAGCCGGCCCCTCAAACATTAGCTCCCGTGGTACAGACAGCCAGCCATCCCCTCAAACATTAGCTTGCGTGCTTGCTAATGCGGACTTTGCTATCTAGCTATAGCTAATATCAGTGTTCTATGCCGCCATGATGTTGCAGTAGAACAGTCCTCTTGAAGTCCTTTGAGACATGCTTGTGAATTAGGGCTATACAAATAAACTTGACTTGACTTGACTTGAACAAGCTATTAGCCTTCTTATCAATGTATGTTCTTTGGCACAAATCAGATGATGTACAAATATACAAACATATATTAGAACATACAAACATACAGGTAGGAAAACTGACTGGAGGTGTACAAATATACAAACATATATTAGAACATACAAACATACAGGTAGGAAAACTGACTGGAGGCGTACAAATATACAAACATATATTAGAACATACAGGTAGGAAAACTGACTGGATGTGTACAAATATACAAACATATATTAGAACATACAGGTAGGAAAACTGACTGGAGGCGTACAAATATACAAACATATATTAGAACATACAGGGTAGGAAAACTGACTGGAGGCGTACAAATATACAAACATATATTAGAACATACAGGTAGGAAAACTGACTGGAGGTGTACAAATATACAAACGTATATTAGAACATACAGGTAGGAAAACTGACTGGAGGTGTACAAATATACAAACATATATTAGAACATACAGGTAGGAAAACTGACTGGAGGTGTACAAATATACAAACGTATATTAGAACATACAGGTAGGAAAACGGACTGGAGGTGTAGAAATATACAAACATATATTAGAACATACAGGTAGGAAAACTGACTGGAGGTGTACAAATATACAAACATATATTAGAACATACAGGTAGGAAAACTGACTGGAGGTGTACAAATATACAAACACTTTTCTCCACCATAAACAAACTCCTCAAACCCATGGACACCATCTCCAACTCATTTACCGTCAGTCAATGCAACTCATTTCTCTCGCACTTTCAAACCAAAATCGACACCATTCACAATCAACTGGCCAATTCCTCCACCTCCATTGTCTCTGATCCGGAACCCGACCTCCCCCCGCCTCCAAACCCCCCGCTCTCATCCTTCTCTGAAATCACAGCATCCGACCTAACCACCATCATGCCTGGCATGAAATCAACAACCTGCATCCTGGACCCCATCCCTTCCTCCCTAGTCAAGGCCTGCCTCCCCTCACTCTCTCCTCTTATCACTACCGTCATAAACTCCTCTCTGTCCACTGGCCTTGTCCCCCCCGCCCTGAAACTCGCTGCCATTACACCACTGCTTAAAAAACCTGGACTAAACCCTGACAATCTCAACAACTTCCGCCCCATCTCCAACCTCCCCTTTCTGTCAAAAATTTTGGAACGAGCCGTAGGGATGGGTACCGAACTCGGTACTTTTACAGGCACCGACCGAAAGTGGGCGGTACTACCGAGTATCAGTTCACATGACATGAAACGGTACCTCATTTCGGTACTTTTTTTTTTTTCTATTATAATTTAAAAATGTCGGTACTTGAACGCATCTCAGTGATACAAAGACACGCGAGATAGAAATTCCGACGCAAACTTGAAGGCAACACACACGAGGGTGGGTTACGTCATCACGTCACTGCCAAAACAAGCTGAAGAGAAGAAGATGGCCTCTCGCTTGCGGTCCACTTCACAAAGATAGACTCAGACAACGCTCGCTGTAACATTTGCGATGCGAAGTGCAAAGCTGGCCAGGGGAACACCTCTAACTTGAGGAAACACTTGGTCAAGCATAAAATCTTTTTAAATGCGGAAGACTGTAAAGTGTTCGATAGCCTGAGGGTGGACGCTGCATCCACCAGCAGCAAAGCACCTACAGCCAGCAGCTCCTCTGCTTCGTTAGCTGAAACGGACAACGACGACGACGAAACTTCAAGTGTCGCAAGTGAGGCGTCGACTTCTTCAACATCAGGTAACGTCATTTAATTAGCTAACGTTAGCTGGATAGTTGTAGCTTAGCATGTTTAGTAGCGTAACTAGCGTTGCTAACGTTATTATTATCCTCAGTTCGTGTCACCGTGAGACGTTCAACGTTACACTCTTGCTTTCTTTGCTAGGCCACCGTGTGAGAGTCGCACAGGAGACACCCTTCACCCTGGCGAAGAAAGCAGCTTTACCCCGGCAGAAAGTAAATGAGTGCCACAGGGCAGTGACTGCCTTCATTGTAAAAGGCATGTTGCCCTTCGCAACGGTGGAGTCTCCATGGTTCAGGTAAATTATTTATTTATGTATAAATGGGTGATAGTGTGTGTGTGTGTGTGTGTGATATTCATAGAGTAAGCTAAGTTACTAACAATAGTTATTTTTATTGTCTATATATAGGGAGATGATGACAGGGACCCTGAACCCAAAATACTCCCCTCCCTCCAGAGACCTTCTCACAAACACACTTATCCCAGCTTGGTATCGTGTTGAGAAGAAGAATGTGAAGGAGGAACTCAGGGCAGTTGACCATATTGCAGTGACCGCTGATGGATGGAGCAGTGTGGCACAAGACCATTACCTGCGACAAGTAAACTCTTGGTGAGGGAGGGAGGGGTTTTATTTTGTTGGGTGCTGCTGCTAAACAAAAAAAAATCTAAATAAAGAACAATGTTGAAATTGAGAAGTTTGGACTTATTTGTTTTACAACTGTACATTTTTGTTGTTGCAAAAAAAAAAAAAAAAAAGTTTTTTTTTTTTTTTTTTTTACTCAAAAAAGTATCGAAAAAGGTACCGTTTTTGGTACCGTACCGAATTCCAGGTACCGGTACCGTACCGGTATCGATTCAAATGTGAACGGTACCCAACCCTAACGAGCCGTTGCTTCCCAGTTATCATCCCACCTTGAAACCAATAACCTGTACGAACCCTTTCAATCCGGCTTTCGCACAAAACACAGCACAGAAACCGCTCTATTAAAGGTCACCAATGACATACTACTTTCCGCTGACTCTGGTTCCCTCTCCATCCTCATCCTCCTTGACCTCAGCGCCACCTTCGACACCATCAACCACTCCATCCTCATCTCTCGCCAACAGTCCACCATTGGAATCACCGACACTGCCCTCTCCTGGTTCAAATCATACCTCTCCGACAGACACCAATTCATCTTCACCAATAACTCCAAATCCCCCACTGCCCCAGTCCCCCACGGTGTCCCCCAGGGTTCAGTACTTGGTCCCCTACTATTTATCCTCTACATCCTACCACTTGGGCACATCCTCCGTAAACATGGCCTCCAATTCCACTGTTACGCAGATGACACACAGCTCTACCTTTCCACCAAGACCATCACTGCCGCCACCCACTCCACCCTCATCACCTGCCTCTCTGACATTAAAATCTGGATGCGAAACAACTTTCTGAAACTCAACTGTGACAAATCCGAAATCATTATCATTGGCCCAAATTCCCTCACCCGCTCCACCCAGGATTTCTCTGTCAACATTGACGGCTCCACTGTCACCCCCTCCACCCACGTCCGCAACCTTGGAATCATTCTCGACCCCACCCTCTCCTTCATCCCGCATATCAACCAGATCACCAAATCCGCCTTCTTCCACCTCAGGAACATTGCCCGTCTACGCCCCTCATTATCCTTCTCTGCTGCCTAAACACTGGCTCACGCTTTCATCACATCCCGACTGGACTAGTGCAACAGCATCATATACGGCACACCCACCAAAACCCTCAAAAAACTCCAATACGTCCAAAACTCCGCTGCCCGCATGCTCACCTCCACCCGCCGCTCCGACCACATCACCCCCATCCTCCACGATCTCCACTGGCTCCCCATCACGTACAGGATTCAATTCAAATTATTACTCATCACCTTCAAAGCCCTCAACAACCTGGCCCCCTCCTATCTCTCTGACCTCCTTCACCTCCACACGCCTACCCGTCGCCTCAGGTCCGCAGATGCTAACCTTCTCCAAACCACCAGAACGAAGCTCCGGACCTGGGGCGACAGGGCCTTCGCTGCAGCTGCCCCCACCCTCTGGAACGCCCTCCCCAGCCATATCCGTCAAGCAGACACTCTGTCATCATTTAAACACGCCCTCAAAACCCACCTTTTCACCCTTGCTTTCAACCCATGAACTCCTTCCTCTCTCACCTTTTATTTATTTTCTTTATTTTTTCTTCTCTATTCTTAAGTTATGGTATTATATTGTTTTGTATTGTGAAGCGTCTTTGAGCATTTGGAAAAGCGCTATATAAATCCGATGTATTATTATTATTTATTATATATTAGAACATACAGGTAGGAAAACTGACTGGAGGTGTACAAATATACAAACATATATTAGAACATACAGGTAGGAAAACTGACTGGAGGTGTACAAATATACAAACATATATTAGAACATACAGGTAGGAAAACTGACTGGAGGTGTACAAATATACAAACATATATTAGAACATACAGGTAGGAAAACTGACTGGAGGTGGGCGTTAAGCGTTAACATTTGGACTCACCGGGAGCGAATGCAAACATGGCGAAGGATTCTCCGGAGGACGCCACAGAGGTGACGAGTGCTCGCCGTCTGGAGAAGTACTGGGCGAGGAGGGTGACGGTGGGGAGGAAGGTGAGGCAGTAGCCCAGGCCTGTGAACAAACAGGATAAAAAAAGGGGGACGTGACGTGACAGCCACTGCCCCGCATGGTACCAACACAGCAGGGTCAAAGGTCAAGATGTCAGCTCGCTCCAGTGGCAAAGGTGGTGGGCTGGTTCGCTACAGTGCCCGCTGAAAGACGAAAGGTGTGTAAAGATGGAAGCAAAAAGAGAGACAAGACAGGACAAGAGGAGAGAGAAGAAAAGCTTGTCAAAGTTAGGTCTTGTCCAACTCAGAGGGGAGAAAGACATGGCTATCATGGTGGGGGAGCTACCATGGCTATCGTGGTGGGGGAGCTACCATGGTTATCATGATGGGGGAGCTACCATGACTATCGTGGTGGGGGAGCTACCATGGCTATCGTGGTGGGGGAGCTACCATGGCTATCGTGGTGGGGGAGCTACCATGGCTATCGTGGTGGGGGAGCTACCATGGCTATCGTGGTGGGGGAGCTACCATGGCTATCATGGTGGGGGAGCTACCATGACTATCGTGGTGGGGGAGCTACCATGGTTATCATGATGGGGGAGCTACCATGACTATCGTGGTGGGGGAGCTACCATGGCTATCGTGGTGGGGGAGCTACCATGGCTATCGTGGTGGGGGAGCTACCATGGCTATCGTGGTGGGGGAGCTACCATGGCTATCGTGGTGGGGGAGCTACCATGGCTATCATGGTGGGGGAGCTACCATGGCTGTCATGGTGGGGGAGCTACCATGGCTATCATGGTGGGGGAGCTACCATGGTTATCGTGGTGGGGGAGCTACCATGGCTATCATGGTGGGAGAGCTACCATGGTTATCGTGGTGGGGGAGCTACCATGACGTGGGGGGCATCGGTGCTCTCCATCACTGGTCGAGGGCTGCCGGTAGGTTAGAATAGCTTAGGTAGGCGATAGATTAGCTACAGCCTAACTATAGGCTGTAGACCTGTTATAGTGTTCAGGCTAAAATCAGACTAGAGCAGAATAGGACAGGCCAGACTAGGCTGTAGATTAGCTAGATCCCCTGTGTCCTAGTTAGTTCTGGTTAATGTCTAGAGTAGTCAGTTTGTCTTCTTGTCATCTTCTCCCCGCCCTCTCTTTCTCATTCCCCCTTCCCCTGCTCCTTCCCCCTTCCTGTTCTCTCCTCTCCCACATTTCCCATCCCCCCCCCCCCACCTCCTCTCTTTCCATGCTCTCTCCTCCCCCACATCCCACCGCTCTCCCCCCTCCCTTCTCCTGCTCTCTCCTCTTTCTCCCCTCCTCTGCTCCTTCCCCTTCTCCTCTTCTCCCCAATTTTCCCCATTCCCTGCCACTTCCTGCTCTCTCCTCTCTCACATTCCCCCTGCTCTCCCTCCCCTGCACCCTCCCACCTCTCGTTCTCCGTTCTCTCCTCCCCCACATCCCCCCACTCTCCCTCCCTCCTCCCCTCTCCTGCTCTCTCCTCTTCCCCCCTTCCCCCACTATTCTAAAGCATAGTACCCATTCTACTCCAAAGCATGGCACCCATTCTATCCCCTCCCACTATTCCGCCACTATTTAAAGCATGGCACCCATTCTACCCTAAAGCGAGGCACCCATAAGCTCTATACAGTATGTGAACATGTGTTTATTTGGCAAAGGGACTCACTACTAAAGGCTTGCAGCCAATTAAATTAAGCATAAGTTTGGTTGCTAAGATATCGACATATGTCTGTTTGCAAAATGTGTGTCTATATTTCTCTATCATATAATTGTTCGATGTGTTATTATTACTACTGTAATTTGTTACTGTTGTGTCAGCTAGCCCTCCTTTCCCTGTTCTCTCCATATAGTCTCCCATACTCTCTCTATACTCCCATACTCTTCCATACGCTCTCTCCTCTCCCACATTTCCCATTCTCTCCCCACCTCCTCCCTCTCCCCTCCCTGCTCTCTTCTCCCCCACACACACCCCCGCTCTCCCTCCCCCCTCCCCTCTCCTGCTCTCTCCTCTTGCTCCTTCCCCACCTCCTATACTCTCCAACATTTCCCATTCCCTCCCCACCCCATCACTCTCTCACATTCCCCCTGCTCTCCTCCTTTCTCCTGCTCTATCCTATATTTCTATATTTTCTATATTTCTCTATCAATTGTTCAAAGTGTTATCTTTATTCTGTAATTTGCTACTGTTGTGTCAGCTAGAATTAGCTAGACATATTCTCTGTGAAGCCCTCTGAGACATGCTTGTGAATTAGGGCTATATAAATAAACTTGACTTGACTTGACTTGACATGGCTATCGTGGAAGGGGAGCTACCATGGCTATCATGGTGGGGGAGCTACCATGGCTATCGTGGAAGGGGAGCTAGCAGTGCCTACTGCCTTCTTTGTGTGAAAAAACACCAACAACAAGAACAAAAGTTAATTTGTCCTTTTTCAGAATTGACCTTTGTGTGTGTCTGTGTGCATGTGTGTGTCTGTGTGCATGTCCCAGTTAGCTCTGGTTAATGTTTAGAGTAGTCAGTTGTCTGATCTTCTCCCCCCCCCCTCTCTTTCTCTTTCCCCCTTCCCCCGCTCCTTCCCTTCTTCCCCCTTCCTGTTCTCCCCTCTCCCACATTTCCCACTCCCCCCCCACCTCCTCTCTTTCCATGCTCTTTCCTCCCCCACATCCCACCGCCCCCCCCCTCTCTTCTCCTGCTCTCTCCTCCTTCTCCCCTCCTCTGCTCCTTCTCCTCTTCTCCCCTATTTTCCCGAATCCCTGCCACTTCCTACTCTCCCCTCTCTCACATTCCCCCTGCTCTCCCTCCCCTGCACCCTCCCACCTCTCCTTCTCTGCTCTCTCCTCCTCCACATTTCCCATTTTCTCCCCACCTCCTCCCTCTCACATTCCCCCTGCTCTCCCTCCCCTGCACCCTCCCACCTCTCCTTCTCTGTTCTCTCCTCCTCCACATTTCTCATTTTCTCCCCACCCTCGCCCTAATCCGGGCCCGTATCCTACTCCCTCCCCTCCCCCAACCCTAGACCCTACCTCTACCCTGGCTCTCCCTCCCCTGCACCCTCTCATCTCTCCTTCTCTGTTCTCTCCTCCTCCACATTTTCTATTTTCTCCCCACCTCCCCACCTCCCCCCTCTCCCAACCCTAGACCCCCTCTCTTTCTCTTTCCCCCTTCCCCCGCTCCTTCCCTTCTTCCCCCTTCCTGTTCTCCCCTCTCCCACATTTCCCACTCCCCCCCCACCTCCTCTCTTTCCATGCTCTTTCCTCCCCCACATCCCACCGCCCCCCCCTCCCTTCTCCTGCTCTCTCCTCCTTCTCCCCTCCTCTGCTCCTTCTCCTCTTCTCCCCTATTTTCCCGAATCCCTGCCACTTCCTACTCTCCCCTCTCTCACATTCCCCCTGCTCTCCCTCCCCTGCACCCTCCCACCTCTCCTTCTCTGCTCTCTTCTCCTCCACATTTCCCATTTTCTCCCCACCCTCGCCCTAATCCGGGCCCGTATCCTACTCCCTCCCCTCCCCCAACCCTAGACCCTACCTCTACCCTGGCTCTCCCTCCCCTGCACCCTCCCACCTCTCCTTCTCTGTTCTCTCCTCCTCCACATTTCCCATTTTCTCCCCACCTCCTCCCTCTCACATTCCCCCTGCTCTCCCTCCCCTGCACCCTCCCACCTCTCCTTCTCTGTTCTCTCCTCCTCCACATTTCTCATTTTCTCCCCACCCTCGCCCTAATCCGGGCCCGTATCCTACTCCCTCCCCTCCCCCAACCCTAGACCCTACCTCTACCCTGGCTCTCCCTCCCCTGCACCCTCTCATCTCTCCTTCTCTGTTCTCTCCTCCTCCACATTTCCTATTTTCTCCCCACCTCCCCCCTCTCCTCCCTCACATCCCCCCGCTCTTCCTCCCTCCTCCACTCTCCTGCTTTCTCCTCTTCCCGGTGTTTCTTCCTCTTCCCCCCTTCCCCCACTACTCTAAAGCATAGTACACATTCTACTCCAAAGCATGGCACCCACTCTATCCCCTCCAATATTTCGCCACTACTTAAAGCATGGCACCCATGCTCTTAGTATTTCGCCACTATTCAAAGCATGGCACCCATTCTTCCCTAAAACAAGGCACCCATAAGCTCTATATGTGAACATGTGTTTATTTGGCAAAAGGACTCACTACTAAAGGCTTGCAGCCAATTAAATTAGGCATAGTTTGGTTGTTAAGAAATTGACATATGTCCGTTTGCAAGATGTGTATCTATATTCTCATTCTCTCCCCACCTCCTCCCTCCCCCTGCTCTCTTCTCCCCCACACCCGCCCCCTTTTCCCCTCTCCTGCTCTCTCCTCTTGCTCCTTCCCCACCTCCTATACCCTCCAACATCTCCCATTCCCTCCCCACCCCATCACTCTCTCACATTCCCCCTGCTCTTCCCCCCCACCCCCCCCCCTCTTCCCCTCTCCTGCTCTCTCCTCTTGCTCCTTCCCCACCTCCTATACCCTCCAACATCTCCCATTCCCTCCCCACCCCATCACTCTCTCACATTCCCCCTGCTCTTCTCCCTTCTCCTGCTCTCTCCTCTGCTCTCTCTTCATTTCTATTTTGCTATATTATCAATTGTTCAAATGTTATCTTTATTCTGTATATTCTTGTTACTGTTGTGTCAGCTAGAATTAGCTAGACATACTCTCTGTGAAGCCCTCTGAGACATGCTTGTGAATTAGGGCTATATAAATAAACTTGACTTGACCTTTCATCAGTACTGAATCACAGTCAATTTTCCACTTTCCTATCATACTATATACTGTCTACTATACTATTCTATATATACTATATATACTAGTATATAGTATATAGTATAATACTATATACTTTACTATCCTACTAGATATCACCAAAGGTAACATTAATTCCTGTGTGCCTTTGTATTATAAATATAAATGTATTGTATGAAAAATAACTAGCTAGTTGACTGCTTCTTGGTCAGCTGAATAGTTTTTCACTTGCTATTGAAGGGGGATCATACGCATTGGAGTTGCGTCCAGAGTTGGCTTAGAATTTCAAACATGTTTGATATAATTGTTGTGGCTCCGACTGGCGTTGGGAGGCAGTCTGATTAGAATCTGTACCCATCATACACTTAAGCCCTTTTCCCACATGCGCTTTGTACCGCAAAATGACCGGAACGTGGTGTAATGCCTGCATGTGAGAAAGGCGCCGTGCCGGTATAAGCGCGACCCCGTCGTCCCCGACATTTCACCACTTTCGACCTAGTCAGAAGAGCGGTATGCTCTTAAGGGGACGCAAGTGGAAACGGTTCCAGTCATTTTCCGCGACAGCGGTCCTTCAATCATGGGCCAGGAGTAGCCTACACACGTTGCTTAATGTTCCAGCGGGCATAATCTAATCATTCGCGCACATTAACACATTCAGTGCCAAGGACGTCTGTGGACGTCCTAAAAAAAAGTAACGAGGAGTGCCAAGGACGTCTGTGGACGTCCTAAAATCATAATTCATATTATTCCATAATTCTGCTGTTTAAGGTCGTACCTAGCCAGTGAGCATGAATCCCTTCAAGGGATCACACGGCGCCACCTTAAACATCGTCACAGGAGCTGCTCCACCCACCTCAGATCCTTTACTTTGTACAGGAGACAGCGGAGAAAGTGGAAACCGATGCATGCTTTCTGCCAGCGCCGTATATATTGCTCTGTCTACAGCGGACAGTGGGCTCGGCTGCATCCGCGCTCACAACTGAGCTCTTATGCTTCTATCTATCTCCACACGATTTCCTAGAAAGCCAGCATCCGAAGCCGAACGGTCAAGCCTTTTCGTTCAGTCGCGTTTGCCAGCGCGCATCATTTCCTTCTTGATGGGCGCTGGGATCTGTCCGGGGCAAAAACGAGAAAACAAACTCTGTGCGTGTGGGAGGAGCCCGCAGCTCAGAGGTGGAGAGGGGAGAGGGGGGAGGGGGGAGGGGGGGGGGGGGGGGGGGGGGGGAGAGGGGTGTGTGGCACACAGGCTTCACAGAAACCACACCACACGCCACCACATCAGAAAACACCAGCCAGAGTCAGTGAATGTGCTCGAAATGAGAGTGCAAAAGGTATTCATAAAAGTCACTATATCTTGGAAAGTAAAAAAAAACGACAGAAAACCCTTGAAAGTGCACTTTTTTGAGAGGCTGTAATTTCATAATGGAACTGTCTAGAAACAAAATTTCTTCTTTGGAAGAAGCAGGAGTGTTCAATGTTTCATTAAAGTCCAGCCCCGTTAATATAGCCATAATAGAAAAAATTCTATAGCTGTTTTCAACTGAATGGAAGTGAATCTGGCACAGGCTCCAGACAATTTTACTGAAGCGCTGTGGCACTGAATGTGTTAAAGCAAACTGGCGAAATGATGTGATAGCCTAATAAGAGCAGTAGCCTATGTCAGCTTGCTGATTTCCGAAGGCAACCCCGGACACATCAAACGAAGCCAGTCTGCTTTCTCTACATACATACAAGCGTTGAGCAGCTTGCAAGCCTTTCTCGCTGTGTCTGTCCTGTGTGGCTGCTGCTCTCGAGCAGAGAGGGGAGGGGGAAATCGGCTGTGTTGATTACGCTGGCGGCTTGACGCTGCTCTTAAGTCAAACGAGTGTGATTTATTGTGTGACAACTGACAAGCGAACTTATTTCGAGTTTTGCCGACCCCCCAAATAAGCTCCCCCCTCCCCCCGCCCCCCCAACATACAGGAAAATTCGCTGATAGATTCCCACATGCGCGAGCAGAAGTGTGAAGGGAAATGTCCGATATTGACTTACAGGTAATTTTCCGGTACGCATGTGGGAAAACGGCTTTACAGATGTTGGTGCCGACTAGCCACAACGACTGATGACCGAGCTAAATTGGGGTGAATAGTCTTGTAGTCTCCCTCAGCTTAAGACTCTGGGACAGACGGCTGATACTTTGGGGTTTCCTGTGTTAAGTGGACGTCCGCACCAAGACTTCCCTTTCTCTCACTGTTTACCAGCTCAGTGGCCTTGTGGTCTGAGTGTCCGCCCTGAGACTGGGAGGTCGTGAGTTCGATCCCCGGCCGAGTCATACCAAAGACTATAAAAATGGGACCCATTGCCTCCCTGCTTGACACTCAGCATCAAAGGGTTGGAATTGGGGGGTTAAATCACCATGTGATTCCCGAGCGCAGCGCACGCTGCTGCTCACCGCTCCCCCAGGGGATGGGTCAAATGCGGAGAACAAATTTCACACATTGTGTGACAATCAGTGGGACTTTACCTTTACTTTACAGTCTGATGAGTTAATCACACATGATTCTGGCCTGAGTGCAGGACGACAAGCAGGCAGACAGACAGACAGACAGACAGACAGACAGACAATCAGGCAGACAGACAGACAAGCAGACAGACAAGCAGGCAGACAGACAGACAGACAAGCAGGTAGACAGACAGACAGATAGACAGACAGACAGACAGACAGACAGACAGACAGACAGGCAGACAGACAATGTGTGTACCTGAGACAATGCCGATGGTGACATACATCTGGTTGAGTGAGTTGGTGAAGGAGGAGGAGATGGTACCCAGGCTGATGAGGAAGCCTCCTGTCATCACCACAGGACGGTAGCCAAAGCGGTTGCTCAGCACTATGGACAGCGGGGCTGAGGGGGCAACAAGGCACAACGCTCACATTGTTTACATCACATTTGACTTGTGTCATAAACCTTCTATGGTCCAAAAGTGATCTGTCCAGTGCTAAAAGTAGTCAGGCCAATTCAAATGAATGAATGAATGAATGAATGAATTAAGCCAAATTTAAGACCTTGTTCAATGCTACTGGGTTTAAGTTCCCTAAGTTTAATAACCAGCCCATCGATGCTGGCGGGACTTTTGCTGTGGTAAAAAAGCACATTTCCAGAGACAACATAATCCACACGCAGGCTTAGCTAAGGGTCTTACCTACATGTGTATGAGCATGCAGGCTTAGCTAAGGGTCTTACCTACATGTGTATGAGCATGCAGGCTTAGCTAAGGGTCTTACCTACATGTGTATGAGCATGCAGGCTTAGCTAAGGGTCTTACCTACATGTGTATGAGCATGCAGGCTTAGCTAAGGGTCTTACCTACATGTGTATGAGCATGCAGGCTTACAGTAGCTAAGGGTCTTACCTACATGTGTATGAGCATGCAGGCTTAGCTAAGGGTCTTACCTACAGTACATGTGTATGAGGGGGGCATTGTGCTTCAGCTTCCCTCTGCTATCGTATTTTGCGTCCTCGGTTTTTCTACTTTCCTTTCTACTTGTTATTCAGTAACTATGTGAGAAATTTTGGGCTTTTCTCAAAAAGTGCACAATGATTGTGTTTTTGCTCTCTAATATCCCATGTACTCTACCTCGTGATTACATTTGCTACAAGTAGGCAGGAGCAAGATGACTGTACAATACAAACACAGCACGTTGTGAAGGCAGTTGATCAGTTGATCATCATCTGCAGTCATGTAGACATGCCTCCTCATGCTTGTGTTGACAAATTTGACAAAGACTAAAACTAAAGACATTTTCTGTATATTTTTATATATTTTAGTTGTAAGTACACAATATTGTTTGTTATTTTTCTGCCTTTTTTCTAAACACTTTTTTTTTCCATTTAACTAAAAAAAATCACACCAACCAATTTTAGTTTTCAGTTTAGTTTTAGTTGACTATAATAACCTTGCTCCTGTAAAACACACACGCTGCACTGCAGCAGTGCGCCTGGCAGTGTCACTGACCGGTGAAGGTCATTGTGAAGACGCAGATGGAGATGACCCAGGACACTCGGCTGTTGCTCTCTCCAAACTCGTCCCTCAGGTCCTGCAGGAACACCCCCAGGCTCTTGATGGTCCCGTAGGTGCACACCTCCACCAGGAAGAAGGTCCCAGCCACAGCCCAGCCCCAGCCCCCCTCAGGCACCTCCCTGTACACACACGGCCTCAGGCAATGCCCCAACAACCACCCCCTCATGGCTGCACAGCGCCACCTGGAGCAGGGGAGAGGAGCTGACGTTAGCAGTGGTGGTGGTTATTTCTGAAGTCATATTTTACCTATTATTTTACAAAAGGTAAATAGGCAAAGAACTAGGACTGTGTAATAAAATTGATTTTTTTTTCCGCAATACCGATATTTCTGAAAAATATTGTGATATATCGCTGTATCGATTTGCACAGCTGTGTTTCTGTGAGCCAAAGAATACTTATGCATGTTATTTGTTATTTCAGTGAGGTCAGTAAGGTGTGTTCAGTAAGGTGTGTTCAGTAAGGTGTGTTCAGTAAGGTGTGGTCAGTAAGGTGTGTTCAGTAAGGTGTGTTCAGTAAGGTGTGGTCAGTAAGGTGTGGTCAGTAAGGTGTGGTCAGTAAGGTGTGGTCAGTAGGCTAAGGTGTGGTCAGTAAGGTGTGTTCAGTAAGGTGTGGTCAGTAAGGTGTGGTCAGTAAGGTGTGGTCAGTAGGCTAAGGTGTGGTCAGTAAGGTGTGGTCAGTAAGGTGTGTTCAGTAAGGTGTGTTCAGTAAGGTGTGGTCAGTAAGGTGTGTTCAGTAAGGTGTGGTCAGTAGGCTAAGGTGTGGTCAGTAAGGTGTGTTAAGTAAGGTGTGTTCAGTAAGGTGTGGTCAGTAAGGTGTGTTCAGTAAGGTGTGTTCAGTAAGGTGTGTTCAGTAAGGTGTGTGGTCAGTAAGGTGTGTTCAGTAAGGTGTGGTCAGTAAGGTGTGTTCAGTAAGGTGTGTTCAGTAAGGTGTGGTCAGTAAGGTGTGGTCAGTAAGGTGTGGTCAGTAAGGTGTGGTCAGTAAGGTGTGGTCAGTAAGGTGTGGTCAGTAAGGTGTGGTCAGTAAGGTGTGTTCAGTAAGGTGTGTTCAGTAAGGTGTGGTCAGTAAGGTGTGGTCAGTAAGGTGTGGTCAGTAAGGTGTGTTCAGTAAGGTGTGTTCAGTAAGGTGTGGTCAGTAAGGTGTGGTCAGTAAGGTGTGGTCAGTAAGGTGTGGTCAGTAAGGTGTGGTCAGTAAGGTGTGTTCAGTAAGGTGTGGTCAGTAAGGTGTGTTCAGTAAGGTGTGGTCAGTAAGGTGTGGTCAGTAAGGTGTGGTCAGTAAGGTGTGGTCAGTAAGGTGTGTGGTCAGTAAGGTGTGGTCAGTAAGGTGTGGTCAGTAAGGTGTGTTCAGTAAGGTGTGTTCAGTAAGGTGTGTTCAATAAGGTGTGTTCAGTAAGGTGTGGTCAGTAAGGTGTGGTCAGTAAGGTGTGTGGTCAGTAAGGTGTGGTCAGTAAGGTGTGGTCAGTAAGGTGTGTGGTCAGTAAGGTGTGTGGTCAGTAAGGTGTGTTCAGTAAGGTGTGTTCAGTAAGGTGTGGTCAGTAAGGTGTGGTCAGTAAGGTGTGGTCAGTAAGGTGTGGTCAGTAAGGTGTGGTCAGTAAGGTGTGTTCAGTAAGGTGTGGTCAGTAAGGTGTGGTCAGTAAGGTGTGGTCAGTAAGGTGTGGTCAGTAAGGTGTGGTCAGTAAGGGTGTTTCCACACTGGGAACCGCTGGGCAGCTTTCACATTACAAAATGTGTAATGTGCCCCTCCTCCTCCATCATAAAATTCTAAAAACTCATACTAGTTAAAGGAGAATTTCGGTTTTTTTTTAACCTGGACCCTATTTTCCACACTGTATGTGTCTAAGGGACTCATCACTGTATGTGTCTAAGGGACTCATCACTGTATGTGTCTAAGGGACTCATCACTGTATGTGTCTAAGGGACTCATCACTGTATGTGTCTAAGGGACTCATCACACTGTATGTATCTAAGGGACTCATCACACTGTATGTGTCTAAGGGACACATCACTGTATGTGTCTAAGGGACTCATCACTGTATGTGTCTAAGGGACACATCACACTGTATGTATCTAAGGGACTCATCACTGTATGTGTCTAAGGGACTCATCGTGACATATTTTTTCAAATTGGTCGAGTACTCACCAAGATAGCCTTGTTTACAGCTCGAGCAATGTGCCCAAACAACTACACAGTGATACTACACAGTGTAACTACACAGGGCAATCCTGCACCGCATCGCCAATACACGTTTGCTAATAAAACTGCTTGGGGAGCGGCTCAAACTGTCAATAGTGTCTGGCAACATAGAAACGACTCTATACATGATTTCTCTGGACAGAGAAAATGGGCGTGAACAGGCAAGGAGAGAGAGAGAGAGAGAGAGAGAGAGCGAGAGAGAAAGAGAGAGAGAGTAGCAGGGAAGCTTGCACTGTGTCAACACGGAGGATTTCTACTCTCGTCAACAGCGCTGTGCTGTGCTTCTTTCTCTCTCTCCCCTCACCTCTTCATACACACATTTTCTCTGTGCGACAGTAAACCCCGGAGAATAATATTCATGTATAGAGTCGTTTCCATGTTGCCAAACACTATAATGACAGTTTGAGCCTCCCAGCGGCAAACCAAGCAGTTTTATTAGCGAACGTGTATTGACGACGATGCGGTGCAGGATTGCCCTGTGTAGTTACACTGATAGTTGTTTGAGCACATTGCTCGAGCTGTAAACAAGGCAAGTCAGTACTTGACCAATTTGAAAAAAATATGTCACGATGAGTCCCTTAGACACAAACAGTGTGGAAAATAGGGTACAGGTTGAAAGAAAAACGAAATTCTCCTTTAACTGCTGCGGGGTTCCGCATTTCTGGGTGGTTGTGACGTCACGCTGATTCATGCTATTGCACAGCATCATTTTTTTCTTTTCTTTTTTAAGTTTTAATATATTTTTTTAAAGAACATATCATAGAAAAAAAACAGATAAAACACACACAGACACACAAAGACAACATCTACAATACAAGGCTCAGAGGTAACAACAACAACAACAACAACAACAACTAAGACACTTCATGAGGTCACATAAGTTGTAAATAGCAGCACAGTCCGGATTGCTTTGGGATTCTTTGGGAGTCCATATATTCAGTGAGATCATTTTTAAACACAGGGAAGAATGGTTCAGAACCACTGACTTTACACTTGTGGATGTGGTATTTAGCAAGTAAAAACAAAAGATGAATTATAAAACATTTCCCCTCATTCTCCATCGTGAAATGAAATACACCAAAGAAAACATCCTTAAAACAGAAAGAAAAACCTGAGCTGAGATAGCCTACAGTTAGATGAACTTCAGAATCTCTGAGCAACATTTCTCTGTATGAGAACACTTCCAAAACACATGTGAGACATTTTGATCAGAATCTTTACTAAATGAGCACGATCTGACTTAATGTCCAGTTATATCTATATTAACTGTTATGGGAATTTGAAACCTTCTCAAAAGAATCTGCGTAGTTGTAGGCTACAGCCTACCTACCATTCAAGTTGAATGGTAGGTAGCCTGTAGCCTACAACTACGCAGATTCAAGTCAAATAGTTGACCAACAAGCATGATATTGTTTTTGAACACATTTTCATAGAATAACGACTTGTTTTTGTAGAGAATGTCTAGCAGCATCCTGAGGTAACCAAGTGACGTCATCTACTCACCAGCAACACACTGCAGGCAGACAGCGGAGCCTGCCTGGGAGGAGCCCTTTAATCTCGCGTCTCACTGACATTTCGTTGATGTATGGTAGGCTATCAGCAAGCAAGCTTCAATCCGTTTCATTCCGAACATGTAACGTAACCGCTACGCTAACTGCTGCTCCAATTTAGAAAAGAAACGCGCTGTGAATCGAATGTTATTTGGGCTCTTTTCGGTCCCTCGGTCTTTCACATCTTCTATCAGTGATTTCCTGCCTCTAGACCGGCTCGAGCCGGTGCTCTCACGAGAGCGCGCACAGCATCCAGCGCCGTAGCACGTGCCGTGCCGCAGCAGCAAAATCACAAGAAACAGCTGACGTTCCAATGCAACATCACAGCGCAGCAAGCCTGCCATTTTGGCCTAACGGAGACGCCTCTGATTTGCTGTCATGGTTCTGTGCTGTTGTCCCATTGGCTAAGGAGGCGTGTTTTTGCAGGCCAAAATGGCGGCAGCTCTGTTGTTGAAATCTCAGAGGGTGAGTCTTGTCTTCAATACTCTTTGCTAATGCTGCATTTCCGTCAGCATGACTTTTACGTTTAAGACCACGACTTGGGAGGTGTTTATGACAAGTTTGAGTTTTTGACTAGATTAAAGCCGAAATGATTCAGGTTGTCCCATCTCATAATTATAATTATAGGTTGGTTGCATCTGACGAGCTTTGTCCCACGTGTAGGCTATAACACAGGCACAGTGGTGCATTATGCATATTAGGCCCTGTGGCATAATGGCATCAGAAACCTTAATGACTGATGCGATTTTCTGGAATGAATATTGTGCGCAGGCGCAGGGGATTTGTCAGTGATCGGGCATCATCTTTTACCACCTAACCCTATTTGGCTGTTTGTTGTTGTATCTCCTGAAAGTTGAAGTTGAACCCTGTCTTTCCTATTGGACATGAATGCAACATAAGCTCCAAACAATCATGTGTGATAAACCTGCCCACATTTTAATGATCAACATTTTCTGATTGAAAAAAACTGCTAACAAATTGATGCGCAATGATTATTAGGCTATATACAGTCTATGTGACTTCTTCACCCTCAACATACTGTAGCAGTTGAACAACACAGTCCAAATAATGACAAACTAAAAAATATATGAAGTCTCACTCTTATCGTGACTAAATTTACCTTTATTCACTGCCTAACTGTATTTGTCCGCATGGAGATTTTTTTTCCCCACACAGGGGTTAGGTCCCTCTACGAGAAAGTGTTTTTTCTCCTCCCCTGGACCTAATTTCCATACATCTACAGTCTAGGGTAGTGTAGCGGTATACCTACCAACATGAGGGTCACAGGTTCGTGCCCCTGTGTTACCTCCCGCTTGGTCAGGACGCAGACACAGCCAATCGTGCCTGTATGGATGATACAGGCATGATTGGCTGTGTCTGCGAGTGGGAAGCCGGATTGGGGGTATGTGTCGCTGCACTAGCGCCTCCTCTGGTCGGTCGGGGTGCCTGGTCGGGGTGGAAGTGGAAGTGAACTGTTGGGAATAGCGTGATCCTCTCACATGCTACGTCCTGCCTGCGAAGCTCCCCGCTGTCAGGTGAAAAGAAGTGGCTCGCAGTGGTGGTCGCTGGAGAAGTGGGTATACTGTAATTTGAAGAAGTGGGTAGACGCAAGGCCGATTGAAAAATAAGTAGGTAGACGTGGTCTATCCGCGTCTAACCTGCTACTACACCACTGAGCGGCTGGCAACTGCGCATGTGTCGGAGGAAACATGGTGTTAGTCTATGGCTCTCCCCAGATTGGCAGAGGGGGGAGCAGCGACCGGGGCAGCAGGGGGAAATTGGCCAAGTACAATTGGGGAGAAAATGGGGGGGTGTCAGAAAAAATAAAAAAGTAAAAAAGTCGCGACCCAAATTTCAGATTTGTTTTTATACCACTCAAATTTATTTAATAAAAAACAGTGCAGTAAGACACAATGCCTTCATGCACTGTTAAAAACATGAAAAAATTGCAATTACAGCTAAAAAGCCAATGAAATAAAAAGGCAGACTTATCTTGACTTACAGGCCTATATGTTTTTAAACACGTTAAAGTGGTGATAGAGAAAATTTACATCACATTAGCCTTTATTTGGACAATCACTAGTTATTAATATATTCATATACATTTCCATTTTAGTTACATATAGTTATGACACAGACAGACTTCATATTTAGATGACCTGTGTACATACACAGATAGACATCATATTTGGATAACCTGTGTACATACACAGACAGACGTATTTAGATAACTTGTACCTTACATTTGCAGCTCCTCTCTATCGCACACTGTGACCTGTCACCGTGCCACGGTGCCCTCTACAGGGCCAGAATAACAGATAGGTTGAGTCTACAGAGTGGCCTTCAAGTGTGCGTCAAGACATGTCATCTGATGTGTGTCCTATAAGTATCTTTGACTTTCTGTTCAATGTATGTAAGCCTGTGTATCCATCCGTGAATATACAAAAGTGCATCTCTTGGCCAAGATCTATGTCAAATACATCATATCAGACGACTTCTTCTGACTCCTGGCTCCATCATTTCATTTCAACTGGTTTCCTTCAAGTGTTTCACTGTTTACCTTTTGGCTGTGGAATTTCATTCTCTAACAAGTGGTGATGCTCATCAAGTTTCAACAATCCCCCCCCCCCCCCCCCCCCGGGCGTCTGCGGCCCGCTCAAAATGACCCACGTTTGGGTCCCGACTCACCTGTTGAGAATCCCTGCCTTAGAATGTTCAACAAATATTAATGAAATGGTTCAGAAATTGTTTGTTGAATATTCATTGAACATTTGTAAACTATGCACTTGTAAACTATGCACTCAACCTATAGGTTGGGTTCAACTCATTTATTATGAAAATATGTATATGTTCATGAATTGTCACACTTACTCTATAGATAATATGTTAAACATCTACAAAGGCTAGCTGAAATGATGAATTGTTGTATGTCAACTAATGTCAACTAATAAGCTGTTGAAACATAGGACTAATACTCTGTAGACTCTCCAAGTGACTGAGATTTGTATCAGAGACAGTCACACTCCTGCATCACTGAGCTATATTAAAGAGTCCTGCATGCGTGCAGTGTGCACGGTCTGAGATGAGAGACGCACTGTGCTGCTGCCAACCGCAACTTGAGTCTCCTCCACGACCACGAGTGCAAATCATCAGGATTTCTTTCAGTCATCATTTTCTTTCCCTTTTAAGTCCAATGGACATCGATGATAGAATATCATGTCCAATGGACATCGATATGGATGACAGAATATGATGGTTAGGGGTGTCAAAAATAATCGATTATAAGAGGCATCGCGATGTGGACGTGCACGATTCTGCATCGATTCACAAATGTCAAAAATCGATTATAAAAAAAATATATATATATAATATATATATATATATAATCAAATAAAATATAATGGAAGTACATGCAGTTGTTTATTTTAATTATGGATCAATACAATGCAATTCCAAATGCACTTTTATTTTAAAAGTAGCCACACAGTGAGAAAAAAGAAAGTGAGAAAAAATAAATCATGTATTGCGGAAAAAAGTGATGCATTCGATTTAAGATGCATCGAGAGAGATGCATCGATAATCGTAGTCGAATCGAATCGTAGCCCTCTGAATCGTAATCTAATCGAATCGTGAGGCCAGTGAAGATTCACAGCCCTAATGATGGTCGGTGCATGGTGACCATCATGAAGCTGCTGTGTTGTCTGGTGGGACAAACCTCATGACTTTCAATCTCATTGACACAAACACAACAGCTCAAGTCAAGACTTTAGTTTAGAAGCCTTTTCAAGTCATCAAAGTAGTACAAGTCAAAGTCAAGTGCCAAAGTCACAGAACCCAAGTCTCAAGTCTTTTCAATGCATTAAGTCAAGTCCCCACCTCTGGAAGCAAATACTCACCTGTCTCCCAGTTGCGACTGATCCTTTGACTTGCGTTACTTGCTCACAGTGCCATAGTAATGTGACCAAAGTTCAACATGTGTGTTAAAAGCTTGATAATCCTGTCAAAATGCTGTTTCACTGACTGTGAATTCACATGTAGTAGTTTGCCTGTTTATGCTGCATCAGAGTGTCAAGGAAACAGTGGCTATGTTGTGTAGATGGGAGTTATAGAGTGACTTTATTATGTCCAGGTTAGTTAGCCTGGGTAAACCCAGCCCCCACGTGACCACGTGACCTGCTCTGAGAACCAGAGGTCTGAGAGCAGGTCACGTGGGGGCTGGGTTTACCCAGGTCAGGTTACCCAGGTCACGTGGGGGCTGGGTTTACCCAGGTCACGTGGGGGCTGGGTTTACCCAGGTCAGGTTACCCAGGTCACGTCGGGTCAGGTTACCCAGGTCACGTGGGGGCTGGGTTTACCCAGGTCAGGTTACCCAGGTCACGTGGGGTCAGGTTACCCAGGTCACGTGGGGGCTGGGTTTACCCAGGCTACAGGTTAGTGTCAAGGAAACAGTGGCTATGTTGTGTAGATGGGAGTTATAGAGTGACTTTATTATGTCCAGGTTAGTGTCAAGGAAACAGTGGCTATGTATGTGACGAAAGTGATGTTGAAAGGTATTGGAATTTAACTAAAGGATTCCTGTATACTGTATATACCCTGTAATAAAATGTGTTTTACTTGGTCAAACCAAGCGATTCAGCTATATTTAGAACAGGGATGTCAGACTCATATTAGGTAGAGGGCCGGATTTGTTCAACTGAGACCTCATGGGGGCCAGATTTTTTTTTTTACTAAAATCAATTCGACTCATTTACCCATTTACTTCACAAAAGAAATACTGCTCTTTCCATTTCTCTTGAAACTGCCTGCATTCCGTGTCAACCTTTCTCTTTTTCGACAGCATCTTGTTCAGGGGCGGACTGGGATCATAATTCAGGCCGGGCATTAGATACCAAGCAGGCCAGGCTGATGCGGGCCGACGCGCGTGCCGGCGTCCGAAAAATTTAGGCCGTTTAAAGCTCAATTTGGGCCGTTTGAAGCCAGATTTGGGCCGTTTGAAGCCCAATTTGGGTCATTTAAAGCCCGATTTAGGCCGTTTGAAGCCCGATTTGGGCCGTTTGAAGCCCAATTTGGGCCAAGTCCAATTTTACAATGAGATGCACCCACATTAACCCCGAATAAAGTAATAAAACCACTAGTAAACCAGTAGGCAGCGCCTGGCCTGCTGTTCAGTGAGTGGCCTGACTGCGGGCACAATTTTTTTTTTTTTTTTTTTTTTTTGCAGGCCAGGCCAGGCCACCGGGCATTTGCCCGACGTGCCCGATTATGCAGTCCGCGCCTGATCTTGTTGATTCTTTTGTTTTTTGGTAGGTAGCTGAATGCGCGATTCAATTCCAGCGTGGCATCATGGCGGCTTTGTTTACACCTGATGACCTACTGACATACTTCCTTGTAGTGCAGGTTAATTAACTTATGAATGAACTCTTAGCTTGCTTATTAGCCACACGTAGTTCATGATAATGGGGTGCGAATTTAATAATAATAATAATATATATATATATATATTTTTTTTTTTTTTTTTTTTTTTTATATTCCAAAACATCTCGCGGGCCGGATGAAACCTGCCCGCGGGCCGTATCTCTGACATCCCTGATTTAGAATGAGGAGAGCCTATACGAGGAATCAGGGTGACGTCACAACCACAACAAATCACAGCAAAACACCCGGAACCGCAGCAGTTAACTAGTATGAGTTGGGCCAAACAAACGTTCATACCTCAAAACTATGCATCACATCGCTTATATTTTGACATTCTGAGTGAGAGCAGAAGTAGCTCAAGAGTTTGATGTAGGCTATCATATAGCCTATGCATGTCATGTTAAAGTTGTGCAAACTGTCGCAGTTTTTAAAATGTACACCGCACAGCTGGGGCTAGAGTGAGCACTCAAAGCTAGCTCCATAGGGTCCCATTGCAGTTTCCACCCGGAAAGACAGTTTGTTTACCAAAATGGTCAGGCTTTGGTCGCAGAGAAATGTTCTGTGGTCTTTCCTGTTTCTAAATATAGCTCAATCATTTTTATGCATTTTGCAAAATGTAGGCTAAATGGAAAAATCAGTGGCAGATTAAATCCCTTAGTTCGTATGCTGAACGCGGAAGTGTGCGTGACTTTGACTCTCTATTGTGCAAAGGTCCCAGGCTGTTGTGTTCTGTGACATAACGTAACAGCGTGTTCTGTGACATAACGTAACAGTGTGCACTATAGAACAAAACGCACATCAAACTCATAAAAGTGTTGGTGAACTTTGAATTTAGATGAACTCCTGACGGGTTCTTCTGTCCCTTGACCCCATCGCTCAACTGTGAACCCTCCAACCTCGGAGTCCAGCAGCACAAACCCACACTCATTTTACATGGAACATTTTAAACAGCACAATTGTCAGTTGAATTGTAGTTTAATAAATGACAGATATACTATATTTGCAATAACGTCAATAATGTCAAGAACTGGCCTTGTTGATGACCTGAAGGAAGTGTCTTTATTTATTCCAAAGCATTGATTTATTGATTGCCATTATAAAGCTGACAAATGACAGTTGACAGTGTCTGACTTGAAAAATGCAGATCAGTGATGAGCTGTTTTTACACATGGCTTCACTTCTTTGACTGATGCATGTGTTGATCCACAGGTCTGTCCCAAGGGCCTGCAGTGTCTCAGTGCTGCAACACAAGAAGGTAAAAACACACGTTTACTCAACTCCACAACAAAAACATTACAAATCGCTTCCTGTTGCAGTGTTTGCTAATACAATAGGACCAATCAGCCTGACGTCACTGCCAACCAAAAACAACTGTTAGGGGTTCAGTGTCTTGCTCAAGGACGATTCGACACACTGCCGCGAGGAGCCAGCCTCGAACCGAGAACCTTCCGATTCCCAGGCGACAACTCTACCTGCTGAGCTAATGCTAATGCCGCCCCAAAGTTGATTTTAATTCATTCAAACTTAAATCAAGTTAATTGATCAGTAAGTTAATAAACATAATTTCAAAAATGTTTACAAACAGAACTCAAATAAATTGCATTAATTAATTTAAATTCATGCAATGTGTGACCATAATACAAAACGTCTCCTTAAACTGCAGCAGTTAAAAAGTGTAACATAGTGTACCTTAAAGTCCCACAGCACCATGGCTCCATCCAGACCCACACTGCTGTACTTCTCCACACTGCCTTTCTCCCCGGACACAACACACAGCTGGCTGCAACACACAACAACAGCCTGTCACATACACACAGCTGGCTGCAGGACACAACAGCCGCCCCACGCCCCCCACAAACACACACACATCCAGCCTCTGTTGTGCTAGAACTAACCAATCAATCAATCAATCAATCAATCAACCAATCAAATCAAATCAATCAATCAATCAATCAATCAATCATCAATGTTTACAAGACAGGTTAGTTAGCTCGCTAAAAAGCTGACATTGTAACACAAAATTTATCAAATTATTTCGTCGTGCTGATCAGCTGCCAGTCAAAAACAGCCAAGAAATGTCTGTAATAATAACATAACAAACCATGTCTGTTCACTTCACTTCTGTTGATACGTTTATAATCTCAGCTGTTCACAGAGCTGAAGACACCAGACAGAGGGTGACCTCGGCCATCTGAAAGCGCTCTATACATAGGCATGCTCCCCTTGGAGACCCCTAAAACATGATAAGGATACTAGTAGGCCGACCTCATAAGCCAGGAGTTCTCAAAGTGAGGTCCAGAAAATGTATGATCCATCCTTACTCCAGAGGTCCTAGAGGGGATTCTAGGGGTCTAGAATCTAATCTAACAATTGTAGCTCTATAATCTAGATGGGCTTACATGATGCTGTTCTGTAGATCTAGAATCTAGATGGTCTTACGTGATGCTGTTCTGATAATGGACTGCAGGCCCCATTACACTGTGGCCATCATGGAAGTCTAGTTATTGTGAATGCTAGGGGCTAGCTGGCATTTCCCATTTCCCCCCAATAACCTCCTATGGTCAAAAAGGGCCCTCAAACCACACCAGACATGATGCTGTTCTGTAGATCTAGAATCTCGATGCTCTTACGTGATGCTGTTCTGGTGCAGGGTGCCCAGCTCGTTGCTGTCATCGTCGGTCGCCCTCTTGTCCAGGTTGCGGAAGTGTTGCATGGCCGACATGCTCCCCCTGGTGGTCTGCTTGGGGATGTCCAGCTTCTTCACAAACTCCAGAGCGCCGGGGCCCTTATAGCTGAACTGGTAGGGGCAGCAGTCATGGCCCTGACGCACAAAGATGAAGGATATTGTTAACAAGAATTAGACCCATCTTTTTGTGTTTTTGTTGTGTTTTTGTTGTGTTTTTGTTGTGTTTTTCAGAAAGAAAACATCCCATCATATTAGTTGCTTATCAGTCACAGTGTTTTTTAGGTGAAACAAACCAAGCAGCCATTAAACTGCAGCATTTGACTGACATTATTTATTTGCCACCCTGATGTGTGTGTGTGTGTGTGTGTGTGTGTGTGTGTGTGTGTGTGTGTGTGTGTGTGTGTGTGTGTGTGTGTGAGAGAGAGCACACACACACTCGTGCGCTCACACACACACACACACACACACACACACACAGCAGGTGCTAGTTACCGCGGCCACAATCTCAGTAGGGCTGACATAAAGCACGCTCAGTAGAGGCAGACGGTCTGTGCTCAGCTGGGTCACCCTGAGGAGACAGAGGTCAAAGGTCACTTCAGGACAGCGTTATAGTCGAGTCCGAGTGCTGGATTCATTTTCAGGGCACGTGACTCAACTTGGACTGATGGACTTGGACTTGGAAGTTGAAGATGAGGCCTCAAACTTGTTAATTGATAAAGACTGGCTGTTTTGTTTTTGTGAGTTATTTTGTAACATGGCCTAATAATTTGGCATAAGATCATTGATAGCTCTATTAATACAGTGACATTACATTGTGTGCAGGGCAAACGTGTGTTTCTACTACACGCTTGTTAAAATACATCTGCTCAGGAGGCATTACAAGGTAGGTTATCATTCATTCATTGCATCATATGCTATAGTTTTCTCTTGCCGTTTTCTAAGCACAATGTTATAGTCGGGTAAATCAGGGAAAGAGGCGACTGAAGGTAAATACGTTTGAGACCCACTGCTGTACAGTGTTGGGGGTAACTCATTACAAAAGTAACATATTACATGTAATATATTACTTTTAGCAGTAACTCAGTAATATAACTGATTACTTATAGGATTTCAGTAATATTATACCAGTTACTTTGTCAAGTAACTCAAGTTACAAATTGAGTTACCTTTTTTTAATCAAAGCACATATTTAAATAAAGATACAATAATTTCCTTATCAGACTGTGTGTTTTTATGCATATAACCACTATATATGACAATAACAAAGGAAAAGAATAACATTTAGAATTTTGGGCGGTTTACACTGACTTCAAGGCAGTTGAAATTATTTTTTGGAATGGTTCCAGGGTGGCGATGTCATTCTGCTGCTGCTGTTGTTTTGGTGAAAGTAATGCAAAAGTAGTGTAATAAGTAACGAGTTACTCTACACAGACAGTAATATTGTAAAGTAACTTATTACTTTCAAATGAAAGTAACTAGTAATAAGTAGTATATTACATTTTGAGAGTAACTTGCCCAACACTGCTGCTGTACGTGTGTAACCCAATGAATGTGAGTCCTCATGAGTCCCCAGTGGTAGCCTAGCGAGTAAGTTGGTTAAACTCACTCCCCCAGTATGAAGGCCTGTTAATCAGCTCCACCAAGGGAGCTGCCTTTGGAAGCAGGAGGTCGGTGGTTCGAATCCGCCCATGGGCAAGCCCTTAACAACTACAGTACTATCAACACACATGTGTGAAGTGGCTTGGCTGCAGTACTCACTCTTTCCCCTGTGCGGCGTCAGTCACAGTCACAGTGCTGTTGTGGGCCACCCAGGCCAGCTGGTCTCCGCTGGGGGAGAAGGAGACGCTGTGCACCCAGCCTCCACAGTCCTTCTGCTGCAGCAGCACCTCCCCGAAAGGCATCTTGGCCCCCCAGGCTGTGGGGCCGGGCTTCTCCTCGATGTCCTTGATGTAGGCGGAGAAAATCCTGAGAGAGGCACATGATGGACATCTGTCAGTGGGCAGCATTTTAGAGAGAGCCAAAGTCACGCCACCTTCCGATTTATGCATACGAACCAAGATATTAAAATACTTATGAAAATAGTTTTACTTTGTCAAACCAAGCGATTCAGCTCTATTTAGAATCAGGAGAGACAATAGAACATTTCACTCAGACCCCAAAATAGTCTGTTTTTATTTATCTATTATCATTTTATTTTTTTTACGTTTTGGTCCAATTGAAATGTTCTATCTATGGTCTCTCCTGATTCTAAATATATTATATGAATCGCTTGGTTTGATCAAGTAAAACTATTTTTTATAAGCATTTTACAAAATGTCTATTTGGAAGGCGGATAAGATCCCTATGCCTGAACCGGAAGGGGGCTTGACTTTGGCTGTCTATGTGCTTACCCTCAATACATGCCTACTCTAGTGGTTGTCTGACCTGCAGTAGAGGTCTGCAGAGCCGGCTGCCAACAGGATGTTGTTGGGATGCCAGTCCAGACTCAGCACCGTGGAGCGGATGGCTTTCTTGATGTGTTTACTCAGCCACCTGCAGGGGGCGGCAAAGGGTTAAAAACCACTGCACACTCCCAAAACCTGTTAGAGTAGTTGAACAAACAGAACTCCTCCTGCAAGAATGCTGCGTGTAATAAATGTGTGTTTGTTTTGAGAATGACCAGCCTGGTCGCCAGAATAAAATGTTAGCATTTTACATTTCTGCGATACACAGATACATATGTTTCTGGTTTCTAGATACGTGTATATCAGCATTATACACGTCATAGAGCCCGCTATTGAAATAGATACGTGTATATCAGCATTATACACGTCATAGAGTCTGCTATTGAAATAGATACGTGTGTATCAACGTTATACACGTCATAGAGTCTGCTATTGAAATATATACGTGTGTATCAGCGTTATACACGTCATAGAGTCTGCTATTGAAATAGATATGTGTGTATCAACGTTATACACGTCATAGAGTCTGCTATTGAAATAGCTACGTGTATATCAGCATTATACACGTCATAGAGTCTGCTATTAAATAGATACGTGTATATCAGTGTTATACACGTCATAGAGTCTGCTATTGAAATAGATATGTGTATATCAACATTATACACGTCATAGAGTCTGCTATTGAAATAGATACGTGTATATCAGCATTATACACGTCATAGAGTCTGCTATTAAATAGATACGTGTATATCAGTGTTATACACGTCATAGAGTCTGCTATTAAATAGATACGTGTATATCAGTGTTATACACGTCATAGAGTCTGCTATTGAAATAGATATGTGTATATCAACATTATACACGTCATAGAGTCTGCTATTAAATAGATACGTGTATATCAGTGTTATACACGTCATAGAGTCTGCTATTGAAATAGATACGTGTGTATCAGCGTTATACACGTCATAGAGTCTGCTATTGAAATAGATACGTGTGTATCAGCGTTATACACGTCATAGAGTCTGCTATTAAATAGATACGTGTATATCAGTGTTATACACGTCATAGAGTCTGCTATTAAATAGATACGTGTATATCAGTGTTATACACGTCATAGAGTCTGCTATTGAAATAGATATGTGTATATCAACATTATACACGTCATAGAGTCTGCTATTAAATAGATATGTGTATATCAGCGTTATACACGTCATAGAGTCTGCTATTAAATAGATACGTGTATATCAGTGTTATACACGTCATAGAGTCTGCTATTGAAATAGATATGTGTATATCAACATTATACACGTCATAGAGTCTGCTATTGAAATAGATACGTGTATATCAGCATTATACACGTCATAGAGTCTGCTATTGAAATAGATATGTGTATATCAGCATTATACACGTCATAGAGTCTGCTATTGAAATAGATACGTGTGTATCAGCATTATACACGTCATAGAGCCCGCTATTGAAATAGATACGTGTATATCAGCATTATACACGTCATAGAGCCCGCTATTGAAATAGATACGTGTATATCAACATTACACGTCATAGAGTCTGCTATTGAAATAGATACGTGTGTATCAGCGTTATACACGTCATAGAGTCCGCTATTGAAATAGATACGTGTATATCAACATTACACGTCATAGAGTCCGCTATTGAAATAGATACGTGTATATCAACATTACACGTCATAGAGTCTGCTATTGAAATAGATATGTGTATATCAACATTACACGTCATAGAGTCTGCTATTGAAATAGATACGTGTATATCAACATTACACGTCATAGAGTCTGCTATTGAAATAGATACGTGTATATCAACATTACACGTCATAGAGTCTGCTATTGAAATAGATACGTGTATATCAACATTATACACGTCATAGAGTCCGCTATTGAAATAGATACGTGTATATCAGCATTATACACGTCATAGAGTCCGCTATTGAAATAGATACGTGTATATCAGCATTATACACGTCATAGAGTCTGCTATTGAAATAGATACGTGTATATCAACATTACACGTCATAGAGTCTGCTATTGAAATAGATACGTGTATATCAGCGTTATACACGTCATAGAGTCTGCTATTGAAATAGATACGTGTATATCAGCATTATACACGTCATAGAGTCCGCTATTGAAATAGATACGTGTATATCAGCATTATACACGTCATAGAGTCTGCTATTGAAATAGATACGTGTATATCAACGTTATACACGTCATAGAGTCTGCTATTGAAATAGATACGTGTGTATCAGCATTATACACGTCATAGAGTCTGCTATTGAAATAGATACGTGTATATCAACGTTATACACGTCATAGAGTCTGCTATTGAAATAGATACGTGTATATCAGCATTATACACGTCATAGAGTCTGCTATTGAAATAGATACGTGTATATCAGCATTATACACGTCATAGAGTCTGCTATTGAAATAGATATGTGTGTATCAACATTACACGTCATAGAGTCTGCTATTGAAATAGATACGTGTATATCAGCATTATACACGTCATAGAGTCTGCTATTGAAATAGATACGTGTATATCAGCATTATACACGTCATAGAGTCTGCTATTGAAATAGATACGTGTATATCAGCGTTATACACGTCATAGAGTCTGCTATTGAAATAGATACGTGTATATCAGCGTTATACACGTCATAGAGTCTGCTATTGAAATAGATACGTGTATATCAGCGTTATACACGTCATAGAGTCTGCTATTGAAATAGATACGTGTATATCAGCGTTATACACGTCATAGAGTCTGCTATTGAAATAGATACGTGTGTATCAGCATTATACACGTCATAGAGTCTGCTATTGAAATATATATGTGTGTATCAGCATTATACACGTCATAGAGTCTGCTATTGAAATAGATACGTGTATATCAGCATTATACACGTCATAGAGTCTGCTATTGAAATAGATACGTGTGTATCAGCATTATACACGTCATAGAGTCTGCTATTGAAATATATATGTGTGTATCAGCATTATACACGTCATAGAGTCTGCTATTGAAATAGATACGTGTATATCAGCGTTATACACGTCATAGAGTCTGCTATTGAAATAGATACGTGTATATCAGCATTATACACGTCATAGAGTCTGCTATTGAAATAGATACGTGTGTATCAGCATTATACACGTCATAGAGTCTGCTATTGAAATATATATGTGTGTATCAGCGTTATACACGTCATAGAGTCTGCTATTGAAATAGATACGTGTATATCAACATTACACGTCATAGAGTCTGCTATTGAAATAGATACGTGTGTATCAGCGTTATACACGTCATAGAGTCTGCTATTGAAATAGATACGTGTGTATCAGCATTATACACGTCATAGAGTCTGCTATTGAAATATATATGTGTGTATCAGCATTATACACGTCATAGAGTCTGCTATTGAAATAGATACGTGTATATCAGCGTTATACACGTCATAGAGTCTGCTATTGAAATAGATACGTGTATATCAGCATTATACACGTCATAGAGTCTGCTATTGAAATAGATACGTGTGTATCAGCATTATACACGTCATAGAGTCTGCTATTGAAATATATATGTGTGTATCAGCGTTATACACGTCATAGAGTCTGCTATTGAAATAGATACGTGTATATCAACATTACACGTCATAGAGTCTGCTATTGAAATAGATACGTGTATATCAACATTACACGTCATAGAGTCTGCTATTGAAATAGATACGTGTATATCAGCGTTATACACGTCATAGAGTCTGCTATTGAAATAGATAAGTGTGTATCAGCATTATACACGTCATAGAGTCTGCTATTGAAATAGATACGTGTGTATCAACGTTATACACGTCATAGAGTCTGCTATTGAAATAGATACGTGTATATCAGCATTACACGTCATAGAGTCTGCTATTGAAATAGATACGTGTATATCAGCGTTATACACGTCATAGAGTCTGCTATTGAAATAGATAAGTGTGTATCAGCGTTATACACGTCATAGAGTCTGCTATTGAAATAGATACGTGTGTATCAGCATTATACACGTCATAGAGTCTGCTATTGAAATAGATACGTGTGTATCAGCATTATACACGTCATAGAGTCTGCTATTGAAATAGATACGTGTATATCAGCATTACACGTCATAGAGTCTGCTATTGAAATATATATGTGTATATCAGCATTATACACGTCATAGAGTCTGCTATTGAAATAGATACGTGTATATCAGCATTACACGTCATAGAGTCTGCTATTGAAATAGATACGTGTATATCAGCGTTATACACGTCATAGAGTCTGCTATTGAAATAGATAAGTGTGTATCAGCGTTATACACGTCATAGAGTCTGCTATTGAAATAGATACGTGTATATCAACGTTATACACATCATAGAGTCTGCTATTGAAATAGATACGTGTGTATCAGCGTTATACACGTCATAGAGTCTGCTATTGAAATAGATACGTGTATATCAGCATTATACACGTCATAGAGTCTGCTATTGAAATAGATACGTGTGTATCAGCATTATACACGTCATAGAGTCTGCTATTGAAATAGATACGTGTGTATCAACGTTATACACATCATAGAGTCTGCTATTGAAATAGATACGTGTGTATCAGCATTATACACGTCATAGAGTCTGCTATTGAAATAGATACGTGTATATCAACGTTATACACATCATAGAGTCTGCTATTGAAATAGATACGTGTGTATCAGCGTTATACACGTCATAGAGTCTGCTATTGAAATAGATACGTGTATATCAGCATTATACACGTCATAGAGTCTGCTATTGAAATAGATACGTGTGTATCAGCATTATACACGTCATAGAGTCCGCTATTGAAATAGATACGTGTATATCAGCGTTATACACGTCATAGAGTCTGCTATTGAAATAGATACGTGTGTATCAACGTTATACACGTCATAGAGTCCGCTATTGAAATATATATGTGTGTATCAGCGTTATACACGTCATAGAGTCTGCTATTGAAATAGATACGTGTGTATCAGCGTTATACACGTCATAGAGTCCGCTATTGAAATAGATACGTGTATATCAACATTACACGTCATAGAGTCTGCTATTGAAATAGATACGTGTGTATCAGCGTTATACACGTCATAGAGTCTGCTATTGAAATAGATACGTGTGTATCAGCGTTATACACGTCATAGAGTCTGCTATTGAAATAGATACGTGTGTATCAACGTTATACACGTCATAGAGTCTGCTATTGAAATAGATACGTGTATATCAGCATTATACACGTCATAGAGTCTGCTATTGAAATAGATACGTGTATATCAGCGTTATACACGTCATAGAGTCCGCTATTGAAATAGATACGTGTGTATCAGCGTTATACACGTCATAGAGTCTGCCATTGAAATAGATACGTGTATATCAGCGTTATACACGTCATAGAGTCTGCTATTGAAATAGATACGTGTGTATCAGCATTATACACGTCATAGAGTCCGCTATTGAAATAGATACGTGTATATCAGCGTTATACACGTCATAGAGTCTGCTATTGAAATAGATACGTGTGTATCAGCGTTATACACGTCATAGAGTCTGCTATTGAAATAGATACGTGTGTATCAGCATTATACACGTCATAGAGTCCGCTATTGAAATAGATACGTGTATATCAGCGTTATACACGTCATAGAGTCTGCTATTGAAATAGATACGTGTGTATCAACGTTATACACGTCATAGAGTCCGCTATTGAAATATATATGTGTGTATCAGCGTTATACACGTCATAGAGTCTGCTATTGAAATAGATACGTGTGTATCAGCGTTATACACGTCATAGAGTCCGCTATTGAAATAGATACGTGTATATCAACATTACACGTCATAGAGTCTGCTATTGAAATAGATACGTGTGTATCAGCGTTATACACGTCATAGAGTCTGCTATTGAAATAGATACGTGTGTATCAGCGTTATACACGTCATAGAGTCTGCTATTGAAATAGATACGTGTGTATCAACGTTATACACGTCATAGAGTCCGCTATTGAAATAGATACGTGTGTATCAGCATTATACACGTCATAGAGTCTGCTATTGAAATAGATACGTGTGTATCAGCGTTATACACGTCATAGAGTCTGCTATTGAAATAGATACGTGTGTATCAGCGTTATACACGTCATAGAGTCTGCTATTGAAATAGATACGTGTGTATCAGCGTTATACACGTCATAGAGTCTGCTATTGAAATAGATACGTGTGTATCAGCGTTATACACGTCATAGAGTCTGCTATTGAAATAGATACGTGTATATCAGCGTTATACACGTCATAGAGTCTGCTATTGAAATAGATACGTGTATATCAGCGTTATACACGTCATAGAGTCTGCTATTGAAATAGATACGTGTGTATCAGCGTTATACACGTCATAGAGTCTGCTATTGAAATAGATACGTGTATATCAGCGTTATACACGTCATAGAGTCCGCTATTGAAATAGATACGTGTGTATCAGCGTTATACACGTCATAGAGTCTGCTATTGAAATAGATACGTGTATATCAGCGTTATACACGTCATAGAGTCCGCTATTGAAATAGATACGTGTGTATCAACGTTATACACGTCATAGAGTCCGCTATTGAAATAGATATGTGTATATCAACGTTATACACGTCATAGAGTCTGCTATTGAAATAGATACGTGTGTATCAACGTTATACACGTCATAGAGTCCGCTATTGAAATAGATACGTGTGTATCAACGTTATACACGTCATAGAGTCCGCTATTGAAATAGATACGTGTGTATCAACGTTATACACGTCATAGAGTCCGCTATTGAAATAGATACGTGTGTATCAACGTTATACACGTCATAGAGTCCGCTATTGAAATAGATACGTGTGTATCAACGTTATACACGTCATAGAGTCCGCTATTGAAATAGATACGTGTGTATCAACGTTATACACGTCATAGAGTCCGCTATTGAAATAGATACGTGTGTATCAGCGTTATACACGTCATAGAGTCTGCTATTGAAATAGTGCAACTGACCAGGGGAGGCAGTAGTGCAGTGACCAGGACTCATACCCCCCGCTTCCCACCCGCAGACACGGCCAATTGTGTCTGTAGGAACATCTGACCAAGCTGGAAGTACTGCAGCCAGGAATTGAACCCGGGTCTCTGCGGTGCATGGTAGGTGCTTTTACCTCTTCCCTACCCAGAAGGCCTGAAAGCTGCTTTGATCAGAGCCTGGTTCTCTTTGTGCGGCTCACCAGTCGTTCTCCTTCTCAAAGTAGCAGACGGAGATGAGGCGCGCCCCGCTGCCCAGGGCGAACTTGTTCTCCAGGGGCGACCACTTCACACAGGTGGCCGCGCGGTTGATCCTCACCAGCACCAGGGTGGGCTTCCAGGCCCCGTCCCTCAGCGTCCACACGTAGGCGTTACGGTCGGCCGCACACGTCACTATGCGGTTGGACTCTGGTGCCCAGTCGATACCTGCAGACGTGATTATTATCATTCTGTGTTCACGTTATGTGGGAAAGACAGTCGTGCCGAGTTTCCTACTAGAAAATACTTTGTGAATTTGAAATTTCTCAAACTTACTGAATTCTAAAGAAGGAATAACCTAGTCAAGTCAAGTCAAGTTTATTTGTATAGCCCTAATTCACAAGCATGTCTCAGAGGACTTCAAAGAAAATATGTCTAGCTAAATCTAGCTGACACAAGGGAGGAGGTGGGGAGGGAGCAGGGGAGGGAGAGGGGGAATGTGGGGGAGGAGGGAGCAGGAGAAAGGGAGGAGGTGGGGAGGGAGTAGGGGAAGGGGGCAAGAGAAGAGCAGAACAGATAGAATATACTGTGGCTAGGCGATATGGACATGAATAGTCACAAGGGAAAGTGCAATTTTGCATTCAGGTTATGTAATTAGTTATCAGGCGAAAAGAGTGTGATTATGATATATTCCTTTCCAGTGTTGGGAGCAACTAATTACTGTAACTTCTTAACTACTTTTTGCAGTAACTAGTAATCTAACTAATTGCTTTTTTCAAATTTAGTAACTCGATTACAGTTACCGAAATAGTAACTGGGCTAGCCTAACTTCGGTGCGTCCTGGTGGCTCACCTAGAATGCAAAAGATGCATCGGCCAAAATTCCTTTCTTTATTCAGCGGCAGTAGCCTGGAACAGTCTCCCAGCTGAGATTAAGACGATCAGCCCCTATCCCTCCTTCAAAGGTAAAGTCAAGAACTGGATCAGGAGAAACAGAACCTGGACTTAATGTGTTGTGTTATATTGTGGTATTATATTATTATATTATATATTATATTATATCTATATTATTATATAGTATATAATATTGTATGGTAATGATATGTAATGCTATAGTATATTATAAAATATTGTCCAGTATAGGTACATGTAGGATGGATTTGATGGTAGCCAAGGTGTATGAGGTGGGGGGCGACCTGTTGTCGGCCAGCCAGTAACTGAGCCGGTGTCTCACTCGACCCTATATGTTATGAGATCTTATTTTATTTTATTTATTTTATTTATTTTATTTGATTATTTTTTAATGGATGTTTTTATTAGGATTTGATGGGTTTATTTTTTAATAGCACAAATTGTCTTTTATCTTATTTTATGCTTATTTTTATTGGTTATTCACTGTGCCCCACTTTCCCATATCATTCTCCCCCCTGCGTGGCAGGCACACCCACGCATCACCCTCAGACTCTGACAAGTGCTTGTGGCACTCACACTATCACACACTTACACACATCCAGACATACACACAACAGTACACATTTTATAACAGTCATCATGAGGACCGCAATGGAAATAAGCTGTCAGCTTTATTGCGTTTTTATCCTTTTGATAATGGTGGGCCTGTGTATGTATATATGTATATTGTATATACTGTGTATTCATTATCAATAAAGAACTCAATCAATCAATCAATCAAACCTGGTAGCACGTGTATGCGCGGCCGACACGGGTTCGAATCCGACCCGTGGTCCTTTGACGCATGTCATCCCTGCTCTCTCTCCACCTTTCCTGTCTAATAACTTCTTCTCTTGTGATTGGCTCTCGTCGCAATTCATCCCTCCCTGTTTTCTATAGTTTATTAGTTGACGAAAATGTCAATAGATTTCCTCATAGTTTTTGTTATCACAACTTTGTTTTTATTTAGTTCACGTCAAATTTCTGGCAGTGAAAAAGGGTAGTTTTATTCTAGTTTTAGTTTTAGTCAATGAAATTAGCACTGCATTGGTCTCCTACAGTTTTTTCATGCAATTGTACACAATTTTCACCCATTTCTGTCAGTTTTAGTCAGTCAGTCCAACTGGAAACTTGGCTTCTCTCCAAGCCAGTAGCTACCTGTGATTCGTCCGCTGTGCTCAGTCAGCTCATGGATCTTGTTCCATTCTTTGCCTTTCTTCTCATAGATGTTCACCATATTGTTGTTGGGGCTTACTGCAATCTCTGTGGGTAAATAGTTAGCTGCATCATTACAATGTCATATTGTGTGGCATAATAATCACTTCATCATAGCAATTTAAAGAACCCCTAAAGTCTGAAACCAGTTGTTCTTCTTGTTCCTTCAGTTGGATGTCTGTGCAGAGTTTGACACTACCAGACTATTTCCACAATCGTCTGCTAGGGGGCGGGCCTACGAGCTAGGGGGCGGGGCCTACGAGCAGGATTTGTGACATCACAAATAGTTTGGAAGCCAATCCTGGTTCAATATTCAACTTATCCAAGTGTGATGTGGAAACTTAATACATAATACATCTTGTGTCCTGTAGGAAACTTTTTTTTTATTTAATCAGGGGAGCGCCCTGTTCACATTCACATTCACATTCACATTCACATTCACATTCACATTCACATTCACATTCACATTCACACCTGGAAGCTGACCTGTACAACCACAGTCTGATCTGCTGGACACTGAGCAGCTCCACTGGAGCGGTTGGGGTCATATCAATGGCAAGCACTGTCTTTTCACTTTCTCCAAACAGATTTATTCTGCTGGTCCCACTAGGCCTAGGGGATTGAACCGACAACCTTCCGGTCACAAGCTGGCTTCTCTAACCATTGGGCCACCACTTTGAGATGAAATGTAATCATATTCATTGCTGGTCTGTCGTGAATGAATACACTGGAATGGTGTCTTATTTCAAGTTGAAGAACGAACGTTTGAAAAACCTACGTTGCAGCTTTTAGGGACTGTTGGCTGCTCAGGAAGTTTAGAAGTGGCCAGCTGACATCATAGGTTACACTGCGGATGTGTAAATGCACACAGTAGCCTACAGTAGATCTGTAAATGCACACAGTAGCCTACAGTAGCCTACAGTACATCCATTTCCTGTAATGATCACCAGATTCACTGCAGCTCTCCAGACAACTTGAATGGAATTAGATGAGGAGAAAATGGATCTGTGGGCTCGAGAGGGTGCAGTCCCACCCAGTGTGTGTGTGTGTGTGTGTGTGTGTGTGTGTGTGTGTGTGTGTGTGTGTGTGTGTGTGTGTGTGTGTGTGTGTGTGTGTGTGTGTGTGCATGTGTGTGTGTGCATGCGTGCATGCGCGTGTGTGTGTGTGTGTGCATGTGCATGTGTGTTGGTAAAAAGCTGATTTTTTGGGTCAGTGATTAAGGTTAGGCCTAGGGTAAGCCTCCAAGAATGCATAACTATGTAAATACCCCAAAAGTGACCTAAGTAAGACTGTCTGTGTGTGTGTGTGTGTGTGTGTGTGTGTGTGTTTGTGTGCATATGCACGCAGATAATGTGTAGGCGTGTCTTTCTCTGCAAGGAAATGCAGCCCGACTGGTTTGCACGTCCACCTACGTGCTCCTGTGTGTGTGTGTGTGTGTGTGTGTAGGTGTGTGTAGGTGTGTGTAGGTGTGTGTGTGTGTGTGTGTGTGTGTGTGTGTGTGTGTGTGTGTGTGTGTGTGTGTGTGTGTGTGTGTGTAGGTGCACGTGCACCTACGTGTCCGGTCTTTGTTCCAGGCGTGGCAGCTCAGAGGCTCCAGGCCGAAGTTGTACAGAGACATGTCTGAACACAGAGGAGAGGCAGGGCGAGGCGGAATGTGGCTGACTGGCAGAGAAGTGTCTCGTCTGGGATCAGCTGCAAATCTGCTGCTGCAAGTTCAGGAATGACAGGAGAGAGAGAGAGAGAGAGAGAGAGAGAGAGAGAGAGAGAGAGAGAGAGAGAGAGAGAGAGAGAGAGAGAGAGAGAGAGAGAGAGAGAGAGAGAGAGAGAGAGAGAGAGAAGAGGAGAGAGAAGAGAGAGAGAGAGAGAGAGAGAGAGAGAGAGAGAGAGAGAGAGAGAGAGAGAGAGAGAGAGAGAGAAGAGAGAGAGAGAGAGAGAGAGAGAGAGAGAGAGAGAGAGAGAGAGAGAGAGAGAGAGAGAGAGAGAGAAGAGAGAGAGAGAGAGAGAGAGAGAGAGAGAGAGAGAGAGAGAGGTTCCTTCATGTACAAAATAAATCATTCTTGTTTTTCGGTGTAGTTCTCCTTTAAAAGAGCCCATCCTCACATAAGCTGTTGACTCTTCTGAGCTGATCTGAAGAAAGTCCACAAATTAATCCTCATGACATCCCTGCCTGTTAGTAATTGTTAGCTCAGTGAGTAGTGTGTGTGTGTGTGTGTGTGTGTGTGTGTGTGTGTGTGTGTGTGTGTGTGTGTGTGTGTAGATAACAGTGGACTTTTATCAGGTGTGCTGCAAACTTGTGCAAACATGCTTTGATTGTTACCTTGCCGTGTTTTTCCCTGTTTCCTGAGGAGAACTCAGTCCTGACTTTAGTGTTTAGTCCAGTCACTATATCTGTTTCCTGAGGAGAACTCAGTCCTGACTTTAGTGTTTAGTCCAGTCACTATATCTGTTTCCTGAGGAGAACTCAGTCCTGACTTGAGTGTTTAGTCAAGTCACTATATCTGTTTCCTGAGGAGAACTCAGTCCTGACTTGAGTGTTTAGTCAAGTCACTATATCTGTTTCCTGAGGAGAACTCAGTCCTGACTTTAGTGTTTAGTCCAGTCACTATATCTGTTTCCTGAGGAGAACTCAGTCCTGACTTGAGTGTTTAGTCAAGTCACTATATCTGTTTCCTGAGGAGAACTCAGTCCTGACTTTAGTGTTTAGTCCAGTCACTATATCTGTTTCCTGAGGATAACTCAGTCCTGACTTGAGTGTTTAGTCAAGTCACTATATCTGTTTCCTGAGGAGAACTCAGTCCTGACTTGAGTGTTTAGTCAAGTCACTATATCTGTTTCCTGAGGAGAACTCAGTCCTGACTTGAGTGTTTAGTCAAGTCACTATATCTCCAGTCACCAAAGAAGAGTCTGAGTGGAGTCTGAATCCTCATGGACCACACATGGTGTCATAATGTCACTCATAGTATATCTTCATTATTAGGGCCTCTTACAAAAAAGTAACAAAAACAAAAATCAATTCACAATTCTGAATCTCCAACTTCCCAGTCCAAATGCCACCACCTTGATCAGCATCAGTGATCAAGTCTAAGCAGTGTTTCCCACACATAAAGGAATTTGTGGCGGGCCGCCACAAAAGGATTTTGACCGACACAAAAAGATGTTGACCAAATTTTTTTTTTTTTTTTTTACAGTACACCTGAACGCAACATGCAAGATACCCGCTGAATAAGTGTCCAAATGTTCATGTCATTCTGGCCAATACTCCACTTCTGTTATAGCATTTCAGTCTGGAATATGGAATATCTTTCAATAATCTATGATTTAGCTGCTAAATTGTCAAATACCGCCATCTGCTCGCTACCCAGGCACTTATGTATGTGACTGACTGAAGGGACTACAACACTGCCTGACTGAAGGGACTACAACACTGCCTGACTGAAGGGACTACAACACTGCCTGACTGAAGAGACTACAACACTGCCTGACTGAAGGGACTACAACACTGCCTGACTGAAGAGACTACAACACTGCCTGACTGAAGAGACTACAACACTACCTGACTGAAGGGACTACAACACTGCCTGACTGAAGAGACTACAACACTACCTGACTGAAGAGACTACAACACTGCCTGACTGAAGAGACTACAACACTGCCTGACTGAAGAGACTACAACACTGCCTGACTGAAGAGACTACAACACTGCCTGACTGAAGAGACTACAACACTGCCTGACTGAAGGGACTAGGCTACAACACTGCCTGACTGAAGGGACTACAACACTGCCTGACTGAAGAGACTACAACACTGCCTGGCTGAAGGGACTACAACACTACCTGACTGAAGAGACTACAACACTGCCTGACTGAAGAGACTACAACACTGCCTGACTGAAGGGACTACAACACTACCTGACTGAAGAGACTACAACACTGCCTGACTGAAGGGACTACAACACTACCTGACTGAAGAGACTACAACACTGCCTGACTGAAGAGACTACAACACTGCCTGACTGAAGGGACTACAACACTACCTGACTGAAGAGACTACAACACTGCCTGACTGAAGGGACTACAACACTACCTGACTGAAGAGACTACAACACTGCCTGACTGAAGGGACTACAACACTACCTGACTGAAGAGACTACAACACTGCCTGACTGAAGAGACTACAACACTGCCTGACTGAAGAGACTACAACACTGCCTGACTGAAGAGACTACAACACTACCTGACTGAAGGGACTACAACACTACCTGACTGAAGAGACTACAACACTACCTGACTGAAGAGACTACAACACTACCTGACTGAAGAGACTACAACACTGCCTGACTGAAGAGACTACAACACTACCTGACTGAAGAGACTACAACACTACCTGACTGAAGAGACTACAACACTGCCTGACTGAAGGGACTACAACACTACCTGACTGAAGGGACTACAACACTACCTGACTGAAGAGACTACAACACTACCTGACTGAAGAGACTACAACACTGCCTGACTGAAGAGACTACAACACTACCTGACTGAAGAGACTACAACACTACCTGACTGAAGAGACTACAACACTACCTGACTGAAGAGACTACAACACTACCTGACTGAAGAGACTACAACACTGCCTGACTGAAGAGACTACAACACTACCTGACTGAAGAGACTACAACACTGCCTGACTGAAGGGACTACAACACTGCCTGACTGAAGGGACTACAACACTGCCTGACTGAAGAGACTACAACACTGCCTGACTGAAGAGACTACAACACTGCCTGACTGAAGAGACTACAACACTACCTGACTGAAGGGACTACAACACTGCCTGACTGAAGGGAATTTTGAATACAAAACCCAAAGCTTTGACATGACTGTTTTACCCCTGGACAAGGAGAGGCTGCTCCTGAATCCTGAAGCTTCCAGTAAGACATCAGACTGGTCTGTACAAGACTGGTCTGTACATGGTAGACTGGTCTGTACATGGTAGTAAGATATCAGACTGGTCTGTACATGGCAGACTGGTCTGTACATGGTAGACTGGTCTGTACATGGTAGACTTGTCTGTACATGGTAGACTTGTCTGTACATGGTAGACTGGTCTGTACATGGCAGTAAGATATCAGACTGGTCTGTACATGGTAGTAAGATATCAGACTGGTCTGTACATGGTAGTAAGATATCAGACTGGTCTGTACATGGTAGTAAGATATCAGACTGGTCTGTACATGGTAGACTGGTCTGTACATGGTAGACTGGTCTGTACATGGCAGTAAGATATCAGACTGCTCTGTACATGGTAGACTGGTCTGTACATGGCAGTAAGATATCAGACTGGTCTGTACATGGTAGTAAGATATCAGACTGGTCTGTACATGGTAGTAAGATATCAGACTGGTCTGTACATGGTAGTAAGATATCAGACTGGTCTGTACATGGTAGTAAGATATCAGACTGGTCTGTACATGGCAGACTGGTCTGTACATGGCAGTAAGATATCAGACTGGTCTTTACATGGTAGACTGGTCTGTACATGGCAGTAAGGCATCAGACTGGTTTGTACATGGTAGGCTGGTCTGTACATGGTAGTAAGACATCAGACTGGTCTGTACATGGCAGTAAGACATCAGACCGGTCTGTACATGGCAGCACATTCTAACATGAGTTTGAAGCACTAAGGATCACCTGAGAAGAAGCACCCTCTGACCGCACAGCTTTGGAATAGAATAGATGAGACTCAGTGTAACTGGATATCTTCTCAAAGGAAATCCTAAACCTGCTCCACCAGAGACCAAACACTGACTGAACTGTCATCAAAAGAGAGAGAAACAACGGCATGTAGACAAACGCTAGCATCATAACTGACCTTCGCTGTATTGCTGGTGAGCAGTGTGACGGCGCTGGATGGAAGGCTGTATTCGTGGACTCTGGGCAGTCGACACGAACGAGCGGTGCAGTGTGAGCTGGGAGAAGGAAGTGGTGAGGTGTTATGGGAGGCAGGGAGAGAGAAGGTGGGTGTGTCCGCTCAGAGCCGGGGAGGTGTAAGACGACTCAGAGTGACACATCTTCAGTTGGTTGGACAAGTTAGGGATTGTGCATTTTCATATCACTGCATGTTGCTGCATTGTGTTGCAGGTAGGGATTTAACGATATACCGTCTTAAGGTGTACCATGATATCAAGCAACGACGGTTATTTAACGATATACTTTATTTTTTATTTTTTAAGTATGTTTATTTAGTTTTCAGTTAGCAGAGGGATACACAGTTAGTGTTGAATGGGATAACACAGAATATGCCCTCCGTCCGTTCCCACTCACCCACAACACAACACACACAACACAACACACACAACACAACACAACACAACACACACAATCTCCACAAAAATAATTAAAGCAAAACAGAAAGGGAAAAACCAAACAAAAACAAACACACACAGAGCACCTACAGCAGGCAGAAGGTTAATACTGTAGAAATAGGTATAGCAGGGGTATTTAGATAAATAGATAAAGGCTTATTAAGACCTAGAGAGATATCAGTCCATGCTAGTCCGTAGATACCACTCCAAAGGGCCTGGGCCCTATCCTCTCCAATATAGTCCAGAAAGGGCTTCCAGATTTGAAAAAATGTGAATGGCCTATCCTTGAGCCAAAAGCTGATAGCTTCCAAAGGGAGAAGTTCCATAACACTCCGACTCCACTGTGAGATATACCGTCTTAAGGTGTACCACCGGTGAGGCTCCAGCTGTCAGGTGAAAAGAAGCGGCTAGCTACTGCTCATGTCTTGGAGGAAGCATGGTGGTGCTAGACTAGTTTCAGCTCTCCCCAGATCGGCAGAGGATGTGGAGCAGTGACTGGGGGATCAGATATAAATGTTTGCTGATTCTGGTTTTATTTCAGTATATCTGTTTTGAATTCTGTCATGGTAAAAGTTATAACACAAATTGTTTGAATATGAATTCAATAACTGCAGCGATTAAAACTTTTTGACGTGAAAGTTTGGATTTTGCAGTGACTACACATTAAGAATTTTATACTTTTGTTTGGACAAGTCACATTTTATTTATTAGTTAAACTAATAAAATGGGCAGTAACGCAACGCTGAAGCTGTCCACGAGGTATCTACGTGTGGTGTATCATAAGTTACTGATAATGGGAAAAATACGGTATGACAAACTGGACACTGTAGGAGCTAACTAACTCCAGAAGATGGCAGTAGTGCAACGCTAAGAATGCAAGCTGCCGTTACACCGCAGAGGAGAAGAAAAAGAAGAGAACAAACCGAAGCTCCGAACACTTCCGGTTGACGAAGCTAGCGAATATAAGAGTTCCGGTTTGGACGTTCAGCCTTCGGAGTAAAAGCGGCGTAATTCATGTTTTTAAAAGGCATAGAAAAATGATTAGTTTGCAGATTAAAACAATGAACAAAGCATCTAAACGAAGGTATACAATACAAATTATGTTTCTGTTTGACACCAACTGTTTTAATAACATTGAGAACGCTCTTCTCAGTAGGCTAGGCCTATGCGTAAATAAAAGTAAACTTTGAATTGGTGTATATTTTGCAAAAGAACTCAGGGGACAACTGTTATCGACTCATATTTCAGTATCTTAGAACAACAAATTTGATTGAGAGGATATGAGGATATTATTGTAGGTGTGTAGGCCTATATATATGTAGCCTATGTCTATATGTAGGCTATATACAGTATATTTGTTTCTTTCTTTAATTTTCTTTTTTATAAATACTAAATAGTAGAGTAGCCTAAACATCCCAAAATTTCAAATTAAGAACAAGAATCTCAGATAAATTATCAGTGTGTAGGCTACCGCTGAGGTGATGGCAGCGATTGTTGGACTTCAGTGGGTGGAAGAAGTGAGGCCGGACAGGGTGGTGATGTGTATAGACTCTGCAGCAGTACTTTTAAGTTTACAGTCTATGGAATCAGTTAGAGAAGATCTTTTGTTTGAAATGTTTCAAGGTTTATTTAGAATTCACAGGTTGGGAATAGAGGTAGAATTTTGTTGGGTGCTGGCACATGTGGGACTAAAGCGCAATGAAATCGCAGACAAAATAGCTAAGGAATCACTAAATATGGAGTACATAAGGGATATATTATTTGGTAAAGGAGAAGGTAAAGCACTAATTAAAAAGACAATTTCACAGCTTTGGCAGAAAAGGTGGGATGTTGACACTAAGGGTAGAACATACTATAGGGTTCAATAGACAATTACAACACAGGGTAGTTATGGGAGAAATAGAAGGGAGGTGGTAGTTTTATCCAGGCTAAGATTTGATCACACTGGTTTAAATAAGACTTTATTTCTTTTGGGAAAAGTAAATTCACAGGACTGCGCACACTTGTTGAAAACACTGAACACGTATTAATGCACTGTGATAAATATAATGAAGAAAGGGTAAGTTTGCAACAAAGGGTGAGAGAGGCTGGGCGATTTGAAAGGGATATTGGGAACAAAACGAGATAAGGTGTGGATTGTACAGAGAGGGGTGATTTAATTCTTAAAGGTTACAGGGTTGTTTAATAGAATTTAGTTTTAGTTTTAGTTTGTTTGTTTTTTCCTTTCTTTTATTTAATTTCTTTCATAGAATTTGATCCTGTATTGCATACTCCGGTACAGTAGGTGGCGGTATGCTCCTTAACAATTGGATTGCAATCTACCAGAAAACGCAAAGAAGAAGAAGAAGAAGAAGAAGAAGAAGAAGAAGAAGCTGTAGAAGAAGTCCCAACGTCAAGTCTGTCTGCAATTCTAAAAGGAAAGAAGGCATAACGTAAAAATTAGAAGCTATTTTGTTTTAGCACCTGGCTGATAAGGTCACAAGGTTTGTTATGTTTTCATTTCATGTGTTGTTTCATCTGCAGCCATGTTTTGGAGCCGTTCTATTAGTTCTGTTGGGTTTTATTGCTAATGTGTTTAGCCTAGCATGACTGCTACATTATTAGCACTACCAAATAACTTTTATGGAAAGAAATGACAGCTCCATATTGCCCCATTGCAACATCAGCGCCCAGCAGCCTCCGCCATTTTTTATTTTTGGAAGCGTGACAGCGCCAAAAGAACCTCGCACAGGCTCGCAGTGGTCAGCTGCGGTAGCGCGGGCCCCTATAATCAGCCTCTCTAAACAGTAACTCAACGGGAGAACACTCTAAATTTCGTGGATTCACATCTTTTCTGGGCGTACTGCAAATCTTGATTGAAGTGGTGTAGTGCAGGGATGTAAAACAACAACCATATTGTGGAAACTAAGCAAAATTTTTCGTTTTCTTTGTTTAGTTTTTTCAAGATAAATACCTAATGAAAAGGACCCGAGGTTCGTGGCACACCTCCCGTAAAAGGCAGCGTGTATTTGTAGGGAAATTGGCGAGTTTTAACAAACTGCTTTATAGTGTTTTTACCAGTTCTAATGACCGAGACCGGGTTTGGGAGAGGAGGAAAGCCTCAACTATAATTCGGCTGTCTGTAAAAAACTGACTGACAATGAAAACTGACAGAATCCAAATTTAACAAGAAGCTGCTAACCTGTAAACAGTTTGCGCAAATGCGGCTGTCGTCCACTCCGTCAGAAGTGCGTTGCCGTGGTTTTAACCTCGGGTCCTTTGCATTTACTATTTATCTTGAAAAAACTAAATGAAAAAAACGAAAAATTTTGCTTAGTTTCCACAATATGGTTGTTGTCTTACAACCCTGCACTACACCACTTCAATCAAGATTTACAGTACGCCCAGAAAAGATGTGAATCCACGAAATTTAGAGTGTTCTCCCGTTGAGTTACTGTTTAGAGAGGCTGATTATAGGGGCCCGCGCTACCGCAGCTGACCACTGCGTGGCGCATTCTGTTTCCAAAAATGGCCGGAGTGTCGTCTCTTTCCTTCCATGCTCTTTGGCACTACTGTAGGCCTATACATGGCAATGAGGTCGGGGGAATTGGTTGGTGGAGTTTGCAAGTTATGCTAAGTATGAAGAGATGCAGCATTTGTGGGTTTTACCATTGAGATTTATATGAATGGAGAAAGCGTGCCTATCTCTCTATTGAAGCCAAAATCTTCTCAGATCAGAGAACCAGAGTCTGCGCAGTAGCTGCAAGTTTAAGTTCTATTATTTTTTGTCTCACCAAAAGTAACCATGTAGATTCCCACTACGAGGTCAGTTTATCAAAATAACGGCTGTAGCCTACGGTTGTCGGAGATTGCTCCTAGCAGCCAGACTCCGGGTAGCCCCATAACGTGACGCTGCTACTGTACTCCGATATTCTCGTACTAGCAGTCGGTGTCACACAGCGTTCGAATCGTCAATGGGTGGGAAACGCTGTTAAAAAAGCTCTCCTACCCGTTAGGGATGGGCATCGAATTTCGAATTTTCGAATAATCGTTGTTATTATCAAGGTCGACTTTTATTATTGAAATTCGAAATTCGAAATTCGAAAAAAAAAAATTTTTTAGTGAAATGTTGCATTGTCTCCCCTGATTCTAGTATAGTCAAATCGCTTGGTTTGAGCAAGTAAAACAATTTTTATAAGCATTTTAAGGTTTATGGAAAAATGAATGGCGGATGAAATCCCATGAAGAGGGAGAGGGGGTGACTTTGGCACCCCTTTGGCACTCAGACCTGAGCCTACTAAATATTTAATGAACCACTCATGATTGTCAAAACTGTTTTTTATTTTCGAAAATGTCAATGTCATGTAACATGTTCTTACCTTCAGTGGTGCAATGCTTGTTTGAGCTAAAAATCCACAGCAGAAGCTTTTTATATTAATTAATAAAGCCGTAGACTTAGAATCAGTGGAGACAATGCAACATTTCACTCACAAAAAAAAAAAAAAAAAAAACATTTTTAAATTTTTTTACATTTTTATTTTTATTTTCGAATTTCGAATTAAATTCGAATTTGGCCAGCGAATTTCGAATAGTGTTTTTGCTAGAAATGCCCATCCCTACTACCCGTATCCGACCTCCAATTGCAGATCCAAAGATATGATAGTAACCTTAGTGAAGCCAGTAATTTGACCGGCGCTGTTAAAATGATACTGCTGCGTGAAACAACCGTTTAGAACCATTGTGTATTAAAATAACCGATAACGTGGCTGGAGTAACTCATAAAACACAAATTTTCTGAACTTACTTCAGTCCCCAACCAACGTTAGTTGGTCACTTCCTCGCGCACCTTTCTCAAAACAATGTCCTTTTTATTGCGGTCCATCGATATACAGTCTGGTAGACAGATCAAGCAGTGTCTTCCTTGTTTTACCAAGCAGTGTCTTCTCTATGTAAACTTTTTTTTTAGAACATGCAAACTCCACACAGAAAGGCCCTTTAGACGACCCCACCCGGGCGGTGGGCACTCGAGGACATGCGGACGGGCACACATTCCTTCAGCATTCACAGCGTCCCAGGTGGGAATCGAACCCAGGACCTTCTGTGAGGCGACAGCGCTTACCACTGCACCACCGTACCCCCCCTATGTAAACTAGATCTATAAGGTGAAGAGCCTGTCCAGCCAATGACGGCTTGAGACTGGCTGCCACAGCTGTCAATCATCCCTTTTTATATGTCAAATAACTAATTAAAAACAAACTGATCAGAAAAATGACCACTTGCACAGGCATTAGCGTGATAAGAAACTATCTAAAATGATACAACCACCTTTGGGAAAAAATTATCTGACGTGTGCTGTGATTGTTTCAGTTGTCCATTTCCCCATCCACTAACATGGGGAGCCGGGCCTTGTGACCTATACTGGATACAGCCGCCAGAGCGGCGATCTAACATGCAGCGGCTTCACTGAACGGTCCTCAGTCCATCTATTATATGTCGATGGGTTTTACAGTGACTGTAATATTATTGCCCAAGGTTAAATATTCACATGCAATGTAAAATACTGTATAACTATGTAATTTCATAGAACTCAAATGTACTTACCTTAAGTTAAATATACTTATCAGTAGCACTCCATCAGATGTTGTCATAAGCTAAATGTTAAATGTGATATTTCATGATTGGAATATAGTCATTTATCTCAGTTAAAGTTAAAAAGATGGTAATGTTTTTATTTTCATTTCTTTCCATGGCTCTTCCGGTGTGTTACACTGTGTGTGTTACGGTTCAAGGAGTTCAAGCTTAAAAATAAACACTTTAGTAACCATCAGTTCAGTTGGAGAGTCAGACCATCATTCAGCCGGGATCGCTACAGGGAAAGACCATAGAACATTTCACTCCGACCAAAACTTAAAAAAACTACATTGAAAAACCCTCCGCCTGTGGTATTTGTATGTTATCTGTCTAAATCCGACATATATACTTTCTTTTTTTAGGTAGACTTATTAAGATGTTTCGTTCTCACGACCTTCTTCAGAATGATTCTGAAGACGGTCGTGAGACCGAAACGTCTTAATAAATCATATGGATATACTCACCATCTTTCTGACTGGATCCTCTGCATTTTAAATATTCTGAATGAATATTTCCCCCATCATCATGTATTTTAGATATGACTTCTTCATATAATGAATTCTCAACCAGTTGTCATGTGCATACAATAAAATCTGTTACTGAGGGAAAACTGTTCAAAGGTCATATGCTCACTTTTGACCTGGTTATTTGTGTAAAAGCTCTCTTTACAAGCTATATGTTTTGATCACGTCTCATACTCTTACAGTCTTCTTAAATATTGCCTTAGCTATAATGAAGTGTCATGTGCCATTTCACAATGCAGCATTTTAATGATTAACCAGGAGAGGATGAGTCCCGTTTTCATGTTATTATTCAGCAAGTGGAGGACAAAAAAAAAAAAAAAGAAGTGGCACAAGAAATCTCAGCCGGCCAAAAGTCCTTTCTTTAGGGAGACTGATTAAATGCAGTGTGCAGTTGCTCAAAAAAAAAGTCAGACAGAAAATGTCGAGTAGCCCACTAGCCACACCTTTTCCAGTAAATCTGGCCAGAATCGAAAATGAAAGTAGATGCAGGTCCAGTATAAAATGTGCTCGACTCAGTGCAGATTTCCAGTAGCCTATCGACAGTGGAGGTGCAAACAAGGTAGGTGAACATATCGATGTAGCCTAATTTATAAGATGATCCATCATCTTCTGAATGATCATTATTGGATGATGCATAGGTTTATCCCTGTGAAAATGATTAGTGTATTCTTACAGGGACCGATCGTGTGACTGAGTTTATAGTCTCGCTGATATAGCCTATAGATACACTAGACGACTTTGAAATCTTAACTGTGATTATGAAAAGACTGGGAGTTTACACTACACGACTGGTTCATTAAGACTTTTTATCATGACTGAAAAACTCACTGAAATACATTACACACGACTGGAATCACAGATCAAAATACACTACCCGGCTGTGCGCCTCGCAAACTCAGGTATTTCAAGTTAGAAGACGTATTGAACCCTGACGTGACTATGGTTGCCAACTTCTTGAAATGGAAATAAGGAACGGGGCAGTCCGGGAGGCAGTCTGGTCAGACTCAGTGGGTCAGACAGACAGCAGTTTCGCTTGCTAGGGTGCATGAAAGACGCCGCTTGTGTAGCTCGGTAAAGTTGGAAATATATTGACAGATTCGCACTTCCCGGATCAATAGCTCATAAACGAAGCGTTTGTACTGCACACACAACGCCTCTTTCCCATCTTAGTAAGGTAGACAACGAGCTACAACCTCATTTTCACCTAAATGAGCGATCCTCCGAGCTGGACAAATAACATTGGTCCCTATGTGCTGCGGGCGGTGAGGCGAGTGCTTAGTGCACAAAGTGCAACACAGATTACCAAAATATTCAATAAATTCACTGTTGTACAGTGTAGCTTCACCAAAATCATGTCACACATCAATAGCCTCCAGCTGGTTATACTACACCAATAAGTTTGGAAAAATATGATTTTGAATAATTTTGGTGAATTTTTATTGGATAAATCATTCAATAACTTCACTCTCATACTGTGTAGTGTCACCAAAACCATGTCACACATCAATGGGCTCCTGCTGGTTATACTACAGCAATAAGTTTGGAAAAATATGATTTTGAATAATTTTGGTGAATTTTTATTGGAGAAATCATTCAATAAATTTACTCTCATACTGTGTAGTGTCACCAAAATCATGTCACACATCAATATAACTGCAATTGCTTCAGCTTCAACCATTTACACATTATTATTATTATCACAATCGAACACCTTTGCGCAAAGCTTATTCCTAGATTATCTTACTTATTACACTACTTTTGCATTATTTTCACCAAAATAACAGCAGTAGCAGAATGACATCGCCACATTTGAACCATAAAAAAACACTGTCTTGATGTCAGTATAAACCGTCCAAAATTCTAAATGTTATCCTTTTCCTTTGTTATTGTCACCCATAGTGGGTTATTTATTTGCATAAAAACACACAATTTGATTAGGAAATGATTGTATACTTATTTAAATATGTGCTTTGATCGAACAAATGTAACTCAATTTGTAACTTGAGTTACTTGACAAAGTAACTGGTATAATATTACTGAAATCCAAGTTATATTACTGAGTTAGCCTACTGCTAAAAGTAATATATTACATGTAATATGTTACTTTTGTAATGAGTTACCCCCAACTCTGTTGGCATGTAGCCTACTCATTCAAGAAATCTGTTTCAACAGTGCAAACAGCAATTTTACATAGCGATTATTGAATAGACAGACCTGCAAGAGTTTACATCATTAGTGCAAAACATTTTAGTTTTCAGATTAAATCTACTGAATAAAAGGACAATTAGGCTATTGAAAAGTATGGATTAGACTGAGGATATCTCTGATTACTGTAACAAGTCTTACACCTGCAATAGCCTACTGTTGTAAGCAGGGTTTGTACAGCTTTTAAGGCAATCGGTGGAAACACCATTTGAAATGTAAACTGCCAGGTTTGCTACGGTGAAACCTGCTTAAAACAGAGTGTGTTTAAGTGTGTTGTTGTTGGTAGCCATTAGCCATGAAGCGAGAGTAGGCCTTCAACTGTATGTTTTCTTATGCAGTGTGGAAACACGTGCATGTTTTTCTGCGTTTCTGTTTTTTTTTTTTTACAATGTTCACTTGATGTGTTTTAATGTGATTCTTTTTGACAGTGTCTTGTGTTTGAAGCCTCCTCAGTTTCACATCTGTAACAGAAGTAGTCTGGAGCTTGATTGTGTTACCTCAAAGTGGAAGCCCTCCTTGAGAGCGACGGCTCGCAGTATCTTGGAGGAGACGGTGCTGGCCAACATGTAGACCTTTTTAACAGCGGCAGTGGTTTTGCTGCTTCCAGCAGCGGAACACCCACCAGCCCAACAACGCTCCCAACTCGTTACCACTGAACACTCTCCACTGTCCACTGACACAGAGAGAGAGAGAGAGAGAGAGAGAGGGAGGGGGGGGGGGGGGGAGAGACAGACAGAGACAGAGAGAGAGAGAGAGGGGAATGGGGAGAGAGAGAGAGAGAGACAGACAGAGACAGAGAGAGAGAGAGAGAGGGAGAGAGAGAGAGACAGAGAGAGAGGGGGAGGGGGGGATGGGGATGGGGAGAGAGGGAGAGAGAGACAGACAGACAGAGAGAGAGATGAAGGGGAATGGGGAGAGAGAGAGAGAGAGACAGACAGAGACAGAGAGAGAGAGAGAGAGAGAGAGAGAGAGAGGGAGGGAGGGAGGGGGGGAGAGACAGACAGAGACAGAGAGAGAGAGAGAGGGGAATGGGGAGAGAGAGAGAGAGAGACAGACAGAGACAGAGAGAGAGAGAGAGAGAGACAGAGAGAGAGGGGGAGGGGGGGATGGGGAGAGAGGGAGAGAGAGACAGACAGACAGAGAGAGAGATGAAGGGGAGAGAGAGAGGAATGGGGAGAGGGGGAGAGCGAGAGACAGAGACAGAGACAGAGAGAGAGAGGAAGCAGAGAGAGAGAGAGACAGACAGACAAACAGAGACACATACATGTTATAGGCTGTATTGTTGGTGGAGAAACTGGTATCTTTGCCTCTGATGCGACGGGTTTCTCTCTGTAAGTTGGTGAGTGTAGGAAGAGGCGCTTGCTCTCTGATTTGGATGGACTGACACCAAAACCTCATGTTTACTGCTGATGTTTTAGATTGCTGAAAATATTTCTGTTATTAAACTAGATTGTAGCTGCGCTGTAAATATCACATTGTGTACATTTGGTCAGTTATCCACTGGAATAAGAAAAATACACTACCAAACAACAAAATGGGCCAAAACATTCAAGATTTTTTGAAAGTGTTTTAGAGAGGATTTTTTATAAGCAAAAACACACCTCTTCTGTTTCTCCGCAATGGCCAGCCGGTCAGCATCAGGGTCATTAGCCAACACGACAGTGGATCCTTCTTTATCTGCCAGGGCAAATGACAGGGTCTGCAAGACACACACACACACACACGCACACGCACGCACACACACGCAAACACACACACACACACACACACGCACACACACATTACACCTCCAACCATCACACAACACCATCTACATAATGTGCACTGACATACAGAGTGTGTGTGTGTGTGTGTGTGTGTGTGTGTGTCTCTGTGTGTGTGTGTGTGTGTGTGTGTGTGTGTGTGTCTGTGTGTGTGTGTGTGTGTGTGCAGTGTGTACCAGGACTCCCTCCCCCTCCTCAGGGTTGGGGTACTTGACGGTGGGGAACTCTGGGTCTGGGTCTTTCTGCTCCTCGACAGCGTAGGGAGGCCGGAGGTCAAAGGCCTTGAAAGCTGCCTGGACAAAGGCGTGGCCGACGCCGTGCACAGACGTGTGAACAATTTTCACCTGGGAACTCTTGTTGATCTCCCTGCAGAGAAGAGAACCAGGGTCAAAACAAAGTTTTGTATCGTTGCCTTTTCAGTGTCTGTGTACACGGAGACACAGTGTATGGACTAATTATAAATGTACGTTTTTGAACTCTATTAGTATAAATCCACTAAAGGCATGGTCTATCTAATTACAAAGCGAAAAAAATGAGCTGCTTGGAGTTTAAAGATAAATTAATTTAATAAGAAGTAAATTGTACGTGCGTACTTCACAGTTAACAAACAGTGTACATCTTCACATGGTAGATACGGGCAAAACTATCTAATTACACAACATGCTACCATGCTATATGCTGCAGTGTGTCAACCAGGAGTAGTACACATTTCTGTGGTCTGGTTTCTGTCTTCTTGACTGTTGGGTACCTGTGGTGACAGTGTTTCTGGATGGCCGTGAAGTAGTGTGTGTGGATGTCCTGGTAGGGGTCTTGGAGCAGCGGGCTCTTCAGGGCCTCCTCTGTCTTCCAGGACTCAGGCCAAGGCTCCAGGTTCTCCTCGATGGCCTTGGAGATGCCTGTGTCATGAGGGGACACAATCTGGGCTCCGTTCTCCCAGTACACCTGGAACACATAAGGAGCGGCGGGAGGCAGATAGGATGGCGGGACAATAATAGGTTGAGTATATATAAGTAAATAAAATACATAAATAAAATGAATGAATGAATGAATGAATGAATGAATGAATGAATAAATAAATAAATAAATAAATAAATAAATAAATAAATAAATAAATAAATAAATAAATAAATAAAATAGGTCTCAGCTTGCCTGTAAGTGCTTTTCTATACATCTGGGCAGGGACTCTATGAATCTATTTCCACTGTAGTGCAATATGAATCGGTGGGGATGCACAGTTCTAACAAATCTGTCCTGAACCAATGAGCCTACAAAAACTTTGATATTAAAGACAAATGTTGCCCAAGTCAAACGTGTTACCTTGTAGCCATTGTCCTGTTTGGGGTTGTGAGAGGCAGTGACCATGATACCAGCACACAGACCCAGGTGCGACACTGTGAACGGCTGGAGGAGGAGGAGGAGGAGGAGGAGGAGGAGAGGATTATGTCAACCTCCAGGTTCAAAGCTCATGTTATATCATATATGATACACAGCACAGGAGGGATGAAACGCTTACCGGTTTAATGATAAACCATGATCCTGCACGGTTAGTATTACCGTTTCACAGTTTAATAATCGTTAAAAACAGTGGTACCGTGATTACAGCGCTTTGAAAAAACACAGTAAATACTGTGTCCGTCATCAACCAAAGTTAGCAACAGTCTCCCTGACGCTGATGGTTTCATCAGTGAGTGTATCAGTGCTTTTTGCGTCGTCGTTTTCAAAATAAAACTTGGTGAAATGATTTCAGTGAATGTATCTGTAGTACTTTTGGGACTTTTTCAGCACATTCAATACCGCGACAATACTGATAAGCGTGATCATTTTGGTCACTATAATTGTGATATGAAATGTTCATAGTGTTTCATCTCCACAGCACAGACATACAAACTGATACATGGGCACAGATACTGTATGTGGAAATAGCAGCTAGCATGAGACTATAGAGCAGGGGTGGGCAATTATTTTTCATGGGGGGCCACATGAGAAACCCAGATTGTTGCCGGGGGCCGAACAAATATTGTCATGCCGTAACCCATGGATGGGTAACTTTGATGATAGAGAGGGCCACAAAAAATGTCCTCGCTAACCAGGTTTTGCTGAGGGCCGAACGGCGCCAGCGTGAAAAATTTGGTGCATTTGAAGCCACGTTTAGAGGAATAACTCATTTTAAATTAACAGTTGTGATGTCATTATTCAGTCTTAACACATTGACTGCCAGACGTTTTTTTTTGCTGTAGGTAGCTTCTGCCAAGCCGTTTTTTGAGGATTATGGCTCATTTTATAAGAGCCGAGGATTCGTTTCAGCTTGGAGTTTGTGAACATACAATATCTCAAAAGTACTAATAGAATGTGTACTTTCTCTGTCTAAAAGAGTTAGTTTGTAGAGTTAGTAGTTATGTAAGCATTAGCAGTTGAATACAGCATGGTTTTAGCGTGAAAAAGAATATTCAGAGATAAACGGCTTTTTGTGAAATTGGATGGAACGGTCACTTTAACCATTCATTTTTGTCTCTCTCTCTCTCTCTCTCCCTCCCCCTCTCGCTCTCTCTCTCTCTCTCCCTCCCTCTCGCTCTCCCTCCCTCTCTCTCTCTCTCTCTCTCTCTCTCCCTCCCTCTCGAGTTGCTTCAACTCCGCCCTCCGTGGGCGGACAAGCTTGTCACCAGTCAGTGCTTTGCTGCTCTCCTGTGCCTGCATGTCTGGGCCGCTGTTTGAGGAAGTCGGGATGGACTCGCTCGTTTGGAGTTTTGGTTGAGAGAAGCTTTTGCGATTCTGGTCATATTTATGCTGCGTGTTTCAAAGTGTGTTCCTCCACCTGTAATCTATCACCCGATCATAGTAGATCGGCTGAATCTATTATGTAAATTTGCAATCCCGCATCGCCAGCAATCAGCGCGAAAAGGAGAATGGCTGGGCTGAGAATGGCTTGACAAGTTAAAAAAATGCTTTCCTTTCTCTAGCCAGCAGAGCACTGTTGCCACTTAGTGGGTCGGTGGAATGGGTTGTAAACGTTCGGTGGCTCCAATAATTATATAAGAGATGTAAAAGGCTTAGATGCACAACCCACCGTCAAAAAAAAAAAATCGATGCCAAAAACGTGTAAACACGTTGTTGGCAGGGAACAGCTGGATTCTGAAAACGTGTTCATACGTTGTTGGCAGTGAATGTGTTAACCACCAATATTTCATCCTTTTCTCACTCACTCCTATGTCACCACCTGCTCTCAGAGCTTGAAATTAACTTTTTTGACCACCTGCCAATATGGCTGCTAGATTTTAAAGTTACCAGCCAATTAGAATTTCCACTAGCCAAAATGTTTTTCTTGAAATAAATCAGAATATGAGTGGGTTAATTTAAGCATAAGTATCAGTAAGTGGCCCGGGATGATCAAAGCCTGTGTTGAGGGTCACACGAACAAAAATGCAGTCTTGAAGCTAAATAAATCCAAAACCAATGAGTTAATTATTTAAATTTCTAATTCAATGTAGCCTTTTAGTCATAAAGATTATTGAAAGATATTCCATATTCCAGACTGAAATGCTATAACAGAAGTGGAGTATTGGCCAGAATGACATGAACATTTGGACACTTATTCAGAGGGTATCTTGCATGTTGCGTTCAGGTGCACTGTGTAAAAAAAAAAAAAAAAAAAAAAGTTTTTTTTTTTTTTTTTTTTTCAATTCCATCGCGGGCCACACAGGTGGCGCCCGCGGGCCGGGCCGTAGTTTGCCCATGTATGCTATAGAGCCTGGGCCTTGAAGCATCAGGTTAGTATTATGTTGGACAAACTAGTATCTAGCAACAGCAAAAGCCCTTACTGCTAGATTCAACTCTTCAAACATGGGAACCAAGTAGCAACACTGGAAAATATCTTTGTGAGTGCAGATCGTTTATGAGCCTACAGACAAAAGTGATTCATCAAATGTGTGTGTGTGATCCAACAAAGCCCACAGTAAAGCCTGATTGGCTGGGAGGGATTGGTATCAAATGTGTATGGCATGTGTATGATTTCCATGCTGGACTTAATGATCAAATAACATGCAGCCTCAACAGTGTGTAATAATATATCATGATAATGTCTAGAATAAGGTATATATATAATAAGGTAAGGACTGACATACAACTTCATGATGTTCACAGTAGTACACAATTCATTACAAAAGTTATAATGCAGGTCTAAAACATTTAAATTCATGCTTTTTGGAAAATATAATTAACTAGGCAGCGCTCGATTCCTAGGCTCACCCTGCAGGTCGCCAAGCTGGCCCTGCAGCTCACATACGCACGCACGCCTGCTCTATTGGCATGTGCCGAGCACAAGTGCCCAACTTCACATCGCTGATGACATCACTCACTGATGACATCACAATTGCTCGAGATGACGGACCAAAATCGCACAGAGCCCACTTACCATCACTGATGACATCATCGAGTGCTTGAGTGGCATCACTGATGATGTCATAGACATGATGACTCCTCAAGTGACATCACTGATGATGTTATAGGCATTGTGACATGATCAGTGAGTGACATCACTGTTGATGTCATAGACATTGTGACATCATCATTGATGTCTCTGACATCAGTGACATCACAATTGCCCAAGTGTAGTGACATCACTGATGTCATAGACATTGTGACATCATCACTGATGATGTCATAGACCTTGTGACATCTTCAGTGACATCCCAATTGCTTGAGTGTAACCAAAATGTGACTAAAATTGCAGAACCCACTTACTCCCTTTTATATAAAAGGAGGATTTCCCTCGTTAAAAAAACATTGTTCCTGCATGTTGTGATACTCAACAGCGAGTTTGCACTTGACTTTATCATAGGTTATGGTAGATATCAGACATTAAAATAGTCCTATATAATATTCCGATGCCATAGGTACCACAGCACTATCTATAAAGGCTCTCTAGATGTACTGGTAGGCCTATTTATGGCAAAGGAATATTAGATGGATGACATAAATACGACAGATGTAACGTTACTGTGGTATTTATGGCATCAATCTAAATTCTAAAAAGTTGAATGAAATTAATATAATGCTAGTCCTAGCATTATATTCATTTTATGTAGGATGTGCTTATCCTATTGGTGGCTGTCATGGTTTACCCCCCACTTTATTTACCACTACATCGCTGTAAAGTTAGGTAATATTTATAGCTAACATTTCATGCAAGTAGCTGCCAGCTAACAGACACCTCCAGCTAGCTGGCTGTCAGCTCACCTTGTCATACTCCAGCCACTGCTTGATAGCCTGCTCTAACTTGCTGTCGCCGGTTGTGGACAGACCATTGTCCATGTTTCCCTGTTCCCGAGTGCACAGACGAGCTGGCTGCTGTGGTCACACGGGTCAATGCGGACACGCTGAGGGTTTACGGCCAGCAGACAAATCAAAACGTTGTGAAGTGAACCAAGATGAGCTGAACACCGACCACTTCGGGCTTCCTGGCTCCTGCTGTCCACGACGTGGGGCGGGGTCACGTCGTGAGGAGGCAGGGCGGCGTGCTCGTTCACGCGTGTCACATGTGCCTGCCTGTGTTGTGTTGCCAAGTTCGTGTGTGGTGCCGTCGTAATATCGTAAAAAAAATGACTAATCAATCAACGTTAGCCTGTTTTTGAAGATGAGCAATATTTTTTGCAAATAAAGAGATGCTCAAACCCTAATCCATGAAACCAATGTAGCCTACAGCTCTCTGTGACAGTGAATTATACTTATTACTTTAGAGGCTGAATTTGTCAGGTCATATTATGCCAGCGACCCATTTGACTGAACTTTGTGTGCAAATTTACCAATCGTCCCATACTATAGCATAATCGTCTTGTCCCTGGCTGTCAGCTGACCAGCGAGACTAGTAATTCTCCATCGTTTCTAGTTCATTCATATGAATTTGCAGATTGGCATGATGACAGCTCAGGTTTTGGAGCACAACAGCCTCCTCTGTAGCATCCCCATAGTTTGTTTACAGCCATCGAGCCATGTCTCATCGCCTCAACTCCGCCCTAATCAATTAGGCGCCTCTTACTTCAAAGGCATAGATCTGTTCTGTAATTGTTGACCCTCAAGGAGTTGAAATGCAGAAGGGACGACATGTTACATACAAAAAGAAAAAAGCACACTGAACTGAAGCGGACGGACGAGAAACAAGCAACGTACCCCCTTGTAGTGGGGTCTCCATGCGGGAGGCATATGGCTCTCTCAGTCAGCTTGCCCTGAATGTGCTCTTGGGTCTTTTAAAGCAGTGATTCTCAAACTTTTTGACGTCAAGGACCCCTAAACTGATACAAATTAGACCCAATAAGATGTTTTGTCCTATGCAGGGTCCCCTATCTGATTAAATTGTTACTTTTAGATGTTTTATTCAGGGCTATATAGTGGTAAATAAATAAGAGGTGGGTGGATAAACTAGCCAAAGTGAGTAGTTTACCCACCTTGTTTCCCCTCATTGATTAATACAGTTGATCTGAAAATAGGTGAGTAACCTCTGCCTCATTTCAAAGATGGGTTAACGGTACTTACTCTCTCCACTACGCCCTTGGTTTTGTATGAAAGTGTATGAAACCCATGACTAAACAGCCATTCTGTCATGTTACGGATGGAATTATAATGGAAATAAATTACTTCCCTTTTTGCTGGAGACCCAGCAAAACTGAAAATGACAAAAAAATAATGTCCACACACTAGTATGCTGCTCCCATTTATTGGTAGCATGCATAATGGTAATGAAATTGGAAAATGAGGGGAAAAAACATACTATAAACATTTACAAATATAGTACAATGCCACAGATAAAAAAATATATTAGAAAGGACTCATGAGATGCACAAGTTGTAATGGTCCATGAAACAATGGAGAGATTCAACTGTCGCATAATTTGTAGTTTTGCAATCAGTTGGTCATGGTCAGTTAAAAACATCTCTCTATGAGTGTGAAGGCATATATACATATACATACATATATATATACACATATATACATATACTGTACATATATATATACATATAGCCTATATACATACTGAAGGCTGAACTGAACTGCCGTTTCATTTCTCACACACACACCGCCTACAAATGATCTACAGACTTCTAAATGCAAGACAGTTGCTAGAACAGCTGCAAACACACCTACACCCCTTTGCCACGTTACCTCACTTTGTAACACAGATAACTTTTTAAACTGGAGATACAGTGAATCACTTTGTAACAGAGAACTTTTTAAACTGGAGATACAGTGAATCACTTTGTAACAGAGAACTTTTTAAACTGGAGATACGGTGAATCACTTTGTAACAGAGAACTTTTTAAACTGGAGATACAGTGAATCACTTTGTAACAGAGAACTTTTTAAACTGGAGATACGGTGAATCACTTTGTAACAGAGAACTTTTTAAACTGGAGATACAGTGAATCACTTTGTAACAGATAACTTTTTAAACTGGAGATAGAGTGAATCACTTTGTAACAGAGAACTTTTTAAACTGGAGATACAGTGAATCACTTTGTAACACAGAGAACTTTTTAAACTGGAGATACAGTGAATCACTTTAGCCCTTTTCCCACATGCGCTTTGTACCGCAAAATGACCGGAACGTGGTGTAATGCCTGCATGTGAGAAAGGCGCGTGCCGGTATAAGCGCGACCCGTCGTCCCCGACATTTCACCACTTTCGACCCAGTCAGAAGAGCGGTATGCTCTTAAGGGGACGCAAGTGGAAACGGTTCCAGTCATTTTCCGCGACAGCGGTCCTTCAATCATGGGCGAGGAGTAGCCTACACACGTTGCTTAATGTTCCAGCGGGTATAATCTAATCATTCGCGCACATTAAAGCAAACTGGCGAAATGATCTTGTGATAGCCTAATAAGAGCAGTAGCCTATGTCAGCTTGCTGATTTCCGAAGGCAACCCCGGACACATCAAACGAAGCCAGTCTGCTTTCTCTACATACATACAAGCGTTGAGCAGCTTGCAAGCCTTTCTCGCTGTGTCTGTCCGTGGCTGCTGCTCTCGAGCAGAGAGGGGAGGGGGAAATCGGCTGTGTTGATTACGCTGGCGGCTTGACGCTGCTCTTAAGTCAAACGAGTGTGATTTATTGTGTGACAACTGACAAGCGAACTTATTTCGAGTTTTGCCGACCCCCCAAATAAGCTCCCCCTCCCCCCGCCCCCCCAACATACAGGAAAATTCGCTGATAGATTCCCACATGCGCGAGCCGAAGTGTGAAGGGAAATGTCCGATATTGACTTACAGGTAATTTTCCGGTACGCATGTGGGAAAACGGCTTTTGTAACACAGAGAACTTTTTAAACTGGAGATACAGTGAATCACTTTGTAACAGAGAATATTTTAAACTGGAGATACAGTGAATCACTTTGTAACACAGATAACTTTTTAAACCTGAGATACAGTGAATCACTTTGTAACACAGAGAACTTTTTAAACCTGAGATACAGTGAATCACTTTGTAACAGAGAACTTTTTAAACTGGAGATACAGTGAATCACTTTGTAACAGAGAACTTTTTAAACCTGAGATACAGTGAATCACTTTGTAACAGAGAACTTTTTAAACTGGAGATACAGTGAATCACTTTGTAACAGAGAACTTTTTAAACTGGAGATACAGTGAATCACTTTGTAACAGAGATAACTTTTTAAACTGGAGATACAGTGAATCACTTTGTAACACAGAGAACTTTTTAAACCTGAGATACAGTGAATCACTTTGTAACACAGAGAACTTTTTAAACCTGAGATACAGTGAATCACTTTGTAACAGAGAACTTTTTAAACTGGAGATACAGTGAATCACTTTGTAACAGAGAACTTTTTAAACTGGAGATACAGTGAATCACTTTGTAACACAGAGAACTTTTTAAACTGGAGATACAGTGAATCACTTTGTAACACAGAGAACTTTTTAAACTGGAGATACAGTGAATCACTTTGTAACAGAGAACTTTTTAAACTGGAGATACAGTGAATCACTTTGTAACACAGAGAACTTTTTAAACTGGAGATACAGTGAATCAACATATACATATACTGTATATACATATATATACACATACTGTACACATATATATGGTCAGACTGTGACAGTGTCAGAGGAAAAAGGAAACCTGCATACAGGTATGTAGAAAATAGATTCACAGCTGGAAACTGATTGACAATGAATAGCTCCACAGGAACAATTTGTGGTTTAGTGCCTTGCTCAAGGGCTTCCATCCAGATTTGTCCAGACAGGCTAAGGATTTGAACATCTGAACTTACTCATGAACTTAATCATTTAAAAACTTAAAACAAAAGTTCCATGTGGAACTGTCTGCTGCTTGGATGGCCTTTTTTGCACACCATGAAAAGTTTGTTATCAAAGAACACATAGATTACATTATATACAGTACAAAAACAATTGCAAAAAAGAAGAGCCTTCATGAGGATGTTGACCATTCATCATGCTTCCGCGGTCCCTTTTTTGACTATAGCCATAGCCAGGTTCCTGGCCAGAGCGAGGCTCAGGAGCTCCACTTTGGTCTGCTCAATGTCTTCCTGGGAGCGGCAGTCCCCACGGAGAAGCCGGTGAGCTCCTCTAAACAGAACATCAGGCTCATGGTTTAATGCTTTATATAGCGTATATCACTTGTTTTTGCCTTCTTGCACTTTTGTGAAGCACTTTGGTTGCGGCTCAGCCGCTTGTAAATGCGCTATACAAATAAAATTGACTTGACTTGACTCATGGGTTTGGTCTGTAGAAAAGATCACCTCTTTCTGCTCCGGCAGAGGGCGTCGGTCAGCAGCGTCGGGGGGGGGGGGGGGGGGGGGAAAGTTAGCCTGTCACTGAGCAGCATGGCTGGGCCCAGGTTATCTATCAGGTCCAGATCAGAGAAGGTCCCTCTGGTGCAGTGGTCCTGTAGGAACCTGTCTGAAATTAGGGTGGCATGTGTGCCTTCTCACAGATCCTGAGCACCTTCACGGCTTTGCGCTCCATGTCCAACGGCACACGCTCAATCTGTAGCTCCAGGCAGACGCGACCAAACTCTGGACAGTGGACAAAGTAGTCCGCTGCCAACTGCAACGGACTGTGGTGAGTGAAGAGAGCCGAGGCATACTCCAGCAGGGAGGAACTCTCTCAGGTTGGAGCCAAAGTGCAGAAGATTGTGAGACTGGAGCAGTTTGCAGTGAGCCAGGAGATCCGTCACATGGGCCACAAACTAAGCACCTGTTGTTGAGAGCAATGTTGCTCCTTGATGACCTGCTGGATGTCAAACTCAAAGGCAGCCAGTAAAGATGCTGTCCATGCAGGGGCTCTGGGACACTCCTCAAGTCTAGAAACATGGCCGTGCCGGACTGTGCATAGTAATGCAGCTCGGGGGGGTTTGACTGTGGGGTGGGAGAAGAGCATTCTGGTGACCAGGAAGTGGTACCAGGTGCTCAGCAGCTCCTTGTGCTAAAGCAGGGTGTCCTCATCCTCATGTGAAGCCAGTTCAGTGGGCGTGGCCAGGGACACTAGAAAGGAGCCCCCTACTTGAACAGGGGGCATTGCAGTGCCTCAGTGGCTGAACTGAACCCGAGGATTGTTTGCTTGAACTTATTCAGCTCCTGACGCGTGCGCCTGGCTGCTCTCCCTCCTGCGTTGCGGTACTGCATAGAGAGCAGCTTTGTAGACAGGTAGTGCAGCCACAGGACGTTGGAATGCGGGTTGTAGCCAGTCCAGTTGTTTCTGGTGGGGGAGAGATGGGAGAGAAAAAAAGAGCAGTGTCAGGCCATCTATCGCTACACACACACACACACACACACACACACACACACACACACACACACACACACACACACACACACACACACACACACACACACACACACACACACACACACACACACACACACACCGACTCTTACTTATCATACAGGGTCATTACAGGCTGCTAACTATAGAGTAATCACTGCTGTATATCAGCAGCCATATTCACCATATAATAGACACCAACCCGAACCAGTACACACACACACACACACAAACACACACACACACACACACACACACACACACACACACACACACACACACACACACTAACCGATTTTCCACTTGCATCTGCCTGTATATTTCGAACTGGTAGTCCCCCTGGCCCATGAAGAGGTCCTCGTCCATATCACATGACACCGTCAGGCCACCTGGACACACACACACACACACACACACACACACACACACACACACACACACACACAGTACATTATGCTTATTAGTGCTCATGAATTATATGAATACTGCACAATGTTCAATGTTCCACAACCACCAACCATATAGTCAGACAATTGGAGATTTCCGCCTACAAATGATCTGCAGACTTCTAAATGCAAGACAGTTGCTAGAACAGCTGCAAACACACCTACACCCCTTTGTCACGTTACCTCCCCATTATCCTCCATAGTGAAACAAACTGGAGATACAGTGAATCACTTTGTAACACATAACTTTTTAAACTGGAGATACAGTGAATCACTTTGTAACACATAACTTTTTAAACTGGAGATACAGTGAATCACTTTGTAACACATAACTTTTTAAACTGGAGATACAGTGAATCACTTTGTAACACATAACTTTTTAAACTGGAGATAGAGTGAATCACTTTTGTAACACAGATACGTTTTTAAACTGGAGATACAGTGAATCACTTTGTAACACATAACTTTTTAAACTGGAGATAGAGTGAATCACTTTGTAACACAGATACGTTTTTAAACTGGAGATACAGTGAATCACTTTGTAACACTGAGAGAACGTTTTAAATCATTGAGAATGGGCGTCTCGAGCAACGTTAGGCTATATTATTTGATTATGTTTTATCTGTTTACAATAGCACATGGCTTCTGCATGTCACCGCCCCCCCCTTTTTTTTAGCTCTGTAATTGTTTCCGCCCAGCTGGGAGATTGTCCAGTCAGTCTCTAATTGAGCGAAGCCTTTAGAGACTGAGAACTGAGTCTAGCCACCATGTGACCAAATATTTCAGCCAAGATGCTACTCAAAGTGTATGACAGTAAACAAGAAGGAGGTGGAGAGGATCAAAAGTCAATTATATCTCACCGATTTCTAGTCTGGAGAGCGAGTAATCAATGACCCGGACGAGCACCCCTCTGGTGTCTAGAGAGTGTGGTGTTCCGTTCAGCACAAAGCTCTCCTTCTTCTGCTCGGTGGTCTTGACCAGCACGTTGCCCCAGTGGAGGTCCCTACAAGAACAACACAGGGAGGTCAATCTCTGCTCACACACAGACCAAACAGCCATCACCCTGACACACGCATATGCAAACACACAAGTATCAACAGAATACCCTACCTACTACATACAGACAATTATTTATGTATGTGTGTGTGTGTGTGTGTGTGTGTGCACTACCTGTGTTCGAAGTGGAGCCCCTGCTCAGCTACAGCCAAGGCAGCAGTGACCTGGTGAAGAATGCTCTTGGCGACGACCAAAGAAGTCAGCTTGATGATACAAGAAAGAGAATGGGTTAAATAATTGACGTTTCACATCCCAATCAAATATGATTGTTTGGAGTATTGATCAAATAACTAACATTTTTCATAAAAAGAAAATCAAATGCAGAACGTGCATTTCCCCTCAGCATTACAGCCAGTGTATCTGATGGCTAAAGTGGATAGGGACATATGAATGCTATGCAGAAAAGACACGTAATGACATGAATCAATCCAGGAAACGGCCATCTTTATGCATCTGTACCATTTGGTCATGTTTGAGCACATTTCGACCAAGTGTTCAGTAGTGAGAGTGGTTATCTTGGAGGAAAGGAGAAAACTGTTCATTTTCAGTTAATAGCTTGGAGTTAAGTGTGCTGTAAGGCGAAATGTGTTCATTTCAGTGAGTGCTCAACAGACTGTGACCGTGTGCTGCAAAACAGTTCTTCACACAGACAAGTTAGCTGTGCAGATGTTGTCATGCCGATGCGGTCGTGCAGTTAGTTACCTTCCGGTCCGCTCCATTCCAGTTCTCCAGGTCACTGCCGCCAAACTCAAACTCCAGGACTAGAAACAGCTGGTCTTTTTCAAAGACATCTAAACGGAGACACAAAGACAGCTGTCAGTTGGGCTGGAACAGTTGGTAAGAATTTGAAATCTTCTGTATGACATGTTGCACTGCACTTTTCTATGGGAAATGTGCATTGAATATGAAAAAAAACAAAAACGGTGAATATTCTTTTCTCCAGCTGACCTGGCCTGTCGTTTTCAGAGCCTTTTCGCTTGTCAAAGGTGTCCCAAGCTGTCAGGAGGGCTGGAGGGTAGCACCCTTGTACGCAGTGTAGACTGTGAAGAAACAACACACACGTATGTGTAAGTAAGTCACATTTCCATTCAAAAGCAGCAAGCAAAAGTAATAAGAGAAGAATGATGGATGCTTACTTGCTTAGACCAATAAAGCCAGACGTCTGGTTCTGCTCCTTGTCCTTCAAGTTGCTCAGCTCTCTGGTAGAAAAACACATTCAACATTATTATATAATAATAATAATTATTATATATTCCATCCTGATGGTTTGTGTTTAGTGTTGGTCAGCTGTCAAATCTCACACTTTTAGTGTCTCAGCGGGTCGAGAGCAATTTTCTTCCCATTTACCAGATAAACTCTTACACCCACTGGCACCAAAACCCATTTGGCTACAGCTAAAATGAGGGTGGGGGACCCTCAATAACTCCTGCTAAGGTGGTAATCTGTGTATATCCATCAATGGATTAGTGTGTAGAGTGAGTGTATTATTATGAAAGCACGTTAGTATGACACAAGTGGGTGTAGTAGTTACCTGGAGAGTATGATCTCATGAAGGATCTCCTTAAAGGTCTTCTGGTCTTCTCCGTTTACCTTGAAACTGCCCTCTATCGCAATGATCTAGCAAGACGAGGAGGACAAAGATCATTTTAGTCAATAACACATATAGACACATCAGGCGCACACAGACACAGAGCGCTAAAAATATATATGATAAATATATATACGATAAATCTAAACATTGCATCATCTACATTATGAGATACCTTGAGCCCAACATTATCAAAATGTTAACATAGAAAAGAAACATGGATGTAGATTTAAGGGCGTTTTCACACATATTTGGGTCGAGCCAGGCGCTGCCGCAGCAGTGAAAAGTATACAATGTTTCAATTTTCAACTAGAGCGGCTTCGTTTCACATGTGCTTTTTATCACCGCGCCCAGGCCGTCGTTCTACAGAGTGGAGCGTCATGTATCCATGCCAACCAGACGGAAGTAGACGTAATTCCACCCGGAAAGGAAGCCCGGGATGTAAACAGAACTGAAAAGTTTATTTCTATAGGGACAGATACATAAACATAGAGCATTCACAGTCTTTGTTATATATCCTGACATTTATAGCCTAAGCTAGTTTGCAATATTTGTCCCTAGATGGAGAATGGAGAATGAACAGCAACGCCGTTTGCTCTTGGTAGCCTACTGCTTTTTGCATTTTACATCGTTTGTCTCTTTCAATATCGGGAAAGTGTTGAATTTGAAAACGATCGCACGGCTGCATCTGGAAAACAATGTTTTCATGTAGGCTACTGGAGGCGGCGGATGCAAATCTCTAGACAAAGCAGGACAAGGTGCAGATTGATTCTGTTGAACCGTGAAGCCCTCACCATACGCAGATATTATCGGCGAACAGCCAGGTAAGTTGTAAACATTAACGTTTGTAACGCTAGGCTTGCTATGCCCTTGGTGGTAATTTGGCCAATAACTGTTTATTCAATGTTTGTGAACGCCGAATTGACGTTAACATTAGAAATACAGCATTAGGACGAGCTGAAGTCGGCGCGCGTTCACACATCACTCGCGCCGTATTTAGGGTAGGGTTAGGGCGACGCAAGCCGCTCCGAAACCACCCTCTCCAGCTGGACCGAGAGCGAGTGAGTTACGTCGACTACGAGTTCGAGTGGCATGTTCACTGACCCAGTCGCGCCGTGTTCGGCCCCAAAACTCAGTTAAGTCGACCTAAAACGTTCCAGTGTGAAAACGCCCTAACTATTGCTGTACAAATTCAAAGTGGTACAAGAGCGATCTTCTAAAGAAACTGCAAGACTGTTGTTTCTAACAGTGAAATCAGAATGAGACCCTCTTTTACCACAATACACTGGGACACAACGTAGGATGCAACACAGGGCTGCGATATTACATTTGCATTAGCAAAGGCTTAATACACAAACACACATACTTTGAGTGCATTGAGTGCGTTGATGGTGGAGAAGACTTCCCCAAAGGTTCCCTCTCCTATCTTGGCTTGTATACGCTGAGTAGGAATGCACTTCTCCCAGGGCAGAGGCCCCTGCTGGTCGCACGCAGCAAAAAACGCATTCTCACACACAGCCTGCAGAGGAGAGGAGGGGAGACACACACACACACACACACACACACACACACACACACACACACACACACACACAGAGAGAGTCAGGAGGCTTCTATGGTGTATGAGAGGGTGTTACAATGCGCCCATGTTTGTTTGAGTGTTCCCACACCTTCTTAAATCAAATTCAAGCACTTTCCAAGGAGCCATCACTGCATAGTTTGAGACACTGATCAAGGTTCATTACTGTTACAACACTGAGAATGTTCATAATGAGAACTAGCAGCTTTAGAGAAGCTCAATTCACAAGAGAGCCTTGAATGTGTTGTAAAAGAAGAAGAAAACAATTTGTATTCTTGCACAAAATAAATTCACACACTTTCAGCTGGCACTCCATAGGCTGCTCCATCAGCTCCTAACAAACACATTTAGGCGATACAAACACGAACGTTGCATAAAGTTTGAAAAAGATCAGAGACCAAAATGTCACAAAATAAACCTTTATTGCTAAGTTTGGACAGTGTGCGGGACTCTCTTTTTACATTTTATGAACGCTTTGTCCCACACACCTGTCTCGGGAAAGAGATGCGCGGAGGTTTCCTTCGCATATAAAGACAAAACATTATGAACTTTGACAGTAATGTCTGTCAGTTGCACTGTAAAAAATAAATAAACTGTATTCAAATTCTTCAGCCCAACTTGAGCTCACTGCTCTTCTTGGTTTCTGCCCCCTCATCCATTAACAGATTTTTAACTTAATTACAATTTTGGCTTCCCACAATTATGAAAACAAGATAATCAAGATAAAACAATGATTTCTTTCTACATATTATTTATTTTAGTTAGCCTTTTTATTTATCTATCTACTTTTCTTTACTTTAGAAATACATTATTAATGTATTTCTTTGTTTTTCAGTTCAAATATATTTAAATTTCAAAGAAAACCAGAGAAGATTTTTTCCAAGTTCAATAAATGCATAATGTTATCAGAGTCAATGAGTAATTGCGTTAAATAATCGCCATCTCAATATCAGTCGAAATAATCGTGATGATGATTTTTGCCATAATGTGTGTAGAAGGTGATCTGTGTGTGTTTTTTCATACCGTGTTACACTGTTGTCTACTCGGCGCGCGCGTGCGTGCGTGCGTGTGCGTGCGTGCGTGTGTGTGTGTGTAGTTAGTACCACAGAAGTGCTCCTCAGCAATTGGTCATCAGCCTTCTGGGGGCTTGGGGAAACCACTTGGCTGGGCTTGGCTGGACATTCGAGGGGCTGCTGAGAAGATAGATTTGACAGGTTAGGCCTTTAGGTAGCAGTCTTATCCAGAGAGACCTGCAATCATTGCAACAGCTTCAATTATGATCAATCTAAACATTGCATCATCTACATCAGTGGTTCTCAACCTGGGAGTCGTGACCCCCCGGGGGGTCGCAAGATTATTTTGGGGGGGTCGCGGGGTGGCTGCCCAAAAAAGCAAAAAAAAGATAATAATAATAATGATAATTAAAGATTTATTTTTCCATTATAACGCCCGTGCAAATGATATAGGGTAGTCATATAATCAATTTGAGTGAGATAGTGAAATGAGTGTGTGAATGCATCGTGGAGCCAGAAGTCATCTTGTGTGGCAGACTGACCCTGGTGCTCAACAGGTGCAGCTAATTAACTACTATGCCTAACAGGCTCTAAACACGGTGCACGCCTGCACGGTGGGGGTCGCGGACCCCAAACATATTGTTTTGGGGGGTCCCGGCTCAAAAAGGTTGAGAACCACTGATCTACATTATGAGATACATTGAGCACAAAACTATCAAAATTAAAAAAAAAAAAAAAAAGCGTAGAAAAGAAACATGGATGTAGATTTTAACTATTACTGTACAAATTCAAAGTGGTATAAGAGCGATCTTCTAAAGAAACTGCAAGACTGTTGTTTCCTTGATCTTCAATTTGTATTCTTGCACAAAATATATTCAAGCGCTTTCAATGAGTCAATTATGTTCATTTCCAAAAACTGTCAGCCCACCCCAAGTGTGTGGGAACCCTGTGTACTACACAGATAGGCAATGGCACATACAGTTGACCTGACGTCGTACCCAAGTTTATTAGATCCAATGTCGCACAGTGTGGCCTCCAATAAACGTATAAGATTGCTATGTATACAATCTCACAGTCTGTCGGCGACTTAAGCAGCACATGATATTTCACCATGACTATGACTATGAATGCCAGTGCGTACCTGTATTCGCTCCTGGACCACCTCTTCACGTCTGCTCTGTTGGTCTGGTCTGCTGTAGGGGTGTCGTCTGCTGGGTTTGCGGACACAAATCCTTCGCCTGATGGGCGAGGGTGAGGGTAAGGGCTGGGGGTGCTCTTTGGGTGTGGAGCAGAGGAGGGGCTTTGGGCTGTAGGTTCCCATGCTGTGGTCATTGAGAGAAAGAAGGAGGAAGAGGAAGAGAGCTGATGTTATAAGATACTGAGAACATCTATGTAGCACACACTATTCACCTACTTCAGTGATTCCCAAACCGTGGTAAGCGAGGGTCCAACTGGTGGTATGCAAGAGCCTTGCTGACTGCTTTCAGCCAATCGGCAAATAATATGTTTGTCTGTTGTGTGTAGCATCAATTTTGCGCTCGCTAAATGTTGTGTTGGTTATTTGCAGTCTGATAGCTGTAGCCTACCCAGCTCCAGAGCACGACTCTGGCATCTGGTGCTGTGTGCACGTGAATGTGTCTGTCAGCGTGTGTGTGTGTTTGTGTGTGTGCGTTTTCAAATCAAAGTGAAACGCCAGAGGGGTGGGAGTACTTCACTGTCTTGGTGATATGCAGTTTGCAGTGACATGTCAAGATGAGGTCATTGACTACAAGCTCCACATTTAACACATCAAATCTCATCAGCCATTTGAAAAGCAGATATGAAACCATCACATTGTGATGCATTCAAGTTGCATTCATGGTGTGTTGAATGTACCATTCAGGCTAGGACATTTCCAGTGTTTGTCAAGCAAACTACAGCATAGCTATAAGATATATATATATTTTTTAAAGGTTATCGGCCAAATTGTTTGTTTTTTTACTTCATATTGCAAACATACGTTATTTTAGACATCTATATCGACCCAGAATTTCACAATCAGTGCATGTTGTTATTTAGCCTTTCTGATGGCATGTCATCAGTGAATTTTATTTTGCAAAAAAGAAAAAGAAAAAAAAGTTGGTATCCACAATGCTAAGTGGTACATGGGAAATTCGGTTACACAGTGGTATGTGGTCTCAAAAGTTTGGGAACCTCTGAGTGACCTAGTTGATAGGTGGACTAACAGATTGACTGGCTGAGTGCTTACGCAGAGTTTATTTACCTTTCAGGTTCAACTAAATACCCATCACCAGGACTCTGACAGACACGCCAAATATTTTCGAGCTGACGTCTGTCAGCTGACGTCCAGATGACGACATCCCTCTTCTTGCTGAAACACAGACAGACACACAGATCACTTCAGAAACATATCAAACAGACAACACAACTACCTGCAAGCAAATTAGTGCCACAAAGCGGTGTAGATGCTGCCTGGCACACCTGTATCCTTTCATTAATGCATCCTGTGCATGCCTGCAGCTTGTTCATACAGACCTGGTTGTCTTGTCCTCCTGAGTGGGGAGGAGACGTGCTTGTCTTCTCTTCTTCGGAGGAGGACACACCTCACTCATCACTGTGGCCTTTCTCTTGGCTGGCACCGCTGCTCTGTGACTGGCAACAATAGAGACACACAGGTATTCTTATTAGTGGGAATAACATGATGAAAACCAGGACGTGTGTATCACTGTTCATACTAGAATTAGAGTTCCTACACATGTTCAATACAAAAAAAATCCATACTTCTTCCAGACTTGATTTGTTTTGAAGATTTTGTCTGGTGTTAAATATGATTTACAGATAAATATCTTGCCCCTGCTAACTAGATCACATCACTGCATAGATGAAGATTGCTTTTCATTGTTGTTGTTTTTTATGTGAGATTATGCAAGGTTGCTACTTCCATTTTAAAATAACAAACATTTTCCCCAGACCCTACTGTATTATGTTTTTGACTGGATTTGATTTTGGTCGGCATTTGATAAATAATGCATGCTGAACCCCTTTTCCTGATTTCTGAATCCAAGTACCCCCTTGACCAAACTACCAATTTTTTGCTTAGTGAACTGCAAGAGAAAACTGCAGCATAGGATGCAATGAACGAATGATAACCCACCTTTTGAAGAATATCACATTTACAAAATAAGAAATTGGGTGGAAGAGTTGCAATTAGTCACTCATTTTATGTTAATGTTTCATTTATTTTCATGATTTATTCTTACATTTTTCCATTTTCCCCTTTCTCTCAAGTACCCCCTGTAGTACCTCCACGTACCCCTAGGGGTACGCGTACCCCACTTTGGGAACCACTGCTCTATCTGAATCATTTATATATTATGTCGATGATCTGAATAATATTCTTCTGCTTCACATCAACAACAAAGCATTTTCGTTGCCACCGACGATGGAATATGATCATACTTGGTCGCAACCACCATAAATCGCTCATAACGTTAGCGTTATAAACTGACCTCAAGTCACTGTGCATCGACGCTAGGACGTTACCTACCCGAGCCAGATTTCCCAAATGCCTCCCTGCGTTTTTCTGAGGAAATCCATGGGGGATCAGTGTACCACGCAGATACCGTGCGTTTGGTCTTCATTTTAAGAAACAACAGTAGCGGTGTTCACTACTAACGCTACGTTAGCATTACATCAAGTCACTGTGCGACGACGCTACTGGTACTAATGTCAAGTAACCTACCTGAGCAGTTTTTCTGGGGAAATCCATGGAGGATCCGTGTACCACGGAGATATCAGGTTCTTCATAACGGTAGTTGATTACCAGTCCCCAGTTATAAAGAAATGCACGATATAACTCCGAGTCCTCACGTTGAATCGCTGCGCTCCGGCGTAAAAGAACTCTCGGGTCTGGCGTCGAGACTAGTCTGACTGCACCGTAGTTCAGAGGAGCTGAACTGAAGTTGAACTGAGCGAGTTCAGTTTATATACAACGTCACCAACCAATTGGCGACCCCGACACTTCTTGGACACCTGCACGCCCGGCATAACCTCACGTTACGTTTGAAATATGGAATTTCATGTTGTGATTGCTGATTGGTCGAAGACAGAGGCCGTTACCTTGAAGTGGGCGTGCCTTGTAGCAGGGGGCGTAGGCTTTTTTTTTAAGGATGAGAGATACTTAGGCTACGAAAAATAAAATTATCGCGAGTTACTTCTTTTCCCATCGTTCTCTTTGCATCCCATGTACATATTAATGAATTTTAATTTTAAATTTAAAACTCCGTGGCGTTGGTAACAAATTATGCTTTATGCTGAAGGTCATGTGACCAAACCGGAAAGCGAGACACTCGACTTCCGCTGCCTCGATGTAAACAGTGAAATGACGCGTGATTTCGAATCGCACATAGGGCAAAAACCACGCCCTGTGCCCGCCTACGCAGCAGTCAAGCGCCGGGATTGGCCAGGAGCAAGTCTTTTGTCTTCTTTTGACAGCTGGAATCTCCCACACCACAAACACTGGAGGGCACGCAGCCCAGCGATTTCATCAACCAACGCAATTTCTCTTGATAGCAGACATTGAAATGAATTATTAACAACAAACAATGGGAGGAAGAGAGGAAGAGAGGAAGGGACGGTGGTTTCAAAGGAAAGTGGGGGTGATGAGAAGCGCAGGAAGGAACAGGAGAGAGGAGACAATTATGGAGACTCAGGATTGGACACACTGGATTAAACACTGGATTAAACAGTTCACTATTCATTATAGGAAAGCATAAATACAGGTAGATGTGAGTGTGGGCAAGAAGAAACAATTGAACATGTAATGATACACTGTCAGAAATATGAATCAGAAAGAAGGCAGCTGGTGCAGGACCTCAGAGAGGTCAAAGTAAACTTTGAATTGGTGGATATTTTGCAAAAGAGCTCAGGGGATAACTGTTATCGACTCATATTTCAGTAGAATTAGAACAACAAATTTGATTGACAGTACAGGGCCGGTTCTAGAACAAGATGACTAGGGGTGCATCCTAGATAGGACAAAGGCCAAAGGCCGGGCCAAACTTAGACATGTTATTTTACTAAAAATTTGACCATCATTTCAAGTAGAATGATACCACCCAAGCAAAAATATTTCAAGTGTTTCAAGTGCTTTACTGAAATATTTGGACCATAAAATGATAATACAATTATCTCAACCTTAAAAGGTTAAATATAGGTGCCAAAAAGCCATAAAATCACATCAAAGAACAAAGAAAAACAACAACTATAATTCAAGTTTAAACAGTAAGTGTGCAGCTGCAGCATTTTTTTTTTTTTTTTTTTACTTTTCAACTGAGCATGCAGACAATTAAAATAAGGGTGCAATGCATGCTTTTGCACCCCCGTAGAACCGGGCCAGTATATGAGGATATTATTGTAGGTGTGTGTATATATATAGATATGTATCTATCTATATGTATATATATTTGTTTCTTTCTTTAATTTTCTTTTTTTATAAATACTAAATAGTAGAGTAATAGATTCTGATCCACACTCCATACCAATTGGTGGCGGTAATGCACCAATTCGTTGTTTTCCAACCGCCAATAAACCTTAAAGAAGAAGAAGAAGAAGACGACGACAGCACAGCTCACAGCTCACAACCGATTGGTCTGTAGCTATTTCCTGTTATTGGGAAGGAGGAACTGTAAGAGAGAAAACGGCCTTTTATAAAAAATAAAAACAAGAAACAGCTTACATTTGGTAAGATTTGAATCATGTAGATAACAATATGAATACTATATGACAAGCGTTTTTGGTTGACATATTTCAGAATGTGTTCTGATGAGATACTATCTCTACTTTTGCCTGTAGGCTGGATTCTTCTGATTGTTTTGATAACGCGAGTTGGCTGGCTAACTGTTAGCTCGCTAGGTCTTCAAGATGGTTGATGATGAGAAAACATTTACATTTTGAAATCAGCCCGTCTTTTTCTTTCAATGTGAGAGGAACTGTAAAATCTACTTCGCTAAACGTCACTGAAAACAATGCAGTAGCATGCTTCACGTGACGCCTGTCATCTTTGTTTTGTTTTTGTCATTGGCATTTCACAATCTTGCGAGTGCTTTTATGTTAGTCTACAGTTACACTACAGGGTGGCCAACTTTGGCTGGAGTGAGATGTTGATGGTATGGCACATACGTACGCGGGGCGCACTCTTTAAAAAAGGATGCAACACCTCTGATGAAGTATTGGGTTTAGCCAACATTCAATAAAGGCCTTTTAACTTCTAGTATATATATATATATATATATATCTAGTATAGTCATGATAAGGAGGTGGGATTTTGTTTTTCAATGTTTTTTGCACTCGAAAATATCTAACTGAGATTCTGTCGCTGTAAGTATTTCAATAATAATAATAATAATAATGATGAAATGATAAAAGGCTTTTTAACTTCTGTGGCAATCTGGGAACCCAGACTCTGGGACAGCCCTACCGTTTTCCTCAGCTTCCTGTACAGAGCGCCTCTCCTGCCACCGTCACTTCCTTTTCCGCGTCCTAGCTCCACTGTTTACAGTCTAAATAGCAACTTGCACCATGACTTTACAGTAATTTTCCACTGTTGTTGTAAGACAAGTTGACGTCTTCTATGCAGTGTGTTTATGCCTTAACGTTATTAGTGAATAGCCCAAATGGACGTGGAAAAGGAAAGCGGAAGTGACGGAAAAGCCACCTCACTTCCTTTCCCGCGTCTGTATGAACAGGAAGACAGAAAAAGCACTCAAAATGCTGAGGAAGGCTTGTGCTGAAACGTACGTCCATTGACTGACTGCTGCTACTGAAGGTATTAAAAAAACCCAAAGGATTTATTTTGAGTGCTGGTTTTTCTGTCTTCCTGTATATTGTTTGCACCTTGCACCGTAGCTTTTGAAACTGTTTTTGAGAGTGCTCACTTGTCGTGACTAGTAGTCACTGACTTTTTGCTTGCGTCTGTATGAACCCTGTCTTAAATCAGTCTCTTATGCCCTCTCTCTCTGTTCCCAGGCGAGCAGTAGGATGGCTGGGGGAAGTGTGAGCAGTGAGGAGGAGAGGAGTCTGCGTGAGTGTGAGCAGTACGTTCAGAGACACAACGTGCAGCAGCTGCTGAAGGACTGCATCGTGCAGCTGTGCACGGCACGACCCGAGCGCCCCATGGCCTTCCTCAGGGAGCACTTCACCAGGCTGGAGAAGGTGGGCGCCCCCCCTGTGGACGGGCCAGAAAGGGCTTTGAAAAAGTCTCTTTCTGGGCTGTTTCCTGCTATAAAATGAGCCTTCAGCAGTGTCATGATGCACTAGTTTGTGTCTTAGTAAAATGCATCGTACAATGTGTTTATATGTTTCACCAAGGTCAAACAAAGAGTTTTCAAGACCTTTTTAAATTCCAGTAAGTGAAATATAAGATGTATCGAATCTTGCCACTAAAATGAATGTGAGAATAGGGGGCGGCGGACTACTATCAGAGAATGATGTCTCACTGGAAATCCAGTAAATAATTGTAGACTAATACAGTATGCTTCCACTGCTACTGTACATGCCGCTTCTTTTCACCTGAAAGCGCAGAGTTTCACCGACAGGACATAGCATGTGGGAGGATTATGCTATTCCCCCCCAGTTCCCCGACCAACCAGATGAGGCTCTAGTGCAGCGACCAGGACACATATCCTTAACCTGCGACCCTCATGTTGGTAGGCAGGGAATCTACTGCTGCACTACCACTAGACACCTACACACCTACACACCTACACTACACTACTGCTGCACTACCTGCTAGACACCTACACACCTACACTACACTACTGCTGCACTACCCACTAGACACCTACACACCTACACTACACTACTGCTGCACTACCCGGACGCCCCAATATTGAAGTACCGTTGAGCCCTTGAATATAAGAATGAATGAATGAATTTATTTGGTGATAAGATCAAAGGAGCAAGGAGAAGTGGACAAGTACCAAATATCAAACATATAAGTTAAGAACAAACATCACAGGAAATCACAGAGGATAAAAACACAAAAGAGCCCTAGGGCTTATTTCCATTGTGGTCCCCACATGTAATAAAAAACAAATTGTTAGTAACAAAACATAGAACACTGATTAAAACAGAAAATGTACAATGCAGCAGCAGTAGTTAAAACGAGTGCAGTTCCAATAACTTGCATTAAAATAAATTAATACAAGATTAACTCATTGAGTGCCAAGGACGAGTATAGTCGTCAATTCGAATAGTAACGTAGAGTGCCAAAGACGACTAAAGTCGTCAATTGCGTTTTTTGATGGTGGGACGTGGATCAAAGCCTCGTGCATCTCCTGTAAAAATATTGTAGCTATTGAAGGTGTATAACCTATTTTACGGACCCATTAGGTGGCGACAGTGCTCTCCAGATTAGAGAAAGTTGAGGAAAAAAAGCAGAAAAAGCCCTGTGATGAAAGAGAAACCGATGCATGAGCCAGAGCGGCACAGATTGCTCTGGCTGCCTGGAGCCAACGTTAGCTGCGAACAGCAGTCAATCCGCTCCCACAAATGTCTCTGTCTCTGCTGCATAGTTTCTCCACACGATTAGCCGCCAGAAAATAAAACCAAAGCCAAACCATTCTCATGAGAATGGTTTGGCTTTTCAGTGTCGCGCTGGGAGCCGGCGCACAAGGCTGAGCGCTCCGAAAATAGACTGGGTGCAGCGCACTTTGAAACGCGCAGCAGAAAGCCTATAATCGGACGCAGCTTCATCCCAGCTCACAACCGAAACCCCAGAAACGCAGACGAACGCGAGCCCGATCCAGACTCCCCCGACGAGCGGCCGCCATCCGAACGTGGATCCGTAAGGCAGCAGAGCCTGCCATAGCAGGCAGCAGAGACTCGCCTGACACACGCAGCAGCCAGCACAGCGAGCAGAGCCACCAGAGACACTCCCACAGAGGAGGAGTTTGGAGTTGAGGGGGGTGTGGGTGCTGTTTATTGAAGGAAATTACTGTTCAGATGTTTCAGGTTAGAAAATATTAGCTTCAGAGTCAGTGAATGTGCTTGAAATGCTTCATTTCACAAAAGGCTGAATATCTCAGGTTCTAATTTGAAACGCCTGTTTTTGCTGAAAACAACCTATTTTCTCCGGCTCATAACTAAAGAACGGAAAATGGTATCAATAAACTTTTTTTTGCTGATGATACAATAGAGTCTCCTCGTTCTTTGTGCGTGTTCGGTGTTTACATAGTAATATCACACAATATTCTGTGGGCCTCGAGAAATCACTGAAAACGCTCTGAAACTCTGGCACTGGGAGCGTCCGTTCTCCAAAAGTGGCTGGCACTCAATGAGTTAAAAGAAACATAGCAGCAGGGGGGTGAACCAATCAGTAAAAAAAAAACTATAAAAACAACTATAAAACTAATAAAATAATAAAATTAAAGAACTTAAATTGATAAGAACTGAAGGCTGATGGGCTTACTGGACAGAGCATGACTCAAACTGGTTAACAAGCTAAATGTTTGGTCACTCACACAGTGGCGTTTTGAGCCCGGTGAAGTGGTTACATCTTGAATGTTATACGTTATGTTCTTCTCAGTTCTTACCATTCTTACATGTATGATCGCTGCATGTCAGTTGAATTGTTATGACAGGAAATGGTGGTTGTTCTTGCCTCCGCCCAGGAGGAGGCGCTGCAGATGGTGCTGCAGCAGAAGGCCAGCAGCTCGCGGGCAGACTCCCGTGAGGACGAGGTGTCCCCCCCGCTCAACCCCGTGGTGCGTGGCCGCCGCCGCAGAGGGGCCATCAGCGCTGAGGTGTACACCGAGGAGGACGCTGCCTCCTACGTCAGAAAGGTCAGGGGTCAAGCCTCACGTGGCCCAGGCACCCACAAACTGTTCACCAGTTCAACAATTATATACAGGCTTTTTCCTGGCTTAGCCCCATTACGTTTCCCTCACCCACCATGGCCTTTGGCTCTGGGACTCTGTCACATCATGTTATATAGCAGTAATACTCAACCTGAGGCTCTAGAGCCACACGCGGGCGGCTCTTTTAGGGGTCGTTGTGGCTCTTTTGAGTCCGACTAAAAACAACAACAACATTGCCAGCAGAATTGATCAATATTTCAATTCATACTAATTCTAAAGTCACATCAATTTATTACGTTCCAACCCCTCACTGAACAACCAATCACAATTGATCTCAGGGCTCACACTGTTTGCAGGTGTGCGAGACAAGTGCAAACTCTGTCACACTGGGAAAACTAGCTTAGCATGAACCTAAAATGGCTAAAGAATGTAAGAAACAAATACGAAGAGAAACATCGAACATTTAAGACTGGGAACTTGAGTTTTTCTTCGTGTGCCTGGGTTCGGGAAAATGCATGTCTGCTCTGTGTTAACGTCATTCTTTCACAATTGAAAAGGAGCAATTTGCAGCGCCATCATGAAACAAAGCACCCAAGGTTCAGTAGCGACTTCCTGAAAGGTGGAGAGTTGAGAGCTGAAGAACAGGCGAGACTCAAACAACTGAACCCAACTGGTTTCAGGGAGGAGACGTTTTTTTTGGATTGTGGCTTTTGCAAAAATATTCTTGTGTCAATGTGGCTCCTGAGTAGAGCGAGGTTGTACCACTGTTCTATAGTAACTAGAGCTGCAACGATTAATCCATTATGAAGCCCTAATAGTAACGTAACACCAGAATCTAAACAAGCATTTTTCACCCAAGGTCATCCCCAAAGACTACAAGTCCATGGCTGCCTTGTCCAAAGCCATAGAGAGGAACGTGCTCTTTGCCCACCTGGATGACAATGAGAGGAGGTAACTGATCAGTCACAGTCCAGTAGCTTGCTAATAACCCTTGTCAGATATTTGTCACACTAATCATCTCGTTTTCTGCTTCTCCAGTGATATTTTTGATGCCATGTTTTCTGTCAACTACATTGCCGGGGAGACGGTCATCCAACAGGGTGTGTTGTGTTCAGTACTTATTACATCCGGTGTCTGTGGACATTTGTGTTTGTGTGTGTTTTCCACGTGCTCGTCCACCAACATGTCATTGCAGCCGTTTAAAGGAACACTCCGCCCATTTTCAACCAGCTTTGTATCATTACAAAATCAGTAGTACTGAAAAGTGCAAACAGTTTAGCAGGCATTCATTTAGTTTGAGTCAAGTAGTCGACCAGCAATGGCATTTGTGCATGAATGACATCCCTGCTCCACAATTTAACTCAAATCAACTCTCAATAATGTTCACACTTTTCTGATACTACTGATTTTTTAATGATACAAAGCTGGCTGGAAATCGGCAGAGCGTTCCTTTAAGGTGGAGCCATAAAACGGGGGGGTTAACTTCTTCTCTTGTGGTTAACTGCTCTTGTGGTTAACTGCTCTTGTGGTTAACTGCTCTTGTGGTTAACTGCCTTGCTCTTGTGGCTTGTTTCAGGTGCTGAAGGAGACAACTTCTACGTTATTGATCAAGGAGAGATGGATGTAAGACCTTTGTTCTGTTTTTGTGTGATTTTGAAATAGGGCTACACCATATGCAAAACAAAACAACAAAATCATATTGTAATTATATTGACAGATATTGCAAATGTGATATGAATCACCATTTGAGTTGGAATGGTCATTTTTGGTAATTTCATTTTCACTGAAATCATATAAAAATGGTGTGATTTTTACTGGCGTCTGTACCAAATACGCATGTTCCCTTATGTCTGGAGAATATGATTTGTAGGCCGGGGCATCTCTGATGTGGATATTGCACTTGGCCATATTGTGATTTTGATCACTTGTGCATTGTGTCATTGCAAACCTGGCCAATGAATGACAATGGATTCCCTCTCCCTCCCTGCAGGTGTATGTGAACAGCGAGTTGGTGACCACTATTGGCGAGGGAGGCAGTTTCGGGGAGCTGGCACTGATCTACGGGACGCCCCGTGCCGCCTCAGTCCGAGCCAAGTCCAACGTGAAGCTGTGGGGCATCGACAGAGACAGCTACAGGAGAATACTGATGGTGAGATCTGTTTGACCACAGTGTATTGATACAAGTGCTGGCTATCAAAAGCATGTTAGTACCAAGTTTCAGTTTTACAGCATGAAAAGGGAAAGTGAAACCTCTGAATGTTGTATGGTCTCAATACGATCTTGAGTCTTGTCCTGATCTAAATACATTTTGGTTACAGTAAGGGTCACTAAATTAAGAGTTAGTTAATGCTTAGTCTCGCTGGCCAGCCTCCCCTCCCTTCCGTGAGAGTCGTCTGGCTGCACGGAAACAGGCTGCTGGGATAAGCCCTCCCCTGCTCTACAGCTGCTCTCCCATTGGAGCAACTGTTTCAGTTGCTGCCGGATGTCCGCTCCCAGCTTATTACAAGCTCTGTCATTGGCTCCGACCATGTCAATCAGAGCAGCTTCCGCTCCCTCCTCCCTGTGTGTCGCTGTAAATAGTGCCCTGCCGCCTCAGTGAAAACAACAACGCTAACTAGCTAGCAAGCTAATGGCAGAACCCTACACGCTACTCATTGCTACATGCTGAAAGAAAAATTCACAAACGCAATCTTGTGTGTGTGTATGTATTGAGAAACCTGGTAATAGTAATTTCGTTATGTTTTACTTGAGATGCCTGAATTATTTCATGTTACAGGGGTGCTTTATTTTGAAACTGCATGAAGGAAGTATCTGCCCTATGCAGGGAAGTAGCTTAACTACGAAAATATAGTGTCTTGCAAGATGGACTGAAAAGTCCACTGTTTATCTCCCTTTCTGCTGCAGCATTTTGAAGAAATAAATGTTCAGTTTGAACAACACCCGTTCTGATCATTATAGAGCAAGATGATCACTTCCACTACACAACACTGTATTTATATAGGCTACGTTACAGATTTGCGGGAATGGGAGGAATCTCGCACTTGTACTGATGTCCAGCATGACTGGTGACCGAGGCAAACGTGAGTTGCCCAGTTAAAAAATGCCAAACTGGCCCGTGTGGAGAGTTCATTTTAGAAGGGGCGTTACCAAACTGCGGGGCATCCACCACGCTGTCTATTTGACCGTGGTATTCCTGCTCTGGATGATGCCCTAGGCGACACTTAGTGCCCTACGCTCAGCGCGTTGTGCGTGTGTAGGGAGCGCTTTCTGTAATAAAACATCTAAAAGCAAAAATCTTATCAGACAGTCTGTGGTCTAATTTGTGACAGTTTAAAAATATTTGAGAACCAGTGACTTAGGGTTAGTTAAGGGTTAGGGCTAGTTAATGTTAATGTGAGATGTTGGATTCATACAATCACTTTAGCTGAAAAGTGATTAATGACCTCAGTTCTGAAATCTTTTCCTCACCCCCCCCCCCATGACCCCCCCCCCCCCCTGATCTTTTAGGGGAGTACTTTGAGAAAGCGCAAAATGTACGAGGAGTTTCTCAGCAAGGTGTCCATTTTAGGTGAGGAATTCCTTGATGATTTGAATGATTTTGAAAACTGCAGCCCAATAACTAAACAACTTGTCTGCCATTATTTTCATAACCGCTATATGGTTAAGATGTATATGACATGGTAATACCGCAATGCTTTTAATGTTTGTAATGGTTTGTTTTCTATGTAGTCCACAACACATTGACTACACACAAGCAGCTGAATTCATTTTTGAAGACAGATAGTGATATCTTTTTGGATTGAAGCTGCCACAAGCTGATATTTAAACGGAGTATGATCCATGAACAGAGTCTCTGGATAAGTGGGAGCGCCTCACGGTGGCCGACTCCTTGGAGACGGTGCATTTTGAGGACGGCCAGAAGATCGTGGTGCAGGGAGAGCCTGGAGACGAGTTCTTCATCATCCTGGAGGTACAGTACACTACGCACCAATCGCACCATAAGGCCGTTTCTTTTATTTTATTTTTTGCTGAAAAAGCTGAAAAAAAATTCACAAATGCAATCTTGTGTGTGTATGTATTGAAAAACCTGGTAATAGTAATTTCGTGATGTTTTACTTGAGATGCCTGAATTATTTCATGTTACAGGGGCTTTATTTGCTTTATTTTGAAACTGCATGAAGGAAGTATCTGTACGTTTATGTTTAAAAAAAACGCTTTGCTTCAGAAGTCCTAGAAGTGGCCTCATTTGTGAAGATTATCTTGCTGAACACAAAGTTCAATGTTTAATAAACTTTTGTTAACACATTCACTGCCAACAGTTTTTTTTTTTACTGTAGGTAGCTTCTGCCAAGGTTTTTTTTTAGGATTCTGGCTCATCTTTCAAGAGCCGAGGATTATTTTCTGCTAGGATTTTGTGAACACAAAATATCTCAAAAGAACTAATAGAATGTGTGCTTTCTCTGTCTAAAAGAGTTAGTTATGTAGGCATTAGCAGTTGAATACAGCATGGTTTCAGAGATTTTCAGAGAGTTTTGAGATAAATGGATTTTTAGAACCACCTCACATGCCTGTGATTATGGGTGCCCTTGGGCAAGTGTGTATACTGTATTGTGTTTGTGTGTGTGTGTGTGTGCGTGTGCGTGCGTGCGTGCGTGCGTGATTCGATAGAACAGGCAGAACAGTCACTTTAACCATTTATTTTTGGCATCAGTCAGACATCTAAACAATATCGTTCTGAACAGTAATTTCCTCCATAACAGCACCCGCACCCCCCTCTCCTTCAAACTCCTCCCTCCGTAGGTGTGTCTCTGGTGGCTTTGCAGTGTTTGTCACAGGCGAGTTTCTGCTGCCTGTCTGTCTGTGCTGCTGCTGCTGGCGCGGCCGCTCGTCGGGCGAGTCTGGATTAGACTGTAAAATCGGGCTCGTTCGTTTCTGGGTTTTCGGTTGTGAGCTTTGATGAAGCTGCGTGCGATTCTGGGCTTTCTGCTGGTGTTTCAAAGTGTGTTGCACCCATAATCTATTATGCAAATTTGCAATCCCCCACCGCCAGCTCCCAGCGCGAAAGCGAAAGCGTTTTCGCCAATCCATTTTCATGAGAATGGCTTCCTCACGCTGCTGTTTTTTCTTGGCTTTCTCTCGTCTGGAGAGCACTGTCGCCACTTAGTGGGTCGGTGGAATGGGTTGTACACGTTCAGTGGCTCCCATATTTTTATAGGAGACGTAGGGGGCTTGGATCCACGTCCCACCGTCATTTTTTTTTTTTTTTTTTTGACGAGATAACTCGTCCACGGCAGTCAAGCGTTGGTTTCTGCTTGACGAGTTAACTCGTCCACGGCAGTGAACGTGTTAACCACAGACCTTATTCCAAGCATCTAACCAAAATCCCCATACAAAAATCCCCTTTGACTTTTAGACGAGGGAACCAGAAGTGCACTGACTTCTGGGTTGGCCTACAAAAATGTGTCATCCCTGCGGTATTCTATAAAGGAGAAAGTAGCTGTTGATTTCTGGGATATGTAGTTGAAGGCATCTCTCCTGTGTTGTCCAGGGGTCGGCGGCGGTGCTTCAGAGGCGGTCAGAGAACGAGGAGTTTGTGGAGGTTGGCAGACTTGGACCCTCTGATTACTTTGGTGAGTCAACCAAACCATGTGACCAACTTATAACTGTTTTGTCCACTGGCCATTTGGCTAGTGAATGTTCAAATTTGACCAGCCACTCTATAGATTTTTTTTTTTTTTTAGGAAACTACCAGCCACTTTCATATTTAACCAACATTTGGCTGGTGACTGGTGCTAATTTTGGACCCTGCAACTGTCATACATATTTTTTCCCTTTCTTTTTTGAATCAAGTTTGTCCAACAGTCCAATATAGCAATATAGCATGCTGCTCTTTCCTCCCTGTGTCCTGTGCTGTAGGTGAGATCGCCCTGCTGATGAAGAGGCCCCGGGCAGCCACCGTGCTCTCCCGCGGGCCCCTCAAGTGCGTCAAGCTGGACCGGCCTCGCTTCGAGCGCGTCCTGGGGCCGTGCTCTGACATCCTGAAGAGAAACATCCAGCAGTACAACAGCTTCGTCTCCCTCTCTGTCTGACTCTCTGTCTAACCCTAACCCTCTCTGTCTGACTCTCTGTCTAACCCTAACCCTCTCTGTCTGACTCTCTTCTGCTGCACCGCAGGAAGTAGTCCTAAAGCCCGCAAGTTAGCACTTCCTGCTTTTGGTTAGAAATAAGGTTTGTGGTTAACAAAAGTTTATGAAACTGTGATCTTTGTGTTCAGGAAGATAACACAAATCTTCACAAATGAGACTACTTTGATGATTTCTGAAGAATTTTATAAAAATCTCAATTTTTAAACATCACATTTACGCTTCAAGTCATAAAGGTGGTCCTCATTTGTGAAGATTATCTTGCTGAACACAAAGGTCTCAGTTTCATAAACTTTTACCACAGACCTTATTTCAGACAATTGACCAAAATCCCCAGATAAAAACACCATTGACTTCCAGATGAGCGCCATGCTAACTTCCGGGTGGGCCTACAAAAAGACGTTAGCCCTGCGGTACTCTATTTCTCTTATGTCTCTTTAGCCCATGGCACACCAGTCGAGCAGGATCTTGTTGGATAATGTTTGATTGATGTGCCATGGGCTTTTAACCACACCCACGTGCCCACTCAAGATCACTTAATTACTTCTGTTACATTTCTCTCTTTTTTTGGGTGTATGACCAAATACAGTGGGTTACGGTAGGGTTAGGGTACGTTATATAACAGTGGGTTAGGGTAGGGTTAGGGTACGTTATAAAACAGTGGGTTACGGTAGGGTTAGGGTACGTTATATAACAGTGGGTTAGGGTAGGGTTAGGGTACGTTATAAAACAGTGGGTTACGGTAGGGTTAGGGTACGTTATATAACAGTGGGTTACGGTAGGGTTAGGGTACGTTATATAACAGTGGGTTACGGTAGGGTTAGGGTACGTTAATATAACAGTGGGTTATGGTAGGGTTAGGGTACGTTATATAACAGTGGGTTAGGGTAGGGTTAGGGTACGTTAATATAACAGTGGGTTACGGTAGGGTTAGGGTACGTTATATAACAGTGGGTTACGGTAGGGTTAGGGTACGTTATATAACAGTGGGTTACGGTAGGGTTAGGGTACGTTATATAACAGTGGGTTACGGTAGGGTTAGGGTACGTTATATAACAGTGGGTTACGGTAGGGTTAGGGTACGTTTATATAACAGTGGGTTACGGTAGGGTTAGGGTACGTTATATAACAGTGGGTTACGGTAGGGAAGATGTGGAGAAAACGTTAGTAAAAAATTAGGGATGGGCATGAGTACTCTATTTGGACGTCAGTATTTGTTCAACAGTTCAATGTATAGAGTACTCAAAACTATATATATGATTTTGTGCGCGCGCATTTTTTGTATGGGACTGCTAGCAAAAATGATAGATCTGCACACACTTTGATTGATTGATTTTATTATGGATATAAAAGACAACAAAATCCAAGGGATAAACATGTAAAAGTGAGAACACTTATTTCCAACATGGTCCCTGCTTTTATAAAAACAGGACATACAGTAACACATCAAATCATACAAACAACACCGATCAATCAAGAATAAAAAGAAACGAGAGATAATCAACACAAGTTCAAAGACCATTTCAACGAAAGGCTCAGCACGTTACTCTAGCTTACTCATCAAGAATGTTTTCAGAAGATTCTTAAAACCATTCAGAGAATTCGCTGACTTAATTTCGTTATGGATCTTGTTCCACTCCTCCCCCTCATGTAGAGGAATGTACTTCTCCCCACCTTGCATGGTTACAGGATCTAGCGTTCCAGGCAGAATGGTGAGCTGCAGGCATAAGAGTGAAATGTGAAAGCATTAAGAGATGATATTACAGGCCAACAGCAATTCCAGTGACTTGATCACATTGCTCGCAGTGTGAACGTAGAGCGTGAGATGCTGCCTTTGTCCAGATAGGATTCACCAGTGTTTCATCCATTTGGCTCAAGTGACCTTCAGATGAAGGTCACTTTCAGACGGGACGCTCAAAAGACCCTGTGGTCAGTTAGAGTTGATCCATTTGAGGCTGTCAATCAACACTGATGTGGGACATCCTCTTCCGCTTTGTGTTTCAGACTGATATGACAAAGGAATCTGTGTGTTCTGCTTTCCAATGTATTGTCTGTCTAGATTTGTGTTTATTTTATTTCTTATCTTTTTGTTCCCTCGCGGTACTTAGTAGAGACACCGTTCTTAAAGGGTTACCTGGACATTTAGATGTAGTTTTTCTTACCGTCACGTTATGCCCAGCAGGGTTTCTTGGTTAAAATGCTACATTTTTAAGGGACAAAGAAAACAAAATGGAAACAATGTGCTCTTCTCAATCCACAAGTAAATATCCAATAATATTCAAAATGTCTCTAAGTATTACTTTAACCATGGTGACATAATGTGCTCTTTTATTGTTCTAGTTGCACATATACAGCTCCGCTATGAATCTATATATTAGGAGTAAAATGACTATAACCATATTTTTTTTGCACAGTTTGTGATATATAAATCTATATAATTGAAGAGAAAAGTTTCTATGCTAGTTTATCGTTTTGTCCATGATATCTGGTCCGACCATTTCAAGGGAGCACAAGTCAAGGCTAAAAAAAACAAACTTAGAAGATCAGGCTGCTAGATAGTGGAGTACTGAGTCCACCATCTATGTGTTGTCCATCAGAGAGCTTGTATCCTCTATCTTTCACTAGGAAATGTATTCGCTGTCACAACCACCAGATTAAATATTCGTCCAAAATGCAGAGAAACAGTCTTTTTGGAAGGTAGATAGCCGGAACTACTTTCCAAACATGGCCACCAGGCGCAGTGATTTCACACAGCGCCTCAAACAAACAGTAACCGAACTAACAGAGTATAACCGAAGTGACTTCCTCGTTTGCCATGAGATGCTGTACACAGTGCGTGCATGCGTTTGCCATGGGGGCATGTGCTGTGCTGTGTGCTGTGCTGTGTGCAGTGCTGCGCTGTACTGATGACTGCACACAGCCCATGCACCCATGGCAAACGAAGAAGTAACTTCGGTTATACTCTGTTAGTTCGCTTACTATTTGTTTAGTTCTCGGTGTGTGGATTTACTACGACAATGACTGTCTCACGTAACTTTGGATTATTATTTCATGGCGTGGTGAGTAGGTACACGAGTCACAACATGTACACGTGAGTGTTTCTGCCGCTGTTGGAATGTGTATTTTGGGCGACTGAATGGGAGTAGGCAAGCGCTAATCAGCAGTGAAGGCTCTACCGCAGTTTGTACGGCACACAGATTGAAAATAAAGCCATGTACATTCTAGTTTTGATATCGGCAGTCTGGCAAATGACCTAAACTCTCAAAATGTTGGCGTATCCCTTTAAATAATGGAGAACTCAGGAACGTGGTGTCAGTGAACTTGTCTCCACGCCTCATTTTCCAGTTGGTGGTGGGCTCCTTGTGACTGACTTGAGCATTACATCTCCTTGTTGGCCCTTGCCTTCTGATACCTGGGGTTGTAATGGTGTTGGCCAGCGATGTTAAATGATGGCTTTACCGATTATCAACCCACTTTGTATCATTATAATGTAGGTCATATACTAGGGATGGGCATCGAATTTCGAATTTTCGAATAATCGTTGTTATTATCAAGGTCGACTTTTATTATTGAAATTCGAAATTCGATTTTTTTTTTTTTTTTTTTTTTTTTTTTTTTTTTTTGGTGAAATGTTGCATTGTCTCCCCTGATTCTAAGTATAGTCAAATCGCTTGGTTTGAGCAAGTAAAACAATTTTTATAAGCATTTTAAGCAAGGTTTATGGAAAAATGAATGGCGGATGAAATCCCATGAAGAGGGAGAGGGGGTGACTTTGGCACCCCTTTGGCACTCAGACCTGAGCCTACTAAATATTTAATGAACCACTCATGATTGTCAAAACTGTTTTTTATTTTCGAAAATGTCAATGTAAAAAAAAAAAAAAAAATGTAAAAAAAAAAAAAAATTACATTTTTAATTTTTTTTACATTTTTATTTTTATTTTCGAATTTCGAATTAAATTCGAATTTGGCCAGCGAATTTCGAATAGTGTTTTTGCTAGAAATGCCCATCCCTATCATATACGCACATGGGCAGTGTTTACCTTCTCTCTCTGTTTTCCTCATGGAGGAAAACACTCCTTTTCTCTGCCTCGTCTCGACCCTCTGGCTCGTTAAGGGATGTACGCATAATTACAAAATTAAAATAAACCATAACAGCCACCCTCGGAGCAGATTCCGCGTCTTGAACAGAACTTCTGCGGTTCCGTTGTGGCGTAAAATGTGTCACAATGGAGCAGTTTTCCAGGGGAGAAAATGGGAGCTCTCCATGAGGAAAACAGAGAAGGTAAACACTGCCCATGTGCTTATATTAACGACATAATGATACAAAGTGGGTTGATAATTGGTAAAGCATCCTTTAAGGCTCTTCTTGCTGCAGAGGTTTCAGCTGTGATTGCACTGCCACCCTGCCTGAGGTCAACCTCTTCAGTGTCGTCCATTACCAGTCCTACACCACATTCCTCTGCTGTTTGACTATAGGCCAACTATACATTAGAGGTCCTCAAATTGTTTCAGAATGAGACCCCATCTTGAGTTTTACCAATAGAGACTTCAAATGTCTCCCTTCTTTGTCTAGACTAGAGGAATCACATTTTGTCTTCCGATCTATCCTGGGCTTTGAGTTTGTGGGTTTGGAAGTAAAGAAACCATATATTTCATCCTTCTCACTCATGTCAGAACATGTCTCCACCGCTTGTAAAACCTCCCCTTCTCCTTTATTTGTTCTATGTTATTTACCTTTTATGCTAGCAAGCTAACATTAGCTACTAACGGTCAGAGTCCGCTCTGTGTACTTTGTGTCTGTTGCTAGCTAGCTAACACTAGCTACTAACTGTCAGAGTCAGCTCTGTGTGCTTTGTGTCTGTGCGCGTTGGAAGCGCTCTGGGCATGATACCCAATGCGCTCCGCTACGGGGGAAAAAAGCTTTCTGTGGTCACGGCCCCTAAAGCTGCCACAAATATTTATTTCTGTGGACACGGCCCCTAAAGCTGCCACTAGCCAATATTCCAAGTCTTCAATTTGACTACCCCCCCCCCCCCCCTCCTTCCCAATCAATTCCAAGTATTCAGTGTTTCCCCAAGAACTTTAGTTCATGTCTGGGTGGAAAGGCCTCCGAAAGAGTGGAATCAAATGTCTCAATGAATGAATCAATGTCTTATTAGAGTCAATGCCAGTTAAGGTATTCCCATTTATTTTATATATGTATGTATGTATATGTATATATATATATATGTGTATATATATGTGTGTATACATATATATATATACTTTTTAGCCTCTTGTTAATCTTTTCCTGCTTTTGGTCAAACGGTTCATTCCAAGCTTAGTTGTGCTAGAATGCCCCGTCGAAGCACACATGTCAAACATCTTGTGGCTAACATGGTTGGAAAAGATTCAGACAATCCAGTGAGCATCAGTATTTTGTAGGTTTTGACTGTGCTTACCATCACTTCTCGGTACTATTGTTGTCATTCTTCTAAAAGGACTTTGGACTGAGACCTGAACTCCTGGCTGTCAAAGTTTGGCCTTTCATGCATATTTTTTTTAACTTGATGTCATTTCCGTTACAATGCATTTATTTTGGGATGGCGGTATGTAGATCTTTTTCCTGATAAAAGTGTTTCAATATGCTGATGACTCAATTCTGCTCTTGTGTGTTTTTTCTGTGTAGCCTACTTGATTCATTTATTTTGGTCACCATGAATGACGCCTGCAGTCTCGGGGTGCATGAAGGAAGTTCAGAGCGTTTGGACGTTTGGAGCTACTTTCAGATTATTGTTTTTTTTGGCCTGTGCTTTTTATTTTAGACTCTTCCATGTTTTCACTATCCAACAAATCTTACAATGCCATCAGATCTAGAAATATACAGCACAGTGTTTTTGTCATTGCTTATTAATGCAATGTCTCATGCTTGGTTATGTGTGAGGGTGTGACTTTTAGATATAGTTTGGTTGCTATCCCCAAAAGTGGACTTAATATTTGATTTGGTAAATGGCCTGCATTTACTGTAGGCTATATACTGCTTTTATCCAAATCCCTTTACAATGAGTAGGTATATACACAGATGGTGGCAAGGTACCACGCAGGGTGCTGGCACAGCCATCGGGAGCAATTTGGGGTTCAGTATCCTACCCAATGGCACTTCGACATGCAGACTGGAGGAGGCGGGATTGAACCACTGACCTCTTATCCAAAGCGATTAGTGGACGACCCGATCTAGGCTACCTCCTGAGCTACAACCGCAACATTATTTAATGTTGCTTTTGACATTGTGTAGCTGTGGCACACAAGCAACAAGAAACCACACAGCCAAGTTAGTGTTTTGCTTGTCACACAGCTGTCATCTTTTTTCTGTTATTATGACACTTCCCATCTTAATTCACTGATGCACCCATCTGACCTTCTATTCAGCGGGTTGCATCTTGCCCAGTGTTCTTGCTTGTGATGAGCTTTCTCCTATACAGTAACTCAATCAGTGTGCTGACTCGCAAGAACGCAAAGAGCTTGGGAAATAACCAATGCTGAGAGTGGGTGTAACTTACAATGCAGCCAAACGACAAAACTGATTTTTTTCCTTTCTTTTTTTGCCATAGATATAGAGGGGAAGGCCCCTGACCCCTAACCCTATTAGATATAGAGGAGGCCCCTGCTTACTGTACTCCCATTCTTTAAAGCTCCCAGTGTTTGTATCTGACTGAAAAAGCCGAGGTCTACAGCGAGTCAGCCGACGACTGGTCGTCTTGCTAGAGAGGACCATTCTTTTGTTTTATCCCTTTATTCTGAATGTACAAACTTTGATTTGCCAGATTGTGCTAAAATGTTCCGGTCCTTTTTGGTATTCACATCATATAGCAGGTCAAGCAATAATAAAAGAGACATTCTTACCAAGTGGTTCATGTGTTTTAATGTTGTTTGCTGTAACAGACACATGCAAAATACTTTAAACGGTGTTAATGTTACGCATCCTGATTTACAGTGGAAAAAGGCTAGGCTTACTTGTATTCTAAATAATTATTGTATTAGCCTACCGATAATAGTGACAGAAGTATCCTTCAAGATTTGACATGAAAATGTATCCCACTATTAATGATGGTGTCTGAACTGGGATAGGCAGGGGTGTAGTGTGTTCACTTCCTCAAAACCACAGACTTGTATCAAAAGATATAGGTAGGTCACAAAGGGTAAATGTGCAGTGACGTATCTACACCAGTGTGAGGCAGCAATGTACTAACCCGTGCCTAGTCTGCCGGTAACAAAGGAAGAAGAATAAATGGGTTCGTTCTTTTCCGGAAGAGTTCGTGTGCAGCCGACACTCCGACAGACAGCAGAGCAGAGAGAGCTAGCTAGTATTGAGAGAAGCGCCTGACAGTCACAGACCATCCATGTCGATGTCCCACCTCCATGACCTGGCCAATGTGATCAGCGACCTCAAGTGTGACAACAAGAAGATGCCTCTGCCTGTACAGGTCTTCAACTTCCAGGTAACTCACGTTATTCACTTTAGCCTAACGTTAGAACAGCTAGAGATGGCTTCAAAGCTAACGTTAACAGTTAGCGGAAGGCCCCCATCATTGGCTAACAAAACAACCGGGTGTTAGCTTAGCAACAAGCTAAAACCAGTAGCGTTATAAGCTAGTGAGCTTCAGGCACTTCAATGGGCTGGAGGCCAACACGTAACGCTACATTAAAGGGACAAACTAGTGCTACTACACCCGTGTAGCTATCGATAGTTTTGCTAACGTAACTCGTTTGCTTTACAGACAGTAACAAACAAACAAACGTTATGACAGGTAGCGTTGTGCTATGTGCGCGTGCGTGTGCACACAAACTAGTTATTGTGCTTGCTGAAAGCAAGGCACAATCTATCAAATCATACATACTTATTTTCATTATTATTTTACGATTTGATAAAAAAGGAAAAACATCATTTTGTTTGTCGACCCTACGGTTTGCAAATTATAAATCCAGATCGGGTGCCTATTCAGAATGGCTTCAATTTCACCACCTCTCTCAGACAGCCACTGTCTCAATGCCTTGGAACCTGAATGATGTCATGTCATGTTTGAAGTAATTGAAATGTCTTGCTATAGGGTCATCTATCATTTCTCATTATGGAGCTCTTATGTTCACTAATTATTTGTTTTAATTGACGTGATGTTTTACCCACACAGACATGATGCTAGCCTAGCCCACACAGACATTTAACCAAATAAATAAACTTGATTCCCCAAAGGATGGTATGATGAGATCCCCATGGCATGTCATGCTCTAAGGCAGGGCTGTCAAACATACGGCCCGAGGGCCAGAACCGGCCCGCCAAAGGATCCAATCCGGCCCACAGCTTCAATCCAATTTTTCACGCTCAGGATTTGACACCTAAAATTGATCATACCAGGTTTCAGCATCAAGTTACAATATGAAGTAGCCTCTGTTTTCTGTGTGTGTCACTAAATGGTAAACTAAATAGTTTACCATTTGCCATCAAGTTGAAGTCAATTGTAATGCACACTTACAGACAGTATTGATATGATATTATAGGCATATGGTAGCTGAGGCTACCGTGTAACCGTGTTCTAATTCTTTACACTGAAAGAAACAGGAACATTTGGATGTGTTATTTATTTATTATGCATTGATTGTCTTTGTCTGGACCACTTGAGACCAAATTGGGTCCCATGTGGCCCGTGAACTACAATGCTGCTCTAAGGAGTTTTTGGGTTTATAATAGATCTTGTTTGGTGGACGGGAGCATTCAAGATACATGTGGCACACTTTTGAATGATTTATGAAAGCAGCAAGGCCATGTCTTCATTCATCTGTTGTGCTCCTGTAAATATCATAAATATAGTATCTGTGGATTACTGTAGGCATAATCATGTGTAAATAACATGTTGTGGTGTTGCACTTATTTCAATTGGTCTTGGGTCTCCTCAAGGTGACAAATGCTTACTGTCACTTATTGAGACACTCCCACTAGAGACTGATGAACACAGAGACACTCCCACAAGAGACTGATGAACACAGAGACACTCCCACAAGAGACTGATGAACACAGAGACACTCCCACAAGAGACTGATGAACACAGAGACACTCCCACAAGAGACTGATGAACACAGAGACACTCCCACTAGAGACTGATGAACACAGAGACACTCCCACAAGAGACTGATGAACACAGAGACACTCCCACTAGAGACTGATGAACACAGAGACACTCCCACAAGAGACTGATGAACACAGAGACACTCCCACAAGAGACTGATGAACACAGAGACACTCCCACAAGAGACTGCTGAACACAGAGACACTCCCACTAGAGACTGATGAACACAGAGACACTCCCACAAGAGACTGATGAACACAGAGACACTCCCACAAGAGACTGATGAACACAGAGACACTCCCACAAGAGTCTGATGAACACAGAGACACTCCCACTAGAGACTGATGAACACAGGGATGGAGGGGGTGGAAAGTAGGGATGTGAGCGATCCAATATCGGTATCGGGTGCCGATATTGACATAATTAACGAATCGTATAATAGTATCCTTTTTTGCCTTGTATCTTTTCTTAATTTTGTCTGTTTTTTGCAAGGTATATTTAAAAAAAAAAAAATCTTTAATTGGCCAAATCTTTGCCTATACTGTATATTCAAGAAAAATATCGGTATCGGAATAATATCGGTATCGGCAGATATCCAAATTCAGGTATCGGAATCGGATCGGAAGTGAAAAATTGTGGATCGGTGCATTCCTAGTGGAAAGGGTGGAGCATTGTCTATTTAAGATCACTGCGACAGAAATTCTGTAAAACATTTGGCAAAGGTCCAATGGACCGAAACGTGGTGTTTGTTTAATAAAAGGGTGATGCTGAGCAAGAGCTCTTCAAGACTCAAATTATACTTTCCAACGCACCTGCAGTCCTGCACCCTAACCCTGCACCTGCAGTCCTGCACCCTAACCCTGCACCTGCAGTCCTGCACCCTAACCCTGCACCAACGCACCTGCAGTCCTGCACCAACGCACCTGCAGTCCTGCACCCTAACCCTGCACCAGAGAGACCTGCACCTGCAGTCCTGCACCAACGCACCTGCAGTCCTGCACCCTAACCCTGCACCAACGCACCTGCAGTCCTGCACCCTAACCCTAACCCTGCACCAGAGAGACCTGCACCTGCAGTCTTGCACCCTAACCCTGCACCAGAGAGACCTGCACCCTAACCCTGCACCTGCAGTCCTGCACCCTAACCCTGCACCAGAGAGACCTGCAGTCCTGCACCTGCAGTCCTGCACCTGCAGTCCTGCACCCTTGCACCCTAACCCTGCACCAGAGAGACCTGCAGTCCTGCACCCTAATCCTAACCCTGCACCAGAGCACCTGCAGTCCTGCACCTGCACCTGCAGTCCTGCACCGGAGAGACCTGGATGTGCAAATATCTCCTTTAAAAGAAAATTGTTCATCACCGAAAGAAAAAACTCTTGTTTCCTCTTCGCTCCAGAAGTAAGACTGGACTGAAGCTGCGCCTGCGCAGGTAGTCTGCTGCAGTGAGAAACCAGGATCAGGTGTATACATACAACAGTATCCCGGTTTCTTTCAGAGTACTCCAGCTATAGGGCTGCAACAACGATTATTTTGATAATCGATTCATCTGTCGATTCTTTCTTCATTTAATCGGATAAAAATAAATGCAGATTTTATTTCAATAAAATCCTCCATGGCTAACGTTAGTTACGTTATGTTTTGCTTTGGTGTCAATACTGTGGCGATTTTAGGTCGATTTTACATAGTTTGCAGCTAACCCACTATACTTTTACAAAATGTGAACGAATCGATAATGCGATTAGTTGCCTCACAAACTTAATAATCTATTTTATAGATTGATTTTCTTGATGAGTTAAACTGTGGTTTCTTGCTAACCTCTGCTCTGTGCCTGTCTCTCAGGGTGCTGTCTGTAACCTCTGTGCCTGCTGTCTGTCTCTCAGGGGGCTGTGGAGCCCATGCAGATTGATGCAGATCCCCAGGACGACCAGCAGAATGCTCTCGACGCCAACTATGTAGTGGAGAACCCAACACTGGTACTGACCCAACATACTGTCATATTGTTACAGCAAATGGCGTGACCAACTGATTGTCACAATTAGGGATGCAAATGTATCAAATTTCCTTAATTGATTAATTGTTCAGGTTCAAGTTCAAGTAGTTTATTGTCATATGTATAATACAATGTATAATACAATGAAATTCTTTATGCTCTGAGCAACCCTCAGCCTTACATACACAAGGACATGGTCAAAAAGACAGACAGAAAAAGGGTGTAGACCTACATAACTATGTAGGCTACATGTGATACAGACATGTCTGTACACAGTGCGTGTAGACATAACACAAACCACAATACAGTACAATACAATAATGGTGCACAACAAAGTGACAGTGCGTTGCAGTGTGTGTGAGTCAACTGTTCAGCAGCCTGACTGCCTGGGGGAAAAAGCTGTTACTGAGACGGGTGGTGTTGATGCTCCGGTAGCGTTTTTTGGAAGGGAGGAGTGAGAACAGGGTATGAGCGGGGTGGCTGGTGTCTTTGATAATGTTTTTGGCTTTCATTTTACAGCGAGTGGTGAAGATGTTATGGAGGTTTGGTAGATCTGTGCCGATGATTTTAGCTGCTGTCTTCACAGTCCTCTGCAGCAGTCTGCAGTCCTGGGCGGTCAGGTTGCCGTACCACACTGTGATACACCCTGTCAGAACACTTTCTATGGTGCAGCGATAGAAATTCACAAGGCCTTTGGTGCTCAAGCCAAATTTCTTGAGGCGCCTCAGAAAGTACAGTCGCTGCTGTGGCTTCTTGAGGATGCACTTGGTGTTGAGAGACCATGTGAGTGTGTTTGTGATGTGTGTGCCCAGGAATTTGAAGCTATCGACTATGTCGACAGTTGACCCGTTGATGGAAATGGGGGTGTGAATGACTTTGGACTTTCTAAAGTCAACAATGATTTCTTTGGTCTTATTGGTGTTTAGAGAGAGGTTGTTGTTTTGGCACCATAGGGTTAGATCTTCTATTTCTCTCCTATAGGCCCTCTCATCACCGTCGGTTATTAATCCGATCACTGTGGTGTCATCCGCAAATTTTATGATGATGTTATTTCCAAATCTGGCGACACAGTCGAAGGTAAACAGAATGTACAGCAGAGGACTGAGGCAGCAGCCTTGGGGCGCGCCGGTTCTGGTGAAAATGATAGATGAACATGATAGATGAACATCTATTACAAATGCGCACAGATTGTGGTCTGCCTGTCAGAAAGTCAAATAGCCAGTAACAGATGGCGCTGCCCAGACTAGGGATGTCGACGGTTAACCGTTAACCGGTTAACCGGCGACAACGTCATTGGTCGGTTAAGCATGTCGGCCAAACGGTTAATTTGCATATTAAATTGGCATACAACGTGTTGCCAATATGGTGGTTTTTTTCCCTCCTTCGCGGTAAGCAACAATGTTAACGTAGCCTAAGTAGTTACTGTAGCAGCATTATATAGGAATTAAAAGCTCCTGCCACTGCCAGAACAACATTCATTTAGAGAAAGGCTTTTCCAAATGGAAAAGCAGTGTGCACTGTCCGCCTCTCCCCCCGCGTGCGAGATGTGCTCTGTGATAAACTCAGCTCCACACATGCGCCACACCCCCGCCTCCTCTCTGCTTTGACCAGACGGGAGAAGACGCCCTGCCCTGTGCAGAGACTACAGCGAGCCAGTCAGTCATGCTCCTTCTGTGTTCCAGCCACTGTCATGAAACCATGAGGTTACTTTCAATGACGCGTTTCAAAACAAGCTGCGTCTTCCACATCGATTCACTGAGGAATCCACACTTTTACCGTAAATTGAGTTCTCTCCGGGTCTGTCTGTCTCTCAGGTGTAATAATCCCACAACGATTACAGCAAGAGTGAGAATGCTCTTCTAAACACATCGGCTATTAATATATAATTATTTCTCTGCATCTCATATTAGATCGGTAAAAAGTTTGGACAGCCTGCCTCATTTGTTCATCCTCCCGAGTCCCGCAATGCTGACAGCTGTCAGCGTGCGGACTTGCTGCACTCGTCATGTCGTGCAGCCGGACACACAGTGAGCATAATAGCCACCTACAGCCCTCGTCGCAGATAAAGAGAGAGAGGGAGAAGCGTGGAGAGAGAAGCAAACTATTTTTTGCAGATCTCAAAAGCAGGTAAACCACTGTTGAATTAGTGAGAATGTCAGAAGGCAGCAGAGCAATAAGCGCTTCGTCAGTGCGCCCTGCAGCGTGAAGGCTTGGGGCGGTGTCGTGATGTGCTATTCAAAGTGGAAATTCGTTCAATTAGCGACACGTTTCGTTCTGAGCTTTTAAAATTAGTTTCTGCTGGTTTTATTAGACTATTTACGACACATGCAGTAAGATAATTCATTTAAGAATTGTGAGCGTGAGTATGGGTTTTTTCCCTCCGTATTTCCCCCTTCCGCAAATGCGTGCAGCTCCTATATCATAGCCTATCTGAGGAATGTTTTTGTTTAGATGGCTGGAGGATTTAACTTGTCTTCTCGTTTTGTTAATATGTTTTTTTCTGCTTGTAGATGTAAAAATAAACGCTTTCTACTGAAAAAAAATCAAGCATTTGGTAGGCCTAATGGTTTAATGGGGCACAGACAGTAAAATAGCGCATTTTAATCTTCTCGGTTAACCGACAGTTGTCGGCTAATGAGTGTCGGTTGTCGGTCAAGAAAAATTATGATTTTCGACATCCCTAGCCCAGACCAAGGCCCCTAAGTTTCAACAACAGTTTTGATGGTACAATAGTGTTGAATGCGGAGCTATAGTCAATAAACAGTAGTCTGACATAAGTGTTTTTCTTCTCAAGATGTACCAGGGCAGTGTGTAAAGCAAGAGCAATAGCATCATCAACAGATCTGTTTGAACAGTAAGCAAACTGTAATGGATCAATGCTAACAGGAATAATGCTTTTTATATAAGATATAACCAGTTTTTCCAGGCACTTCATGATAACAGAAGTCAAAGCAACGGGGCGGTAATCGTTAAGGCAGGTGACAGGTTTTATCTTAGCAATGGGCACAATTATTGTTTCTTTGAAACATAATGGGACCACACACAATGACAGGGACAGGTTAAATATGTCAGTAAAGACCCAGGACAGCTGGTTGTAGCATGTCTTAAGGACACGAGAGGCAATTCCATCTGGGCCGGCAGCTTTATGAGCCTTAACGCTTTTAAACGCTTTACTTACATCGTCCTGAGTCACCTGCAGGTCTACAACATCGGGCGGGCTCCGCACTGATGTGACTGGGTCCGTGTTATGAGCCTCGAAGCGGGCAAAAAAGTTGTTCAAATCGTCCGGTAGAGAGGCGGAGGTGTCCGAGATCGTGTCAGACTTGGGTTTATAATCCGTAACCGCCTGCAGCCCTCTCCACATTCGCCGCGAGTCACAGCCGCTGTAATTGTCCTCTAATTTGTCCCTGTATTGTCTCTTAGCAGCTTTGATCGCTCCTCTCAGATCGTACCTGGATTTTTTATAACGATCAGCATCCCCGGATTTAAAGGCGATGGTGCGCTCCCTCAGTTTGAGGCGAATGTCATTATTAATCCAGGGCTTCTGGTTGGGATAGGAGCGGATGGATCCACACAGAATTTAACGTAGCCGGTGACAGAATCGGCGTATTCATCCAAACTCGTGGCAGAATCCTTGAAGATGGACCAGTCTGTCAATTCAAGGCAGCCCTGAAGTTTGGATTCGTGTTCCGTGGACCAGCACTGTACCGATCTCACAGTGGGCTGCACGCACTTCACTCTCTGCTTGTAAGCAGGGAGCAGGAGCACGGCCAGGTGATCGGATTTCCCAAAGTGAGGGCGTGGTATCGCTCTGTAGGCGGCCTTGATTGTGGAGTAACAATGATCAAGAGTCTTATTTCCTCTGGTTGGACATTTAACATGTTGATAATATTTTGGTAACACAGATTTCATGTTACAGTGATTAAAATCCCCCGCCACGACTGAAATGGCATCCGGGTGCATGTTCTCCTGCTTGCTAATGACTCCATACAGCTCTTCTAATGCCTCAGCTGCGTTGGCTTGTGGCGGAATGTAAACAGCAGTTAGCAGCACACAGGGAAGCTCCCTGGGGAGATAGAATGGTCTGCACCGTAGTGTAAGATGTTCCAACACTGGCGAACAATACTGGGAGGTTATAACCACGTCAGTGCACCAGTGGCTGTGATATGGTAACGATCAATTTCGATTGATCATTAATTAATGATGTTAATCATTAACATCCCTAGTCACAATATACAGGCCTTCCGTCCAGTTGTTGGCGCACAGGATTAGATTAATCTGATCACAATCTGATCTGATCACAATCTGATAACAATGGCCTCGCTATTCAGTGTATATTTAAGCAATATAGCATGAGCGCTAGTGTGTTGTGGCAAATATATCCCGCTGATCAGTTGTTATCCAACGAGGCCGCAGGCCGAGTGGGATAACAACTGATCAGCGGGATATATGCCACAACACACGCTGCTCGAGTGCTATATTGCTTTTATAAAACGGTTTCCAAGTATGATAATATAAATATAATAATAATACTATAAGTCCGACTGGCATGGTATTCTGATAGTCAGTTGAAACACTACTGTAAGGCGGGACCTCTAGCAAGAAGATAGACGTGCGGGTGATTTGATTGGATCGTTCTGGAGAGTGAAGTTGACATTGGCCAATCCTGGCGCTTGCTGAGAAGCTGAGAGCTTTCTGGAAAGCCCGACAGGCAGCTCGAGCGCAGCGCTGCATTCTCAGCGCTTGCTGAGAAGCTGAGTGCTTTCTGCAAAGCCCGACACCAACTAACGTTACGGGGTTAAATGCGGGGTTAACAGCCTTTTTTTTGCAAAGAAGACATTAGCCCGCATCTATTCTTGTACAAAACATAATTTTCTGCGAAGTATTAGTAAAGTTATAAGCGAAGATCGATTCACAAGGATCTGACAGCTGTCTCCGCCATTTGTTTTTTTTGAGGTAACTGGTAACCAAAGGCTTTTAGTAAGAGAGTTGCCATGGCAACCAATAACCCATGGCCATGGGTTATTGGAGTGGGTTATTGGATTTATACAATGGCTCTGAACCAATCAGATTGCTTGATTTGAGAGAGCCGTTTTATAAAGCTCAGTAACTCACTTTCAATGCATGATTATAATTTTTTAATAAACCACATCTATGTGAAACACACGTTTGGATGGTAGATCAGTACATCGAAGCATCCCTGAATCTAAAACAAAAATGTACTTACTAGGCAGGTCACTGACAAAGGAGCATGGCATTGTAATTATTTATTTCCTCCTGTCTTTTGCTCCTCCCTCCCTGTGCGTAGGACCTGGAGCAGTATGGCACCAGCTACAGTGGACTGATGCGCATCGAGAGGCTCCAGTTTGTGGCAGATCACTGCCCTCAGCTCCGGGTCGAAGCCCTCAAGATGGCCCTCACCTTTGTCCAGAGGACTTTCAACGTCGACTCGTATGAGGAGATCCATCGCAAACTCACAGAGGCCACGCGGTACGCCACGAGTGTGTGTGTCAGAGTTCCCACAGGTCACACAGAGAAGGTGTGGGAACCCTGGTGTGTGTCTGTGGGTGGGTGGAAGTAGATACTGCTGTTTTCGGTTATGTTAGGACTCGTCTTCTGTCAAAGGAGTAACGTGTGTAATGTGTGGCCTCCCCCCACAGGGAGGTGCAGGGGGTACCGGACGCGGTGCCGGAAGCGGGGGCGGCTCCCCCTCCCCTGGACTCAGCCTGGGCCGAATCCACCAGGAAAAAGGCCCTTCTCAAACTGGAGAAACTGGATACCGACCTGAAGAACTACAAGGGGAACTCCATTAAAGAGAGCATCAGGTACACGCAGTGCTGCAGTCGAGTCCGAGTCCTGGACACGTTTGTAAGACTTGTGACTCGACTTGAACTTGAGCACTGATGACTTGGACTTGGACTTGGCCCTAATAATTGGGCATAAGTTATTGATACTGTGACAGGGCAGACGTGGTCCACCTACATGTAGATTCACACTTATGTTCAGTAGACTAACTGTGGACTCTGGACTCTGGACTCAGCTAATGGGGACTTGACTTGACTCTGACTCTTCTTTGGTGACGGACTCGAGACTGGACTTGGGCCCAATCCTATTTCTTAATTTCCCCCTACCCCTCGTTTTTGAGTGCCCCTCGCTTTGCCCTTTGCCCTTCCAAAGGGAGCCACAAGGGGGTAGGGGTTGAAAACAATTGCCTAGGAAATGGGGCACCACTCATTACGTCACCATTTTGCAAAACTGGGATAATAAAGTTACAGTATTTCTGGTTCAAACAGATTGAATGAAGTCTGCAGATTCATACAATTTTGTCATATTGCATATTTCCACAAATTAAATAATTACATTTTTGATAACTTATTAATATTTAAATTATACGGTTTTATTAGTTGCCTGCTTTGCTCAGGAGTCACTGGAAAACATGATTATAACATAGTAGGTAGGGATGTCAACAGTTACCGGTTAACCGCCGGTTAGACGGTTAATTTGCATAACAATCCAAACAAGTTCATTTCGTCTATCTATTATTAACTATTAGAGTTTTCTTATTGAAAGATTGTGTGTCTTTTGTCATACCTGACAGTTTTGACTGCTGCTTCCTGCAGTCTTCCTCAGAGACGTCACGTGATGTTAAAAACCAGCCATACAGCACGTCACAACAACATCACGTGACGTCTCTGAGGAAGACTGCAGGAAGCAGCAGTGGAAACTGTCAGGTATGACAAAATACAGTCTTTCAATAAGAAAACTCTAATAGTAATTTGCATAACGTTGTTGCCAACTTGGCGATCTTTTTCCTCCTTCGTGGGAAACAATGTTAACCTAAGTATATTAAAACATGGCACAAGGGTTAAACTAGCATTCTATAGGAATTGAAAGCTGCTACCACTGCCAATATTATATATAATATATATTATATATATAATATATATTATGATATATATTTCCTTCTCAGCCCTTGTTTTGGAGTGTGCCCCTGGAAAATCTCTGTTTGGTACCGTGGGCACTGGGCTCGTAAGAATCGGGACTCCCTCCCCCTTCACGTGAACGTGCAAAATGGAGGGGTAAGGGCTAAGTGGAGGGGTAAGGGCTAAGTGGAGGGGTAAGGGCTAAGTGGAGGGGTAAGGGCTAAGTGGAGGGGTAAGGGCTAAGTGGAGGGGTAAGGGCGGGATTGGGATTGGGCCTTGGACTGGAGATATAGTGACTTGACTGCAACACTGGGTACACATGACAGTGGACAGTGTACTATGAGTCTACTACACTGTCAATCTCTTCTGCCTATGTTCACCACCTGTCCCCCTCTCCACTCCCTCCATGCCTCGCTGTTCCCCAGGCGAGGCCACGATGACCTGGGGGACCATTATCTGGACTGTGGTGACCTCAGCAACGCCCTCAAGTGCTACTCGAGAGCCAGAGACTACTGCACCAGCGCCAAGCATGTCATTAACATGTGTCTGAACGTCATCAAGGTAGAGATGATGTCATTAACATGTGTCTGAACGTCATCAAGGTAGAGATGATGTCATTAACATGTGTCTGAACGTCATCAAGGTAGAGATGATGTCATTAACATGTGTCGGAACGTCATCAAGGTAGAGATGATGTCATTAACATGTGTCGGAACTAGGGATGTTCATTTTGAAAATTTTCCAAAATCGATAATTGGTGAAAATTAACGATCAATTATCGATTATCGATCATATTAATACATAGAAAATTTTCAATTTTCAATTTTTTTTTTTTTTACAAAATGAATGCCTATGGCAGAAAATACGAAAGACAACGTGTTCTCCTCAATGAACTCTTTATTTCAATGTGTCTCCTCTCCAACACTGCTGTCCCCGGCGCATGCCGGTGTGAATTTCCCATGTTTAAAACAGTTTTGTTGGCACAAAGGCCCGTGCCCAGCCAGAAAACTAGAGACTATATGAAGCTCCACCTCACGTTAGTCGGCTGTGCAATGGAGTGGGGCGAGGAGGAACGAATTCCACCCAAACCTAGTCCCAATTTTTTTTTTTTTTTTTTTAATAATAAAAAAATCGATCCAAATGCCACAGGATCGATTCCAATCCTTAACGATCAATTATCGATTTTCGATAATTGATGAACATCCCTAGTCGGGAACGTCATCAAGGTAGAGATGATGTCATTAACGTGTCTGAACGTCATCAGGTAGAGATGATGTCATTAACATGTGTCGGAACGTCATCAAGGTAGAGATGTCATTAACATGTGTCTGAATGTCATCAAGGTAGAGATGTCATTAACATGTGTCTGAATGTCATCAAGGTAGAGATGATGTCATTAACATGTGTCTGAACGTCATCAAGGTAGAGATGATGTCATTAACGTGTCTGAACGTTATCAAGGTAGAGATGTCATTAACATCTGTCTGAATGTCATCAAGGTAGAGATGATGTCATTAACATGTGTCTGAACGTCATCAAGGTAGAGATGATGTCATTAACATGTGTCTGAATGTCATCAAGGTAGAGATGATGTCATTAACATGTGTCTGAATGTCATCAAGGTAGAGATGATGTCATTAACGTGTGTCTGAACGTCATCAAGGTAGAGATGATGTCATTAACATGTGTCTGAACGTCATCAAGGTAGAGATGATGTCATTAACATGTGTCTGAACGTCATCAAGGTAGAGATGATGTCATTAACATGTGTCTGAACGTCATCAAGGTAGAGATGTCATTAACATGTGTCTGAATGTCATCAAGGTAGAGATGATTGCAAATGTAGAGCATAGCAGCCACATTGTTTTGATGCTGCATTCATGTCACATGGGAATAACTGTTATTCCCATCCGTTATTAAGAGTCTGAACAATTCCTAGACACGATTTGAAGAATTCAGTACTTTCAGTTCTATCGCTTGTCGTCTTTCAGTGGTATCATATTGTGATGATAGGAGAATTGCCAGGTAATTATAAAACAGTATAATATGATAAATTACTAAACGTGACTTTGCTTACATGAACCATATGGTGACATACATTCAACCGTATCGCCCAGCCCCAGTATACCCTGTTCTGCTCTCTCACTTCTCTCCCTCCCTCCCTCCGCTCTCCCTCCCCCCCCTCCACTCTCTCTCTCAAATATAACATTCTTCAATCCTGTTTATTGGTGGTGCTTAGCTAGACATATTCTCTGTGAAGCTCTCTGAGACATGCTTGTGAATTGTGAAACTTGACTTGACTTGAGGTAAGAGTAAATCTCCACCCCCGTGCCTCCAGGTTAGTGTTTACCTCCAGAACTGGTCCCATGTCCTGAGTTACGTCAGCAAGGCAGAATCCACACCGGAGATTGCAGAGGTGAGCTTCACACATACTTCGTTTTTGTCACTTTCAAGTCTTACTTCAGTGTGTGGACATTTCTGAAGGTGCTCTGTGTAGTATAGGCTTGACTCCTTTTTTATGCCGGGGTGCCAGTCACTACAAGTCCTGACAATATTAATATGAGGGTATATGAAGGTGTATGTTAAAGTCAGTCAATTTTGAGGAAACATTTGTAACTTGCTAGTTCCACAAGGAAAAATGTCTTCAACTGATGGTTTTCTGTTTCTTTTGCTCTAGCAAAGAGGAGAGCGAGACAGTCAAAACCAAACAGTCCTCACCAAATTAAAATGTGCTGCAGGTAAGACAATGTTCTGCTTTCTAATGCTAAAGTCACACCACACAACCTGAGGTCACATTGAGTCAAGTCAGCTTTGCCAGCAAGGTTTTATGATCAGATTAAACACCGCAGATTACCCCTGCACCGTCATTACCATAGTAGATATTCAAAATGAACTGCTTAAAGGAACACTCCGCCCATTTTCAACCAGCTTTGTATCATTAGAACATCAGTAGTATATCAGAAAACTGTAAACGGTTTTGAAGTCTGTGATTTAATTTGACAGTTATTGAGTGTTAAAGTGTGGACCAGTGACATCACTGGTCCACATTAACTCAAATTAATAACTCATTAACTCAAATCAACTCAAAATAACTGTCAAACTAGATGAATGATGAATAGTTTGACAGTTATTGAGAGTTGATTTGAGTTAATGAGTTATTAATTTGAGTTAGTGTGGACCAGTGATGTCACTGGTCCACACTTTAACACTCAATAACTGTCAAATTAAATGACAGACTTCAAAACCGTTTACAGTTTTCTGATATACTATTGATGTTCTAATGATACAAAGCTGGTTGAAAATGGGCGGAGTGTTCCTTTAACATAGCCAAAGTTAAATGGTAATAGTAAATGGCCTGCATTTATATAGCACTTTTATCCAAAGCGCTTTACAGTCAGTAGGTACATTCACCCATTCACACACCGATTGTGGCAGGTTACCACGCAGGGTGCTGGCACACCATCAGGAGCAATTTGGGGTTCAGTGTCTTGCCCAAGGACACTTCAACATGCAGACTGGAGGAGGCGGGAATCGAACCACCGACCTCTTTTATCCAAAGTGATTAGTGGACGACCCGCTCTGCCTCCTGAGCTACAGCTACAATAATTCATGTAATCTTAAAGATATGTCAGCAACCAACCTATCTGTCCTTTTCCATATCCATTTAACATGACCACAGAAAGAAGGAGGAGGAGTTACATTAGCTAGCTAGGGTTTTGCTAACATCGGCTAACATAAGCTGTGAGTGATTATATACAATGTCATGTGTCTGTGAGGATTGTGATAGCTTGTAATATGACTTAGTATTAGGGATGCACGATATATCGGCAATCATATCGGTATCGGCCAGTATCGGCCGATTTTTTAACATATCGGTCATATCGGTATCGGTCAGATGTTGCAATGTTAATATCGGTTATCATTATCAGCCAAATTCTTCACATTGATATGAAATAATGCAGTAAATCTATGATTTATGGGCTTTTCCAAAGGCTTTGCAAATAAAGAAATGCATAACTTTTTCAAATTCAGTGTTAACATGTGTTTTTCAGTATGTACAAAATGTGATGATCATAAAAATGTGGTTTTATACAGATCATATCGACATCGGTAAATATCGGTTATCGGCCATAACAGCAATGTTAATATCGGTTATCGGCATCGGCCAAAATTTTCATATCGGTGCATCCCTACTTAGTATGTTACCTTTGAACAGACATGTCTGTCTAGTTTGATATCTAGTTTCAAGTTCAAGTTTATTAGTGTCCCAAAGGGCAAATTGAGTTGCAGCAGATAGACATACAGATAAGAACACAGACAAGAACAACACAAGTGACATGTTAACATGTTACATGCATGTACCGGTAGTTAAGAATTTTGACAGGAAAGCTCAGCGTGTTACAGTTTGATTTGGTTTGACTCCACGGTCCCAGAGTCCTCATGGATCACCAAACTCCTGTGTATTCGCACCACACACCGAGGTCCTGATGGGTACCAAGCTTGCTCAACTGTCATAGAGAGCCCCAGGAATGAGTCCGGAAAACATCGATGCTAACACTTCCGGGTTCTTCACTGTTTTCGCCTATGGGATTTTTGAATGGGTTTTTGGCGCGATGCTTCAAAAAGCTTTTAAGCTTTTACATGCCGTTAAAAGGGCGGCTAGCTAGCAAACGGCTAAATGAGACTACACTGTTGAGTCAACGGGGATATTATACGTCAATAACATCATCACTTCAAAGGACGAACACGGAAATTCTCTTTCCCTCACCTGGTTCAGCCCGTTCAGCCTGGGGTAATCAGTGCACAGCAGCGCACACATCAACAACACTCCAGGTTGAGTGGTGACGTGACGGGGAAGCCTATGCGACACTGTGTGTAGTTCTGGATTAGCTTAGCACGAGGTTTTTACTTCTAGGGCTCGCATTTACGTTTCAAAACGCATGAAAGTGGTCCTCATGTGTGAAGATTATCCCGCTGAACACAGGTTCGCATTTGATTAAGCTTGCGTTGCCCAGAGACCTTATTTGAAGCATCACACCAAAAACCCATTCAAAAATCCCATAGGCAGAAACAGTGAAGAACCCGGAAGTCCGCGACTTCTGCGTTCCGACTAGGGATGGGCATCGAATTTAGAATTTTCGAATAATCGTTGTTATTATCAAGGTCGACTTTTATTATTGAAAGTCAAAATTGTAAAAAAAAAAAATGTTGCATTATCTCCCCTGATTCTAAGTATAGTCGAATCGCTTGGTTTGAGCAAGTAAAACAATTTTTATAAGCATTTTAACTCATTGAGTGCCAATGACGACTATAGTCGTCAATTCAAATAGTAACGTTCAGTGCCAATGACGACTAAAGTCGTCAATTGCGTTTTTTGACGGTGGGACGTGGATCAAAGCCAGATCCATCTCCTGTGAAAGTATGGTGGATGTTGAATGTGTAAAAGCTATTTTACAGACCCATTAGGTGGCGACAGTGCTCTCCAGATTAGAGAAAGGCAAAGAAAAAACAGAGAAGAAGTCATGGGGAAACGGAAATCGCATCGGTATGCATCGATATGCATGAAGCATAACGTTAGTTGTGCCTGCAGCAGCCAATCTGCTGCCACAATTGAGCCCCTCCGTGTCCGCTGCGATAGCCCCATCCACATGATTAGTTGTGGAGTTGTTATTATTCTCAACTGGAAGCGCTGGAAGCCGGTGACAAATACACGCGGAACGCTGTGAAAAAGCTGGGTTTTCAGTGCAGAGCAAACTCAGCAGAGAGCCACCAGAGCCACCAGAGACACACCCACGGAGGAGGGGTTTGCAGTAGAGGGGGGTGGGGCACGCAGGGCAGCATACAACACCGACCCAGACAGACCCAGACAGCAGGCTCGATGGACATATTGGCAAGCTAGAATATCTGATGCCCACCAGCAGTAAATCAAGACCAGCAAGAAAGTGTAGGGTCTGCGCACACAGGGGCCAGCGCTGCTGGTTGCAGCTAAAAAATATTATTTTACCAAACAAAATTCCTTTGTTTTCGCTGTTTTATTGAAGGAAATTATTTTTGAGGTGTCACTATATCAGAAAATATTAGCTTCAGAGTCAGTGATGTGCTTGAAATGCTTCATTTCACAAAAGGCTGAATATCTCAGCTTCTAATTTGAAACGTCTGTTTTTGCTGAAAACAACCTATCTTCTCCGGCTGATAACTAAAGAACGGAAAATGATATCAATAAACTTTTTTTTGCTGATGATACAATAGAGTCTCATCGTTCTTTGGGCGTGTTCGGTGTTTACATAGTAATATCACACAATATTCTGTGGGCCTCGAGAAATCACTGAAAACGCTCTGAAAGGGCTGGCACTGGGAGCATCCGTCTTCCAAAAGTGGCTGGCACTCAATGATTTAAGCAAGGTTTATGGAAAAATGAATGGCGGATGAAATCCCATGAAGAGGGAGAGGGGGTGACTTTGGCACCCCTTTGGCACTCAGACCTGAGCCTACTAAATATTTAATGAACCACTCATGATTGTCAAAACTGTTTTTTATTTTCGAAAATGTCATTGTCATGTAACATGTTCTTTACTTCAGTGGTGCAATGCTTGTTTGAGCTAAAAATCCACAGCAGAAGCTTTTTCTATTAATTAATAAAGCCTTAGACTTAGAATCAGGGGAGACAATGCAACATTTCACTCACAAAAAAAAAAAAAAAAAACATTTTTAATTTTTTTTACATTTTTATTTTTATTTTCGAATTTCGATTAAAAGTCGACTTTGGCCAGCGAATTTCGAATAGTGTTTTTGCTAGAAATGCCCATCCCTAGTTCCGACTACAAAAATACGTCATCCCTGGGGCTCTCTATAGGAGCAGAGTGAATAGGGGCGGGACTTAGGAAAGACTTTGTTCAAATGCCTCATGCTGGACAGTGGAGGGGTTTTACAGCATCAGGATCAGCAAACCTGTATGGATTCAATGAAACGTACTGAAACACATGTAGTTCGCTGTCTTCTCACCTTCGTGTGCATCTTCCCAACAGCATTCCTTTCTGCTCCATAGTAGTTCATGTGAATCTAACTCATGTGATGTGTGTGTTGCTCCAGGCTTGGTTCAGATGAATCTAACTCATGTGATGTGTGTGTTGCTCCAGGCTTGGTTCATGTGAATCTAACTCATGTGATGTGTGTGTTGCTCCAGGCTTGGTTCAGATGAATCTAACTCATGTGATGTGTGTGTTGCTCCAGGCTTGGTTCATGTGAATCAACTCATGTGATGTGTGTGTTGCTCCAGGCTTGGTTCATATGAATCTAACTCATGTGATGTGTGTGTTGCTCCAGGCTTGGTTCATGTGAATCTAACTCATGTGATGTGTGTGTTGCTCCAGGCTTGGCAGAGTTGGCCTCTCGAAAGTACAAAGCTGCTGCCAAGTGCTTTCTGCTGGCTTCCTTTGACCACTGTGACTGTCCAGAGGTGAGTGAGTTTACACTGCCAATCACTCTTCATCAGACTATAACAACACAGCCAATCACTCTTCATCAGACTATAACAACACAGCCAATCACTCTTCAGACTATAACAACACAGCCAATCACTCTTCATCAGACTATAACAACACAGCCAATCACTCTTCATCAGACTACAACAACACAGCCAATCACTTTTCATCAGACTACAACAACACAGCCAATCACTCTTCATCAGACTACAACAACACAGCCAATCACTCTTCATCAGACTAAAACAACACAGCCAATCACTCATCAGACTATAACAACACAGCCAATCACTCTTCATCTAGACTCAGCTCTCAGTCTTAATCCGTTTCACTACTGTAAGACTGAGAATATTACTATTTAAATCTTTGCATAACGTTAGGTGGTGCTGTTGGAAGCCTTGCATCGGAGAACCAATCATGAGTGTTGTGGGCGGGCCTGCTTTCTGGGAGCAGTGACGCTCATGCAGAACCGGTGCTGTCGCGTTTGTGGAGAAACATATTAATCACTTAGGAACAAACATAACCTGTTAATAGGACGTGTTTCATCCGGCCCCGGCGGTTAGAGGTCTTTCCCCCAGCGATAAGCCCGACTCCCGAGGCTACGTTACAGAGCCTGCTGGCTGATGACTTCACAGTGCTTCACAGTAGCAAGCGGGCCACTTCCGGGTAGGAAAAATTATTGTAAAATAAACAACAGGTATAAACTCTCTTTGCAGCACATCAGTGTCTTGCTCTATATTGGAACTATGAAACATTGCATTGCCGCTACCAAATAAAATTCTAATAATATATGTAGGCGTGTCTGCTGCCGGCCGTTCTCGCCGGGCTCTGAACCAGATTTGGAACAGTAAATTCCCAGACGTTTGGTGGTTAGGTGGCGCTGTTGGCGCCGCTCACCAAACGTCTGGAAACCGAGACTACTCTTCATCAGACTATAACAGCGCAGCCAATCACTCTTCATCAGAATATAACAGCGGAATCTGAAAGTGCCCCTCTGCACTAGGGGTGTCACGGTACACAAGTCACAGTTCGGTACGCACCTCGGTTTCGGGGTCGCGGTTTGGTATGAATTCGGCACAACGGTGAAAAAAGCAACAAAAACATCTCAAATGCATAAGGCTAGATTTCTTTTCATTTATTTGGAACCTGTGGCATTCATTTTGAACAGGCAGTACTAGTGCTCCACCTAGTGTCACAAATTGGTACAGCATGGCTCTGTAGTGTATTTAAGCATTAAACACTAACAGTGAACATAGGGCTGGCTGGGTCACAATCCGCTACAAGACTGAAATGCATCTCGTTATAAAAATACAAACATTTATATAATAAAAAAAAAAAAACTTGTGCAATAGAAGTATTTCAATTTGTTCCACATAAGCTATATTTAATGTGTGTGTGTGTGTGTGTGTGTGTGTGTGTGCGTGCTCTCCAGCTCCTGTCTCCCAGTAATGTAGCGGTGTACGGCGGCTTGTGTGCACTGGCCACATTTGACCGACAGGAGCTCCAACGCAACGTCATCTCCAGCAGGTAGGAGAGAGTGATGCGTTCAAGACACCTCGAGTGTGAGAGAGTGATGCGTTCAAGACACCTCGGAACTCTGGAAAAAACAAGCTGCGATTTGTGAAAAATTAATTGAAAGGTTGTCGAGGTCGGATTTACATGTAGGAAATTCGGGTATCATTTCGGTGCTCCTGTTTGTCTGAGTTTACGTCATGTCATCAAAGGGTTTGTTGACCTAATTCGATTTGTAATTATGCAATATGTGTTTTAGAGCTCTGATCATAGCAATATGTTGAATTCAGCAGATTCTTTACCAATGAAATTAGCTAGCTATGTATGTTTAACTGTTAAAAACAGCGCGAACGCAATGATGTCGTACGTCGGAAATCTCAAGTTGAAACTTCCATGTTCCGACTTTTCTTGAACGCAGCATAAGTGCAGTACGTCTGGGAGTCGTTAGGAACACCAGAAATAATTTTTTTCTGCCTTGCCTTTCGGCCTTCAGCTCCTTTAAGCTGTTTTTAGAGTTGGAGCCTCAGATCCGTGACATCATCTTCAAGTTTTACGAGTCTAAGTACGCCTCCTGTCTCAAACTGCTGGACGACATCAAGGTAAGAGCAGAGGGCTTTGTGTCAATCTGAAAGAATGTACACAGTGCAGTTGTGTTAGTATAATTATCAGTGAGTACATTTGCATGCACACTAATATTCCACTATTATTCTGAAAATGACAATATTCAGAATTCCAGTATGTGCTGTAAACCACTGGGCCCCGGACCAGTGCCGGTCCGAGGCCGTGAGGAAGCTATATGATTTGGCAGGGAGAGAGAGACCTATAGTGTGCATTAAGAGAGGGAGAGAGAGACCTATAGTGTGCATTAAGAGAGGGAGAGAGAGACCTATAGTGTGCATTAAGAGAGGGAGAGAGAGACCTGTAGTGTGCATTAAGAGAGGGAGAGAGAGACCTGTAGTGTGCATTAAGAGAGGGAGAGAGAGACATATAGTGTGCATTAAGAGAGGGAGAGAGAGACCTATAGTTGGTACAGGAGATGCCTGAGGCTTTGATCCACGTCCCACCGTCAAAAAACGCATTTGACGTCGATCGACGTCCTTGGCACTCAATGAGTTAAACGTTGTGCTTTTTTCCAGCATGCATTAAAAAGAGCCCGCACTGGATCAATGCACACCTCTTTTGTATTGTAAAAAAAGACAAGTGAGTCTGGGTGGGCGTTTAAACGTTTAACCGACTAGTATTTCTCATGCGGACTAGTGAGGGGAGTGGGTGTTTAAACATTTAACCGACTAGTATTTCTCATGCCGACTAGTGAGGGAGTGGGCGTTTAAACGTTTAACCGACTAGTATTTCTCATGCCGACTAGTGAGGGAGTGGGTGTTTAAACATTTAACCGACTAGTATTTCTCATGCCGACTAGTGAGGGGAGTGGGTGTTTAAACATTTAACCGACTAGTATTTCTCATGCCGACTAGTGAGGGAGTGGGCGTTTAAACGTTTAACCGACTAGTATTTATCATGCCGACTAGTGAGGGAGTGGGTGTTTAAACATTTAACTGACTAGTATTTCTCATGCGGACTAGTGAGGGAGTGGGCGTTTAAACGTTTAACCGACTAGTATTTCTCATGCGGACTAGTGAGGGAGTGGGCGTTTAAACGTTTAACCGACTAGTATTTCTCATGCGGACTAGTGAGGGAGTGGGTGTTTAAACATTTAACCGACTAGTATTTCTCATGCGGACTAGTGAGGGAGTGGGCGTTTAAACGTTTAACCGACTAGTATTTCTCATGCTGACTAGTGAGGGAGTGGGTGTTTAAACATTTAACCGACTAGTATTTCTCATGCGGACTAGTGAGGGAGTGGGCGTTTAAACGTTTAACCGACTAGTGAGGGAGTGGGCGTTTAAACGTTTAACCGACTAGTATTTCTCATGCGGACTAGTGAGGGAGTGGGCGTTTAAACGTTTAACCGACTAGTATTTCTCATGCTGACTAGTGAGGGAGTGGGTGTTTAAACATTTAACCGACTAGTATTTCTCATGCGGACTAGTGAGGGAGTGGGCGTTTAAACGTTTAACCGACTAGTATTTCTCATGCTGACTAGTGAGGGAGTGGGTGTTTAAACATTTAACCGACTAGTATTTCTCATGCGGACTAGTGAGGGAGTGGGTGTTTAAACGTTTACCGGTAACCGACTAGTATTTCTCATGCTGACTAGTGAGGGAGTGGGTGTTTAAACATTTAACTGACTAGTATTTCTCATGCGGACTAGTGAGGGAGTGGGCGTTTAAACGTTTAACCGACTAGTATTTCTCATGCGGACTAGTGAGGGAGTGGGCGTTTAAACGTTTAACCGACTAGTATTTCTCATGCGGACTAGTGAGGGAGTGGGTGTTTAAACATTTAACCGACTAGTATTTCTCATGCGGACTAGTGAGGGAGTGGGCGTTTAAACGTTTAACCGACTAGTATTTCTCATGCTGACTAGTGAGGGAGTGGGTGTTTAAACATTTAACCGACTAGTATTTCTCATGCGGACTAGTGAGGGAGTGGGCGTTTAAACGTTTAACCGACTAGTATTTCTCATGCCGACTAGTGAGGGAGTGGGTGTTTAAACATTTAACCGACTAGTATTTCTCATGCGGACTAGTGAGGGAGTGGGCGTTTAAACGTTTAACCGACTAGTATTTCTCATGCTGACTAGTGAGGGAGTGGGTGTTTAAACATTTAACCGACTAGTATTTCTCATGCGGACTAGTGAGGGAGTGGGCGTTTAAACGTTTAACCGACTAGTATTTCTCATGCGGACTAGTGAGGGAGTGGGCGTTTAAACGTTTAACCGACTAGTATTTCTCATGCGGACTAGTGAGGGAGTGGGCGTTTAAACGTTTAACCGACTAGTATTTCTCATGCTGACTAGTGAGGGAGTGGGTGTTTAAACATTTAACCGACTAGTATTTCTCATGCGGACTAGTGAGGGAGTGGGCGTTTAAACGTTTAACCGACTAGTATTTCTCATGCTGACTAGTGAGGGAGTGGGTGTTTAAACATTTAACCGACTAGTATTTCTCATGCGGACTAGTGAGGGAGTGGGTGTTTAAACGTTTACCGGTAACCGACTAGTATTTCTCATGCTGACTAGTGAGGGAGTGGGTGTTTAAACATTTAACCGACTAGTATTTCTCATGCGGACTAGTGAGGGAGTGGGCGTTTAAACGTTTAACCGACTAGTATTTCTCATGCTGACTAGTGAGGGAGTGGGTGTTTAAACATTTACCCGACTAGTATTTCTCATGCGGACTAGTGAGGGAGTGGGTGTTTAAACGTTTAACCGACTAGTATTTCTCATGCTGACTAGTGAGGGAGTGGGCGTTTAAACGTTTAACCGACTAGTATTTCTCATGCTGACTAGTGAGGGAGTGGGCGTTTAAACGTTTAACCGACTAGTATTTCTCATGCTGACTAGTGAGGGAGTGGGCGTTTAAACGTTTAACCGACTACTATTTCTCATGCTGACTAGTGAGGGAGTGGGCGTTTAAACCTTTAACCGACTAGTATTTCTCATGCGGACTAGTGAGGGAGTGGGTGTTTAAACATTTAACCGACTAGTATTTCTCATGCGGACTAGTGAGGGAGTGGGTGTTTAAACATTTAACCGACTAGTATTTCTCATGCCGACTAGTGAGGGAGTGGGTGTTTAAACATTTAACCGACTAGTATTTCTCATGCCGACTAGTGAGGGAGTGGGCGTTTAAACGTTTAACCGACTAGTCGTCTGCATCCCTAATCAGGAGAGAAGCATTTTGGATATCAACTTTAGACACAGTTGTCAGGGGCCTTAATGAGTCATTTGACATTAGACCTTTTCTGTAGCCGACCTCCTATTATTATTGATTTATTTATTATTTGACTGAAACTTCATACAATAAATCTAGTGGGAGGAGTCTGCAGCAGCGTGCGACTGTGCGGACTCTACCTCTTTTTAAACATGGTGATTGTGGCCTCTCTCTCCTCCAGGACAACCTGCTGTTGGACATGTACCTGGCCTCCCACGTCAGAACCCTGTACACACAGATCAGGAACAGAGCCCTCATACAGGTGAGTCAGAACCCTGTGCACACAGATCAGGAACAGAGCCCTCATACAGGTCAGTCAGAACCCTGTACACACAGATCAGGAACAGAGCCCTCATACAGGTCAGTCAGAACCCTGTACACACAGATCAGGAACAGAGCCCTCATACAGGTCAGTCAGAACCCTGTACACACAGATCAGGAACAGAGCCCTCATACAGGTGAGTCAGAACCCTGTACACACAGATCAGGAACAGAGCCCTCATACAGGTGAGTCAGAACCCTGTACACACAGATCAGGAACAGAGTCCTCATACAGGTGAGTCAGAACCCTGTACACACAGATCAGGAACAGAGCCATCATACAGGTGAGTCAGAACCCTGTACACACAGATCAGGAACAGAGCCCTCATACAGGTGAGTCAGAACCCTGTACACACAGATCAGGAACAGAGTCCTCATACAGGTGAGTCAGAACCCTGTACACACAGATCAGGAACAGAGCCCTCATACAGGTGAGTCAGAACCCTGTGCACACAGATCAGGAACAGAGCCCTCATACAGGTGAGTCAGAACCCTGTACACACAGATCAGGAACAGAGCCCTCATACAGGTGAGTCAGAACCCTGTGCACACAGATCAGGAACAGAGCCCTCATACAGGTGAGTCAGAACCCTGTACACACAGATCAGGAACAGAGCCCTCATACAGGTCAGTCAGAACCCTGTACACACAGATCAGGAACAGAGTCCTCATACAGGTGAGTCAGAACCCTGTGCACACAGATCAGGAACAGAGCCCTCATACAGGTGAGTCAGAACCCTGTGCACACAGATCAGGAACAGAGCCCTCATACAGGTGAGTCAGAACCCTGTACACACAGATCAGGAACAGAGCCCTCATACAGGTCAGTCAGAACCCTGTACACACAGATCAGGAACAGAGCCCTCATACAGGTGAGTCAGAACCCTGTACACACAGATCAGGAACAGAGCCCTCATACAGGTCAGTCAGAACCCTGTACTGGGCAATATATATAGAGTACCGCAGGGATGAGGTGTTTTTGTAGGCTTACCCAGAAGTCCCTGCACTTCCTGGTTTGTAGGTGTAAAAGGCAATGGGATTTTTGTATGGGAATTTGTGTTAAATGCATGAAATAAGGTGTGGTTTGTGTTCAGCAAGATCATCTTCACAAACAAGGACCACTTTTATGACTTTTGAAGTGTTAGCTCTCTTTCACATATAAGCTGGTGGACTCTGTGCTGTCACATATAAGCTGGTGGACTCTGTGCTGTCACATATAAGCTGGTGGACTGTGCTGTCACATATAAGCTGGTGGACTCTGTGCTGTCACATATAAGCTGGTGGACTGTGCTGTCAATCACTGTGTGATTCAGGGGGGTGAAGTTCAATTTTCATTTGGTCTGGTTCACTTTCACACAACAATTTGTCACAAGCACCAAACCTTCTGAACAATGTCACATGATCAAAACAGTCACTCGTTTATTGGACAGAATAGAGAAGGGAAATCTCTCCTCTCTCCAGGCTTCTTGCCTGGATGAGGGCTGACTGAACACTGACTGAACAACACAAGTGAATCCACAAAACACAAACCATGGAGTAACACCACCTGCGATATTGGGATTTCTGGTTTTACTTTGGTGTTACTATCAAATAAATATTTTACAAGAATGTGCACAATATGTGCAGCAGATGAGGCAGTGAGGTGTTGAACATTTCATTCTGCAGAGGTAAACAGAGAGAGAAGGTAAAACACCGCCCATGTGCTTATATTACCCAGAGTATATATGATACAAAGTGGGTTGATTACCGGTAAAGCCATCCTTTAAATTATCTGTATAAAATATTTCATATCAGTCGACATCTATAATTATTGACCATTTTAATAACTTATTTTTAATAAAGAATGTGGGGAAAAAGGTTGAATTTTACCTTATTTATCAAGGCACGCAGGTAATCATTTTAAAGTTAACACAACAATTAAAAACCAATTGAATGTTGCAGCTGTGTAATAAATATGTTCACGTGGGAACTTGAGGATTTGTCTGTTTGTGTGACTCATAGCACGCTCCATTATCAAGGGACATATGGATATATATTGAACTATCTTCATATTGTATTGATGAAGTGTCTATTGCCAATATATACAGTATTGCTATTGATTTATAGCCCAGCCCTACTATCGACTGCACCTTCTCTGTGTTGGATCGATCATGATTTTCAGTGTCACAGCTTCACAGCTTGTATGTAAAACAGGAGGTCTGTGCATGTGTTCAGTATTTCAGCCCATACGTGTCGGCGGACATGACTAACATGGCTCAGGCGTTCAACACCACGGTCGCAGCTCTGGAAGACGAGCTCACTCAGCTCATACTGGAGGGTCTCATCAACGCACGCATCGACTCCCACAGCAAGGTGACCCGCAAGGACACACACACACACACACACACACACACTTCACAGAGTTTCCGTGGTCATGGAAAACCTGGAAAAGTCATGGCATTTCAAAATCTTTTTCCAGGCCTGGAAACGTCATGGAGTTGGGAAAATCCCTGAAAGTTTTTTGAAAAGTCGTGAAATGTTGTTGTTTGTGTGTAATGAAATTCATTGTTACAGTAATCTTCCATGGATAACTTCCATGTAATCTAACATAACAGCAAATTTATTTTCTGTAGCTGTTGACTAGGGGTGCACCCATCACGTTTTTTGCCACCGATCGCCTATGGGAAATATCTGCCCAACCGATCATCGACTGATCACGATTACCGATCACCGATATATAAACTCCTCAAAGAAAGTTTGGAAATGTTATTTTAGGTTGATTATTTCTCCCCTTTAATAATACCAATTGGCATTGTATTTTATATCGTTGGAAAGCCTGATTAGTGATAGGGCTTTTTTTTTATTAAAAAAAAAATAATAATAATAATGTAAAAAAATTTATATAAAAAAATATCGGCAATCAGCCGAAATATCGCCAATCAGCCGATCGCATATTTGAGGTCAAAATCGGCCGATACAGATTGCTTGCCGATCGATCGGTGCACCCCTACTGTTGACATAACATACCTCTAATATGTGTCGATTTTAGTGGTTCTTGTATTTTATATTATTTGTATTTTTATGGAAAATTCAGGGTTTTATTTCAATAGCTTCCATGTAATATGATGCAGGGACTATAAAGAAGTGTGTCCTATATGTCCAGTGTCCAGAGTCACCGCCTCACATTACACTGGAAATTATATTATGGATCCTTGAAAAGTTTTGAAATTTCATCCATGAAAATGTGTGGGAAACCTGAGTTGGAAAAACCATGAAATGGAAAAAGCAAATAGGGTCAGAGTGGTTTTGTCTGACATGCTCTGCTGTGCTGTGGGTGCTGTGTGTGTCTGACGTGCTGTGCTGTGGGTGCCGTTGTTAGATCCTGTATGCGCGGGACGTGGACCAGAGGAGCACCACCTTTGAGAAGTCTATCCACATGGGGAGGGAGTTCCAGAGACGAGCCAAAGCCATGATCCTCCGAGCCGCCGTGCTGCGCAACCAGATCCACGTCAAGGTAGACTGAGACAAAATCTAACAATGCTAGAAGGTGTGGACCAGTGATGTCATTCATGCACAAATGACATCACTGGTCCACACCTTATTTCAAATCAACGCCTAATAGGGGTGTCACGGTACACAAAAGTCACGGTTCGGTACGTACCTCGGTTTCGGGGTCACGGTTCGGTACGAATACGATACAACGGGGAAAAAAGCAACAAATCCCAAATTCTGTTTTTCGCTTTTTACGCTAATTTTACCATCAGAAATAGTGTCTAATAAGTGGGAATTAATAAATGTCCACTATTTAATAAGATCGAGGCAATCCACACAAAAAGGTTTTACTCTAGAGCAGCGATTTTCAAAGTGGGGTGCGCCTCCCTCTCAGATGTCTGTATTCCAGCTGTTTGACAGGGCAAAGGCATTTCCCCCCACTTTAAATCTTGTACACAAGTTTTTTTTGTTTTGTTTTTTATACATTTTTCATTTTCAAACAACATATGAACAAAACAAACAGCTCAGACACATGAAAGGGAAAAAGACAAAAACATACATACATACATACCAAGAAAATAGTTACTGTTTATACAGCAGAAAAGGATACATTAAAGTAAACAAAAATTTAAATCCAAAAACAAAAACAAAAAACAAAACAAAAAAATACAAAAACATTTCCTCAGCCTATGTCCATTTAGCTCCAACCCTTCACCCCGACTCAAAGTTTCCCACCCACGTTCATAAATTAAATTCTGTTTTTTATTATTGTGCTTGCTGACAAGCAAGGCACAATCTTGAAATCCCACATACTTATTATTATTCTATCTGCCAAAAAGTTCTACGACTAATAACTCCCCCAATTTTTGCGCCACATAGACATGCCAGACCTCAAAATGACCGGCTTATTGAGGACAGGTGTGCTATGACTTTTCTAAGGGTTTGTGAAAGCGGTTTGGCCGCAATTCGCCATTAAGCGCCATTTTTTTCCCCATTGACTTGCATGGGGTTTGGAAAAATCTTGCAAAATCTTGCAGTAAATTAGCTGTCATTCAGAAACCATAACAGCTAGAGCTACGAAACTTGGTAGGGAGGTGCACTGAGGGGTCTTTTACTATACCCGAAAAAATTACACCAATTGACCAGATGGTGGCGCTATAACAGCCCTCCTTACCTTTTGGTCCATAACTTTTGACCCGTAGGGTCTATCATCAAAATTATTTTTTCCCTGGATTCCTTGGGTCCTCCCGCATCTACTCAACTAGGCCACGCCCATTTCCGTCTGACTAGATTTTCCGCCATTTTGCATTTTGTCCAAAACCGTTTTTTTGCCATTTCTCCTTGAAACTTTGTCCAATCTTCACCAAACCAAATCACACATCATGTGGGGACTGTCCTGCACAACACTGATTTGGAAGTTTTTGAAAAAAACGCACCGTTGCGATATAATCCACTTCCAATCTTCTGTGGGTGGGGCCTATTTCACAAAAATCGTCCGATGCTAACCAAACTTGGTACAGGTGTGGACGGATGTACTCTGAGCCTATAGGAGAAATATTTTGTCATTTAGCCTTTAGGGGGCGCTATAGCAGCATTCAGTGCCTGTCCCTTCTAAATTGTTTTATTTTGAAGGGCGGCAGGAAGTGCGGATTCATTGTCATTATGGCCAGCCTTCCTTCTTGTATGACACTTGACACTTGACTTGACGCACGCACGCTATTGTACAGACAAGAGACACACCTATACTTGTATCACAGTGGGTATATCACTCATGGTCTCGCTCTAATTTGCATACCGTATGTTTTGAGCAGCTCCAGCTCTTCTCTGTTAAAAACCAAATGCTAAAAGTGTACTGGAAACAGGAATCCGGTGAGATTTGACCAGATAAATAGAGCTTAAGAGCAACTCTGAGCAGCAGTGTTGCATGTTAGGTAGAGAGAATGATGTAGACAAAAAAAGTATGAAATGACTTACTACAGTCATTCCTCCATCTGTAAAAGTATGAAATCACTTACTACAGTCATTCCTCTCCCTCCCTGGCGCAAGTGGGAGCCCCAGGAGAGGGCAAATCAGAGTGAATCAGAGTTCCTTGGATTTTCTAGGTCACTTGTCGCCAACCAATAAAAAAATGCACAGGGCCGCCCAGAGCCCGCCCCCTCACAGCCCTGACAGCTGCCTGCAGGAAACCTGTTGTGTTCATGTATGGCATGGGAGGCCTGTCTGTTCTGTTAGCTGCTGTGTTACTATAGCATGGAAACATGTCCAGAAAACAATGAACGGAACCCATGGGTAAGTGTCACCACTTTGTGGTTGTTCATTATATAGAGCCAGCTGGGTTTGAAAACATAATGGAAGAGATAGCCTAGTGTGAATAGCCTAGTGTGAATGGAGGCTGTTAGCCACAACAACTGTGCCTTATAGGCTAACCTCAGCCAGCCAAAACAAACACCTTGTCCCCCTGGTGTTAGGACACACTGTTCATCAATGTTTGGGACTAGTTGCAACAAGCTAATTGAGCTAATGGTAGCATTAGGCGTTAGTTAGCATGCTACCCAAGCAGCTTCTCTGGCTGACTGGATACATGACAACCGATCAGCAACTCTGTAACAAAACTAAAAGGGTAACATTACTTTGGTGACCAGGGACTATTATCAGTCCATTTTCCCCACAGGTCAGTTGCTGCCACTGACCTGTAGGGGTGCTTTGTGTAAAAAATGGGTACATTGCTCAGCGCCCCCATCGTTGATTTCGTAACTTCAAGGCACGTTCTACTAGATGTAAAATTCGACGAGCTTTCCAACGGCGTCAGTCCCGTGTCTGTAGCTGCTTCCGTTCCCGAGATATGGCCAAAAAACAACGTCCAAAAAAACTTTTTTTTTCTTTTTTCTCCAAATTTCACCAATTTTAAACCAAAGAATATAGGTCGGGAGATGTCTTCACGCACAAAGTTTCATGCAATTTAAGGCATTTTCCTAGGAGTTATGAGCATCTGATGTTGTAACTATTTCATGTAAAAAAGGGTACATTGCTCAGCGCCCCCATCGTTGATTTCGTAACTTCAACGCACCTTCTACTAGATGTAAAATTTGACGAGCTTTCCAATGCCGCCAGTCCCGTGTCTGTAGCTGCTTCCGTTCCCGAGATATGGCCAAAATACTTCCCAAAAAATTCAGGCACATTTTTGCTAATGGCATCGTTGACAATTTCCACATTATATAGTATTTGGGTGTAATACACCTTTAAAACTGTAAGTACTGTAGTATTTGGGTGTAAGAGTCCTTTGAAATTAATACACCCATAACTACTTAGTCCCCCGAGCTGCATGGGCAGGGACCTTGCAAGGCAGGCGGTGCATGGCGAGGACGGCAAGCACAATTACATTTTCGGTAGGAAATGTAGACATTCTAGTTTCTATTAATATCCCTTTCAAGAATCCACTGAAATTTTAGAAATGTTTTAAATCGTTCAATATCTAATTGGTATCTTTTCGTAGCTTTAAATATATATGTTTTCCCCATCATAATTACAATATATATCTTCATCATCCCTTAAATCCCCAAACATTATAGTTAGAGGACAGCTATAGAAATGTGTGCTGTAAACAGAAATCCATTCTTCAATTTTAATCCAAAATAATGCAACTTCCGGACAATACCAAAATAAATGCACATCACTCTCCTCTTCCTCCTCACAAAACCCACACAAGTCACACTGTTGGATGCTCCATTTTTTAAGCATCTTTTTCATAGGCAAGTACCTATAGATTAATTTTAATTGTAAAATTCTAATGGATACATCAAAGGTAGTTGTGTAAATACAAGAAAAAGCTTTGTCCCATGGGATACACATGTCCAACATATTCTCCCATTTTGACTGAATGGCTACTGGTGCTGCACATATTTTTTTAATTAAGATACATATGAAACTGATACATTTTCTTATTTATTTTTTTCTAATTTATCCATGTTGTATCCTTTACGTCAGGGCAGCATACCATTTGTTTTGTATTTAATAGTAGCTTCCTTTTCCAGGTCTGAGGTATAGCTGCAAAAAGTTGATGATATGTAAAGGAGTCACAAGCGTTACCATATACTACTGTGAACTCGTCATACAACATGATTTCACCCCCACTATTCAAAAGATCATTCAAAAATAATATTCCTTTTTCGAACATTGATTCAATAATATTGTACACAAGTTTGTAAACAGAGCGCATGTGTGGAGTAGCCTAATACTCCCACCAACCCCTCCCCCTGTTGTATTTGTTTTATGTAGCATTTGCTATTGATGTGTTTGATGTAAGCACTAATTTGGAATCCTATCTAAAAGCGGCCACTAGGCGACAGTATTTCTTTAGTCAACGTCAAAATACCTACATGTTCAGTAGAAAAAGAATAAAACGGCAGAAGAAGAACAACGTTAAGATTGACAGCAAGCCTGTTACTAGCCTGTTAGCCTGTTAACGTTATTGGATGCGAGTTTTGTTTACCATAATGATTACGTTCGGTCATCTAATGGATTATTGGAACATGACAAGGAGTCATCCCCTCTTCCTGACCGCATCTTGCTCGTCATCCCACGCGATGTAAGTTGCTTGTTTACAAGTTAACAGCTTTGTCAGTGTTATGTAACCAGCTCAGTGGCCTTGTGGTCTGAGTGTCCGCCCTGAGACTGGGAGGTCGTGAGTTCGATCCCCGGCCGAGTCATACCAAAGACTATAAAAATGGGACCCATTGCCTCCCTGCTTGGCACTCAGCATTGGAATTGGGGGGTTAAATCACCATGTGATTCCCGAGCGCGGCGCACGCTGCTGCTCACCGCTCCCCCAGGGGATGGGTCAAACGCGGAGAACAAATTTCACACATTGTGTGACAATCAGTGGGACTTTACCTTTACTTACTAATGTTTAGCCGCTTCTTCTGTGGCGTTTAATTCAATTCAATTCAATTGCGTTCAAACAGCGTTTAGGTGCTTCTGGATTTGACGTATTCGTCATGACGTTCACCGTGATGCCCGTACCGTGAACTCACGGGACGAATACATGTACCGTGACACCCCTAACTCCTAATCATTGTCAAACTAAGTTTATGTCTGCAAAACTGTTCACAGTTTTCGGATATATGTGAAGTCATGTTCAAAATATATCATCATTGTTTTCGGGTGAAGTTCTCCTATAAGTGAAGGATTTCTGAGTGATTTTGTGTCTCCCCTGGTATCTTGTCAGCTTTTTCACTCCATGAGTTTGCATCCCTGTAATTTGTGAAGCAGAGTTCAGGTGTGGGGAGAGAGTGAGTGAGGAAGGTTATAGTGAGAGAGGGCCTTTTCCACAGAAGGAACGGCCGATATTAAACGGCTAGTCTCTCCCCCAGTCTCAAATATTACGTTGAATTGCTGCGCTCAGCCCCCGCTGCTGTTTTGAGGGTGGTTCTAGGGGGTCAAAATTGAATGACTGACAGGTCATAGCACCAATGAGAAAGTGGTTCGTTCAAGTCAAAGGTCAGTGCGTCCTGGTGGTTCACCTGGTAGCACGCCTGCGACGGAGGCTCGGTCCTTCGCACGGTTCGAATGCGACCCAAAGTCCTTTGCCGCATGTCCTCCCCCCTCTCTCTCTCCCCCACCTTTCCTGTCTGCCTACTGTCCTATCTAAACCCAAATCTAAAGCAAAACAAGAAAGTCAACGGTCAGTAGTGCAGCATGCAGTAACAAACTCAACACCTGGACCCTGTTTTTGTCACCTCTCCAGTCCCCACCGAGAGAAGGCAGCCAGGGAGAACTGACGCCGGCCAACAGCCAAACCCGCATGAGCACCAACATGTGAGGAGGAAGCCCCGCCCCCCGGCCTCCAAGGTGCCTCTGATAACCTCCCCAGACTGGAGGGGAGGGATCATCCCATCAAGTCCACGTAGCTCCTCCTCTGCTTAACCCATTGATACCTGATGCAGCATTTGCGTGTATATGCCTCATTTGTGTGTGTATCCCTTTAAGACCGCGAACCGCGTCATAAAGGGATACACACTAAATGCTGCATCAGGTATCAATGGGTTAAAAATGGCCACGACACAATTTAAAGACTTTGGAAAATGATCCCAGTTGTAGTCGTCAAATAGAAGAGGGGAAAATCACCTTGTTAGATTTGTACAAGTTGAAAGTGTGTTCCGAGTCAGATGAAAGTGTGTTCCTAGTCAGATGAAAGTGTGTTCCAAGTCAGATGAAAGTGTGTTCCGAGTCAGATGAAAGTGTGTTCCGAGTCACCCAAAAATGAAAATGCAGTCGTTATCTACTCACCCTCATGCCGATGAGTTTCACAGCAAAAAAAAAAAAAAAAACGGGTAAACCAGGGGTCTTTGACCTTTTTCAGCCCAAGAACCCCTTGGTTGATAGAGAAACAGAGCAGGGACCTCCTACTATTTAAAATAAAATAAAATTGTGTTGCATTTTAAGCGTGGCTCATAATCACATTATAATCCAGCACACACCCTTGTCCTCTTCTCCCTACTTATACTCCCACCACTTATATAGCCTCAGCCAGGAAGGATTTATTACACTAGCGCAGGGGTTCCCAAACGTAAGAACTTTGAAATCTGAAAATCTCCCATGGCCCACCCAACCCTTTAATCACACCTCTGATCAACACACCAGAATAAGATGATGTATTTCCCTATATGCTTTTTTTATTATATATTTTTTATTTCAATAACAGAGCATGTGAACTTGGGCATAAGGGAAATTAATAATCCATCCACATACAAAAACATTTCGGGCAAAATACCCAAAAGCAGATTGCCAACATTTTCTTCCCCTTTACTCATCAGAAGTATTTGCATGCAGAACACATTTGTTGAGAAACAACAGACGAAATCAATCCACAAGCTATTAATGCTATTTAGGCTGTGAAAAAATGCTGCCTGATCTGTACAGGGGAGACTTGTGGTACCCATTGAACCAATTGAACCAAGAGGTCAAGGGACCCCTTTGAAATAATTTTCTGTTGCCAAAATTTAACCTACATTTGGAGCATTATTTAGCCCCCTTCCTGACAAGCTACCAATATTATGATGCTTGGTTTCAATGGACGCCTTGGGTCTTCTAGTTTCTTCTGATAACAGGATCTCCACTGTAGCTTTAAAACTGACCAGCCATTTGATTGCCGGAAATGTTGGCAGACCACTTGCGGCCCAGCTGCAGTACCTCCACAGTTTGGGAATCACTGCACTAGTGGACCCGTGGGAGTTAACGGTGGATAACCGTCATGATGTTATCAGTGACATCATCACTGATGACATCATCACCGTTATCCGTTACTGACTGAATGCCTGACTCACCCAAAAAAGCCTTGTCTTGTTGTGACTAGTGTCCTCTAGAGAGAGAGTGGTGTCAGCGGAGGACCAAAATGCGAGACTCATTAGCCAATGAACAGCCAGGAATTGGTCTCGCGCTACTTTTGCATGCTAAAATAAAGCTGATAATGTACAATTTCACAATACAACACAAACTGTCTCTTTTGCTGCAACTCAATATTGCTGCTTAATCCAGGACCTTACTTCCTGGAACTCTTGAGAGTAAAAAACTGGTCCATTGGAGTGAATGGAGATGTCGGGACTCTTCTATCTACATGGCTCTGGTTGTGACCAGGTGGTAAAAACAGAAAAAAGATAAGAATATACATAAAATGCCTCCCTAGTACTCACCGTAATCCAAGTCTTCTTTATTTTTACATTTGAAAGTTGGTCACCGCCCATTTCAATTGTTTAGGACATTTTCTGCAACATTACATTACATTGCAACAGTGTTTTGCTGTGAAAATCCAGGACTAAAAAACGTCACCCATCCTTCCATCAGCACATAATGACTGAATTTTCATATTTGAGTGAACTGAGCCTTTAAAGCTGTACTGGTGAGAGATGCACTTTCCTTCAGTGCAACATGGCAGAGGCCTCAACACGTCAATAAAGAGACTTTCCAAAAGAGACTGGACTGATGGTTTGTAAGTAAACACAGAAAGTAGACCGATCCATTATGCCTGAACTTTGACTGCTATAATTTAACAAATTCAAATGTGGTGGTCATGGACCACCTGCTGACTTTATTTGAGGCTCCAGTAACCACTTGAGCTCAGCTCACCTTACTTTAGTTCAGAATAGACCTGGATGTCAGCACTTCAGCACTTCCAGTTCCCTCGTCTCAAAGTCAATGGGATTTTTCTATTGTATTTAATTAAATGTCTGAAATAAGGTCTGTGGTTAACAAACGTTTATGAAACGGCCAACTTTGTGTTCACCAAGGTTATCTTAACAAATGACGACTTTCATGACTTTTGAAGCATAAGTGCGTTTTTTTTATCTAGATTTTCAGAAAACGCTTCAATAGTCATAAAAGTGATACTCATTTGTGAAGATTATCTTGCAGAACACAAAGGTTTACAAACTAAACGTGGCATCATAAGACGGTTAACTACAGGAAGGCATTTTCACAGCAACCGTTTTGAGGTGGTAAAAGCAGGAAGTAAAGCAGGTGTAATAAATACTAATTTTGGTTCCATTCTGTGTTCCAGTGCCAGAGCCCTTGTTAATGTTATCGATTATACCTGCTTTACTTCCTGCTTTACCACCTCAAAAGGTTGCCCCTTTTTGCTTTGCATCTTTTCTCATCCGTTTTCTTGCCTTTTAATTAAAAAAAAGGTTCTCAGTGTGGTCCGGGGACCCCCAGTGGTCCTTGAGGGGGGGGGGGGGGGGGGGGGTCCCCAGCACAAAGGGGAATACTTTATTTTTACCATAATATAATTCCATCCATAAGTAACAGAATGACCATGTCTGACTATTGGTCATGGGTTTCATACACTTTCTGTAATAAAAAATCTAAAAGCAAAAATCGGATCTTATCAGATGGGACCCTGGGACAAAATCTTATCAAATGCGTGTCTGTGGTCTAATTTGTGTCAGTTTAGGGTCCTTGATGTGAAGAGTTTGAGAACCACTGATTTAGACTGACAATATGCTCAACTGTGGCAGAATTACTGGTCTCATATAGTTGGAAAAGTCTGGAAAAAAGGTGAGGAATGTTAATTATGACACAAATGATTTGTATAATGACAATTTACATAATGACCATTCAAGGAAAAATAATTCTCAGCTATAAAAGTGTCTTCTATTTGCCAAGTTATGCAGTAGTACCTAAAGCTGCCAGCAGAGAGAGTCAGAGCTCTTCTCATTGCTCTGTCCCACCAAGGAGCCATTAATGTCAAAATGACAGCGTATTCATTTGATGTGAGCTATATAATTGGTAGTGTTTGACTATATATATATATATATAATGTGTATATATAGTAAAGATAGTGGAACATGCAATTGAGCCTGGATAGCCTGATATTGCTGTTTGATATAGTTCACATTAGACCAAATAAGTTGCAGTGAAAATGTCGAAGGCATTTATTAGTTTCTGACTGGAAAAGTGTGACAACAATATTCACCAAAACTGCATCTCTGAAATCTCTAACCAAATCACACATTTAGGCTATTCTATGTGATCTCCTTTTTCACGTCCATTCACTTAGCCTCCCCTGAAACAGTCTGGAGCCCCCCTGTGGAGGCATCCGACACACAGGTCAAATGCTTCGACTGACCAAACTCACTAAAAAGATATTTAATTGGGACTTCGACCATAATCATCCCTGGGCAAATTAATTGAAACCTTTTTTTTATCCGAACGATTCGTAATTTATTTTTCATAACAGGTTCTGTGATACCCCAGAGACTATGAGTAATATGATTATTTTGTATAAAGATAAATGCTCTGATGACTTGTGTTATAAACCAAAACTAAGAACCTATCGTCACATCAAAGACAGTTACTGTGTTGAACCCTATGTGAAGTATGACTTGGACGGACGAAAAAGATCTCTGTGCTTAGTTACGCTCTGGAACTCTTCCCTTAGCAATAGAGACTGTTAGGTTTAAAGCTACACCTGAAGAAACTCTGTTTACTATGTGAAATTGAAAATGACAAATTTTTTGTTCTATTGCGCTGCATAGAATAATGCAAGGGAAGTGCTCTTTAGTAAAATGTCCTCTATTTATGTAACTTTTTTTTATTTGGATGGTTATGAGAAACTTGTTGAGAAAGTTGTGCTTAAAAAAAAAAAACTTCCCCACAGCAAATTGTATTTGTCAGGCATGGAGCAAAGACAGAACATTTTGTTTAGAATGTGATGGAATGATTTGTTTTGTTGTTTGAGCAGTATGCTGGATTGCGACTTGTCTTAACTTGAATGTACCATTGTAGTGATGGTTTATTGTTGCATTTTGTATTTTTGTGTGTCTTGGAAACCCAAGAGGTTTGGGCACCGTTGAAGGAATGCATGACACGCTAATAAAATCAATCAATCACAACATCAAAGATAGAATTATGTGTGCATCGGACCTGAACCACAACATTTTCCAAACAGTTTTTCAAATTCCCAAACTATTCAAGACCTGGAAATGACCAAATCAATGTTTCATCCTTTTCCAAACTTGTGTAGGAACCCTGCACATATCAAATATTGCATCGTACCATGAGATAAACATCATCCCATCCCGTAAGTACACAAACAACAACAGATAGTGAATAGTTAAATTTTTATTCTCTTTCCAGTGTAGATACTGTAACGAGCTACCATATATTTAGAATAATACAGTGTAGTAGAAGGTGGAGAGATGAAGACATTGAAACACAACACGTTACGCTCTGAGGTCTTCTCTGTCATTAGGAGGGGTTAAGTGCTCAAATGTGCAAAAAGAAAACAAAGTGACGACACATTAATAAGCTAATATATATATGACTTAGAGCTGGAATGTCATGTGGTCATTCCCAAAGGTAAAGCTGGTTCAGGAAGTATAATTGTAGCTGTTCATTTCTAACCTGCTGCTTCTGTGTGCTTCCTGTCATTCAGTGGCTGCTGGAACGTTCAGATTTATGTTTGGGAATTTTACAAAAACCTGACGTCAGAGGAGACATGTATGTAACAGCTTAACAGCGTTTACTCCAGAAACACACTTCAAGTTCAATCATTTTTGCTGCATTCACGTCATGTCATCAGTGGATTCGCTGCAGCGTGTTGACACATTTCCACAATTCATGACGCCCAGTGGGACATACCACCATAATCACCACTAGGAGGCAGAGGTGGATGTGTTTTCCTAGTCGGCAGCTCGTAGTTACGTGACGTGAACACAACATAATGGGCACACAGCTCTCCTGGTCCTGCGATTGGTCGGGAGCTAGCTAGCTACGCTTATGGGTATATAGTCTTTTTAGCAAAACTTGCATCGGAGCGCATTTCTTGAGTTTTATTGTATTTTTTATAATCAATAGATTATTACAATCACACGATGACAGGTTTTCCTATCTAGTGGAAGACTCCTAGCCCTATTGGCTGCTCTATCATGATGATAGAACAGTCAATAGAGGTAGTAATTATATTACGCAACTTTAGCTATATTTCCATGACTTTTCCAACACTTTCCCAAAAATATTTTTTCCATAGCTTTTCCAGGGCCTGGAAATTGTTATTTAAATTTCCATGACTTTTCCAGGTTTTTCATGACCGTATGAACTTTGATCATCACCAGTAGAATGACGCTGCTTGGTTTGGTAAAGATGGGGAAATCTCTTCCAGAATCACGGCACCAGGTGCCATTCCAGCTGTATGGGGTTAAGGGACTGGACTGTGTGGTCAGGGGCGGGGCTACACTCAGTAGGAGTGGTTTGTGTGGGTGGGGTGGGGGCGGGGCTACACTCAGTAGGCGTGGTTGGCCACATACAGAGACTCTCCACCAGCCGCTCCCTTGTCTCCGCTGGACACGTACTTTCCACGAGCCGCCTTGCTGTTATTCTGTGGAGACACGGAAAGGAAAGAACAGGGTTACCCACGTATTCATTTAGCATTTTTCACATTTGTTGAAAGTTTTATTTCAATTTCTGTACATTTTTATTTAGTGTTCAGTGCTGGTTTGGTTGTTTTCATTCAGTTTTTTCCTCCGGGATCTTTCTCCTCAATTCTAATCCTCCCTGCTGTCCCCGGTCATTGTTCCACCCCCTCTGCCGATCTGGGGAGAGTTGTAGACTAGTACATGCTTCCTCAGATACATGAGAGTTGTAGACTAGTACATGCTTCCTCAGATACATGAGAGTTGTAGACTAGTACATGCTTCCTCTGATACATGTGTTGTAAACTAGTACATGCTTCCTCAGATACATGTGTTGTAAACTAGTACATGCTTCCTCAGATACATGTGTTGTAAACTAGTACATGCTTCCTCAGATACATGTGTTGTAAACTAGTACATGCTTCCTCAGATACATGTGTTGTAGACTAGTACATGCTTCCTCAGATACATGTGTTGTAAACTAGTACATGCTTCCTCAGATACATGTGTTGTAGACTAGTACATGCTTCCTCAGATACATGTGTTGTAAACTAGTACATGCTTCCTCAGATACATGTGTTGTAAACTAGTACATGCTTCCTCAGATACATGTGTTGTAAACTAGTACATGCTTCCTCAGATACATGTGTTGTAAACTAGTACATGCTTCCTCTGATACATGTGTTGTAGACTAGTACATGCTTCCTCAGATACATGTGTTGTAAACGAGTACATGCTTCCTCAGATACATGTGTTGTAAACTAGTACATGCTTCCTCAGATACATGTGTTGTAAACTAGTACATGCTTCCTCAGATACATGTGTTGTAAACTAGTACATGCTTCCTCAGATACATGTGTTGTAAACTAGTACATGCTTCCTCAGATACATGTGTTGTAAACTAGTACATGCTTCCTCAGATACATGTGTTGTAAACTAGTACATGCTTCCTCTGATACATGTGCCGTCGCCAGCCTCTTCTTTTCACTTGACAGCGAGGAGTTTCAACGGCAGGACATAGCGCGTGGGAGGATCACACTATGCGTGTGGGAGGATCACACTATGTGTGTGTGAGGATCACACTATGTGTGTGGGAGGATCACACTATGTGTGTGGGAGGATCACACTATGCGTGTGGGAGGATCACACTATGCGTGTGGGAGGATCACACTATGCGTGTGGGAGGATCACACTATGTGTGTGGGAGGATCACACTATGTGTGTGGGAGGATCACACTATGCGTGTGTGAGGATCACACTATGTGTGTGTGAGGATCACACTATGTGTGTGTGAGGATCACACTATGTGTGTGGGAGGACCACACTATGTGTGTGGGAGGACCACACTATGTGTGTGGGAGGACCACACTATGTGTGTGGGAGGACCACACTATGTGTGTGAGGATCACACTATGCGTGTGGGAGGATCACACTATGTGTGTGGGAGGATCACACTATGCGTGTGTGAGGATCACACTATGTGTGTGTGAGGATCACACTATGTGTGTGTGAGGATCACACTATGTGTGTGGGAGGACCACACTATGTGTGTGGGAGGACCACACTATGTGTGTGGGAGGACCACACTATGTGTGTGGGAGGACCACACTATGTGTGTGAGGATCACACTATGCGTGTGGGAGGATCACACTATGTGTGTGGGAGGATCACACTATGTGTGTGGGAGGACCACACTATGTGTGTGGGAGGATCACACTATGCGTGTGGGAGGATCACACTATGCGTGTGGGAGGATCACACTATGTGTGTGGGAGGACCACACTATGTGTGTGGGAGGATCACACTATGCGTGTGGGAGGATCACACTATGCGTGTGGGAGGATCACACTGTGTGTGTGTGAGGATCACACTGTGTGGGAGGATCACACTATGCGTGTGTGAGGATCACACTATGTGTGTGTGAGGATCACACTATGTGTGTGTGAGGATCACACTATGTGTGTGTGAGGATCACACTATGTGTGTGTGAGGATCACACTGTGTGTGTGTGAGGATCACACTGTGTGTGTGTGAGGATCACACTGTGTGGGAGGATCACACTATGTGTGTGGGAGGATCACACTATGTGTGTGGGAGGATCACACTATGCGTGTGTGAGGATCACACTATGTGTGTGAGGATCACACTATGTGTGTGGGAGGATCACACTATGCGTGTGGGAGGATCACACTATGCGTGTGGGAGGATCACACTATGTGTGTGGGAGGACCACACTATGTGTGTGGGAGGATCACACTATGCGTGTGGGAGGATCACACTATGCGTGTGGGAGGATCACACTGTGTGTGTGTGAGGATCACACTGTGTGGGAGGATCACACTATGCGTGTGGGAGGATCACACTATGCGTGTGGGAGGATCACACTGTGTGTGTGTGAGGATCACACTGTGTGGGAGGATCACACTATGCGTGTGTGAGGATCACACTATGTGTGTGTGAGGATCACACTATGTGTGTGTGAGGATCACACTATGTGTGTGGGAGGATCACACTATGTGTGTGGGAGGACCACACTATGTGTGTGGGAGGATCACACTATGTGTGTGTGAGGATCACACTATGTGTGTGTGAGGATCACACTATGTGTGTGTGAGGATCACACTATGTGTGTGTGAGGATCACACTATGTGTGTGGGAGGATCACACTATGTGTGTGGGAGGATCACACTATGTGTGTGTGAGGATCACACTGTGTGGGAGGATCACACTATGCGTGTGTGAGGATCACACTATGTGTGTGTGAGGATCACACTATGCGTGTGGGAGGATCACACTATGCGTGTGGGAGGACCACACTATGTGTGTGTGAGGATCACACTATGTGTGTGTGAGGACCACACTATGTGTGTGAGGATCACACTATGCGTGTGGGAGGATCACACTATGCGTGTGGGAGGATCACACTATGCGTGTGGGAGGATCACACTATGTGTGTGGGAGGATCACACTATGTGTGTGGGAGGATCACACTATGTGTGTGGGAGGACCACACTATGTGTGTGGGAGGATCACACTATGTGTGTGGGAGGACCACACTATGTGTGTGGGAGGATCACACTATGTGTGTGAGGATCACACTATGTGTGTGGGAGGATCACACTATGTGTGTGGGAGGACCACACTATGTGTGTGGGAGGATCACACTATGTGTGTGAGGATCACACTATGTGTGTGGGAGGATCACACTATGCGTGTGGGAGGATCACACTATGCGTGTGGGAGGACCACACTATGCGTGTGGGAGGACCACACTATGTGTGTGGGAGGATCACACTATGTGTGTGGGAGGACCACACTATGTGTGTGGGAGGATCACACTATGTGTGTGAGGATCACACTATGTGTGTGGGAGGATCACACTATGTGTGTGGGAGGACCACACTATGTGTGTGGGAGGATCACACTATGTGTGTGTGAGGATCACACTATGTGTGTGTGAGGACCACACTATGTGTGTGAGGATCACACTATGTGTGTGGGAGGATCACACTATGTGTGTGGGAGGATCACACTATGTGTGTGGGAGGATCACACTATGTGTGTGAGGATCACACTATGTGTGTGAGGATCACACTATGTGTGTGGGAGGATCACACTATGTGTGTGGGAGGATCACACTATGTGTGTGAGGATCACACTATGTGTGTGAGGATCACACTATGTGTGTGGGAGGACCACACTATGCGTGTGGGAGGATCACACTATGTGTGTGGGAGGATCACACTATGTGTGTGGGAGGATCACACTATGTGTGTGAGGATCACACTATGTGTGTGAGGATCACACTATGTGTGTGGGAGGACCACACTATGCGTGTGGGAGGATCACACTATGTGTGTGTGAGGATCACACTATGTGTGTGAGGATCACACTATGTGTGTGGGAGGATCACACTATGTGTGTGGGAGGATCACACTATGTGTGTGGGAGGATCACACTATGTGTGTGGGAGGATCACACTATGCGTGGGAGGATCACACTATGTGTGTGTGAGGATCACACTATGTGTGTGGGAGGATCACACTATGTGTGTGTGAGGATCACACTATGTGTGTGGGAGGATCACACTATGTGTGTGGGAGGATCACACTATGTGTGTGGGAGGATCACACTATGTGTGTGGGAGGACCACACTATGCGTGTGGGAGGATCACACTATGTGTGTGGGAGGATCACACTATGTGTGTGGGAGGATCACACTATGTGTGTGGGAGGACCACACTATGTGTGTGGGAGGATCACACTATGTGTGTGGGAGGACCACACTATGTGTGTGGGAGGATCACACTATGTGTGTGGGAGGATCACACTATGCGTGTGGGAGGACCACACTATGCGTGTGGGAGGACCACACTATGCGTGTGGGAGGATCAGTCGGTGGTAGGCAAGTGCTTTTACCTCGACATGACGCAGACGTCCCTTTTCCTTCAGTTTTGATTTAGTTTCAGTTCAATGGTAAATGGCCTGCATTTATAAAGCGCTTTTATCCAAAGCGCTTTACAGTCAGTAGGTACTTTCACCCATTCATACACCGATGGCGGCAGGCTGCCTACCACGCAGGGTGCTGGCACACCATCAGGAGCAATTTGGGGTTCAGTATCTTGCCCAAGGACACTTCGACATGCAGACTGGAGGAGGCGGGAATCGAACCACCAACCTCTTTTATCCAAAGCGATTAGTAGACGACCCGCTCTGCCTCTTGAGCTACAGCCGCACGTTAATTTGAGCAGTTTTGATGGAGTTTATGGTTTTGAAAAGAAACTGTCAGACACGCAGCACTGTTTAGCTACAGTGTTTGTATGTGCAAAATATCACCACGTGTTGTTTAACACCTGTTCCTGTTAACACATTGACTGCCAGCCTTTTTTCAATGCTGTAGGTAGGTTCTGCCAGGGGGGTTTTTGAGGATTCTAGGCTCATTTTACAAGAGCCGAGGATTCTTTTCTGTTAGGACTTCGTGAACACCAATCATCTAAAAAGAACTAATAGAATGTGTGCTTTCTCTGTCTAAAAGAGTTAGTTTGTAGAGTTAGTAGTTATGTAAGCATTAGCAGTTGAATACAGCATGGTTTCAGCGTCAGAAAAAATATTCAGAGATAAACGGCTTTTTGTGAAATTCGATAGAACAGTCACTTTAACCATTCATTTTTGGCATCAGTAAGAACTAAACAATAGTTTTGAACAGTAATTTCCTCCATAACAGCAGGAAACTTCCCTCTGCTTCCAACTCTTCCCTCCGTGGGCGTTCTTCTTGGCTGCAGCGCCGTGTCACAAGCACTTTCCTACCTGTGCAAATGCACTTTCTCATACTCTCGACCTCTCAAATAAATTTCTGAATAGAAATTAAATTACTCTAAATTAGAGCGAAAAAGAAACAAAAAAGAATGGGTTGAAAATCCCATTCTAAAAGCCTTTTATGGCTGTTTCCAATTTGGTGCTATTTTGCAAGGCAAAATGGCCTGCTGCACCACAAGCTTGTCACCAGTCTCACTGCTTTGCTCCTGCTGTGCGGCTGTGCCTGTGATCTGCGCGGCCGCTCTTTGAGGAAGTCTGGTTGGACTCGCTCGCTTCTTGGAGTTTTGGTTGAGAGCTTTGATGAAGCTTTTGCGATTCTGGTCATATTTATGCTGCGTGTTTCAAAGTGTGTTCCATCCGTAATATATTATGCAAATTTGCAATCCCGCACTGCCAGCAATCAGCGCGAAAACGAAAGCGTTTTCGCCAATCCATTTTCATGAGAATGGCTTCGTCACACTGCTTTTTGCTTGCCTTCCTCCTTCCTTGTCGCCACTTAGTGGGTCGGTGGAATGGGTTGTACACGTTGTACACGTCCAATACTTATATAAGAGATGTAAAAGGGTTAGATGCACATCCCACGGTCAAAAAAAAAAAAATCATTTTTTTGACGACTCAACTCGTCGTTGGCAGTGAACGGTTGGATTCTGTTTGACGACTCAACTCGTTGTTGGCAGTGAACGTGTTAACATTGGCTTGGCTGGCTAGAGCTAACAGCTAACCTTGGCTGCTTTCCCCACTGTTTTAATGGAACTCAGGTGTGATGTCACTCAACTGGGATATCCCTAGTTCCCAATACAAATGGAAGGAGGCATGAGTTCAGGTTGGAAAATACACTGACTGCAAAGTGGAGCCCTGATATTATCTGACTTCCCCATCAAACTGATCCCAATTCCGTGACTTTCCAACGATATTCCAGAATTCCCTGAGCGGAGGACCCCCTGGAGCTGTCTCTCTTTCTCACCATGGCTCTCTTGACATACTCCTCCTGGCAGGCTTTGCCATTCTCCTTCCTTCCCCCCCAGGCTTTGAGCGCCGAGGCCTGCAGGGCGCGGCCGTAGCTGAAGGTCAGGGCCCAGGGCCGGGCCAGGGGCACCTGGTTGATGGCGTTCAGGTGGATGGAGGCATCCTCCTCACTCTGCCCGCCCGACAGAAAGGTCACGCCTGGGGAGAGAGGGAGAGAAGCAACGTGTCAGCGTTGATGTATTACACTTTGTTTGTGTAGCTAGTACAGCATGGATCATCCGCTGTGCTGAGAAGATGATTGGATGCAACCTGCCACCCCTTCAGGACCTGCACACAGGCAGGACACTGAAGCGGTCTCATAAAGATCATGGCCGACCCCTCCCAACCCGGACACAAACTCTTCGAAACACTCCCCCTCGGCAAGAGACTCAAAACCTCTCGCCACAAGAACAGCTTCTTCCCAACTGCCATCGGCCTCATCGACAAGGCTCAAAACCCCCCTCTACTAAGGACCCTACCAACCCCACCCCCCAAAACCCCCCGAGCACAGCATGAACCTACACCCCCCCCAGCCTGCATCACTTTAAAGCAGCAGCAGCGTCACTCTGATTAGCTGTATTGATTAGCTGTATTAGCTGTATTGAAGAGCATGGGTTTAGGGTTAGGCCCTACAACAGATTAGCTCTATTTAAGAGCATGGGTTTAGGGTTAGGCCCTACAACAGATTAGCTCTATTGAAGAGCATGGGTTTAGGGTTAGGCCCTACAACAGATTAGCTGTATTGAAGAGCATGGGTTTAGGGTTAGGCCCTACAACAGATTAGCTGTATTTAAGAGCATGGGTTTAGGGTTAGGTCCTACAACAGATTAGCTGTATTTAAGAGCATGGGTTTAGGGTTAGGTCCTACAACAGATTAGCTGTATTAAAGAGCATGGGTTTAGGGTTAGGCCCTACAACAGATTAGCTGTATTGAAGAGCATGGGTTTAGGGTTAGGCCCTACAACAGATTAGCTGTATTTAAGAGCATGGGTTTAGGGTTAGGTCCTACAACAGATTAGCTGTATTTAAGAGCATGGGTTTAGGGTTAGGCCCTACAACAGATTAGCTGTATTGAAGAGCATGGGTTTAGGGTTAGGCCCTACAACAGGGGCCCCACATTTTCATGGATACAATTTCCAAACTTCTCCATGACTTTTCAAGGCTCCATTATAGAGTGCCAAAGTCACACCCTCTTCTGCGTTCATCATACGAAACAAGGGATTTCATCTGCCATACAATTTTTCCATCTACATTTTGGAAAATACTTACAAAAATAGATCTACTTGGTGAAAACAAGCGATAAACCAGGAGAGATCATCACATTTCACTCACATAACAAATAAACTATCCTGATGTATGGAACTGTGTGCGGTGTATCTGTATCTGTCTGGCTCACCGGGGACGGCGGGGGGAACTGTGTGCGGTGTATCTGTATCTGTCTGGCTCACCGGGGACGGCGGGGGGCACGGTGCGGCGCAGGGCGGTGACGGTTGCCATGGCAACCTCTTGCGGGCTGTACTTCCTGGCGCAGGAGTGACCGGCGGTCACCATGTTGGGCTTGAGCAGCGTTCCCTCCAGGTACACGTGATGGTCAGAGAGAGCCTTGTAGACCGCCGCCAGCACCTGGCCAGGGGGAGGGGAGCAGGGGGGAGGGCACACAAGTTAAAGGGACAGCTCATCCTAAAATCCAAAATACATATTTTCCCTCTCACCTGTAGTGCTATTTAACCATCTAGATTGTTTTGTGTTAGATGTCTGGGTTTTGGAGATATCGGCCGTAGAGACGTCGGCCTTCTCTCCAATACAAGCGAACTGGACAGCACTCGACTTGTGGTGCTCAAAGCACCAAAAAATACATTTGAAAAACTCAACAGCAATGTCTCTTTCCAGAAATCATGACCGAGTTACTCAAGATAATCCACAGACCTTGTTGTGAGCACTATTTTCTATTTTCGACCAAACTACACCTGCTAGCTAGCTGCTGCTAGTTTCATGTAGGAACTAGCTAGTGGGTGTAGTTCGGTCAAAAGAAAATAGTTCCTACATGAAACTGCTCACAACAAGGTCTGTGGATTATCTTGAGTAACTCGGTCATGATTTCTGGAAAGAGACATTGCTGTTGAGTTTTTCAAATGTATTTTTTGGTGCTTTGAGCACCACAAGTTGAGTGCTGTCCAATTCGCTTGTATTGGAGAGAAGGCAGACGTCTCTACGGCCGATATCTCCAAAACCCAGGCAACTATCCCAAAACAACTAGCCCCCCACACACACACACACACACACACACACACACACACACACACACACACACACACACACACACACACACACACACACAGTTCCCACCATCACTCACCTTCTCAGTCACATACTGGCTGCGCTGCAGGTCGTGGTCGCCGTCTGGCAGAATCTCAGGCTCGACGATGGGCACGATGCCATGCTGGAGAGGGATAGAAGAGAACGTGGCAAACAGCGTCATGACAACAGACAATAGCACTTCCTCTCTGGGTTCTGAGAGTTCTTCCTCTCTGGGTTCTGAGAGTTGGACCTGGAGCTAATTGAGCGACTGTGCAGTGAGCTGTGTGTTTAGAGGAAGCAGCTGTTACATCACTGCCCTGAAGACGTCTGTTGTGAAAGAAAGCTTCTCTTAGGGCTATTCTCCCATTTTCTCTTCAATAGGCCCTTTTCCACAGCCGCCATTTTAGTGGCAAAACAGTGTAACACAGGTGTAACAAATAACAATCATTTCCTCCATTCCTCCATGTCTCCTCCCTCTGCACTGCACTGTGTGCTGTTGTTTTACGTGTGGTGCCGTGAAACCAAACCTGCTGTTTGCGTCACGAGCACCGTTTATGAGCTGGGGCGGGAGCACGCTCGGGGTTTGTCTGTTAAATGATTGGCTGTTTGCTGTGTCACTCATAGTAGAGTCATACAAAAACAAAATCACCATATACGGTGTGGGTGGCCACGTAGGAACACCGAGTTGACGTGCTGTTTTATCTGATTTCTCCTAGTAGCAAGTGGGAATTTGCGACCTCAGAGTTATAATCAAATGCACCACTACTACTGAGTGTTACTACTACTGAGTGTTACTTTATGTATATTTTCTGCTGTGTGTGTGTGTGTGTGTGTGTGTGTGTGTGTGTGTGTGTGTGTGTGTGTGTGTGTGTGTGTGTTTGGGGGGCTAACCATCTGGCAGATGCTGGCGTAGCGGGCCAGGACATTGGCGTTTTCCATGATGGCGAGGTTGGAAGGCGTGGTGGAGGTGATCTTCAGCACGCAGCGCCATTTGGCGAAGTCGGCTCCGTCCTTCTTATACTGAGCACAGCGCTCGTACAGCCCGTCCAGCCCTGCAGACCATAGAGAGGAACACATTCATTGATTTATTCGAAAATTGTGCACAAAAACTACAGAAAGCGATGGCACAAATGATCCAAATCAAGCGAACAAGGTCTATTTGCGCCTAATGTAGCGCCGACACGAGGCACACTTGTGTAGGGCACCAAGTGCCACGAGGGGCATCATCCCAGGCAAGAGTGATACCACGGTCAGACGGACAATGTCTCCTAAAATGAACTATCCACACGGCCAGTTTGGCATAACTGACCACGGTGCCCTTAAAGGATGCTTTACCGATTATCAACCCACTTTGTGTCATTATAATGTCGTTAATATACTGTAAGCACATGGGCAGTGTTTACCTTGTCTCTCTGCTTTTCTCACAGAGAGCTCCCATTTCCTCCTCTGGCAAAACGCTCCGTTGTTACGCGTTTTACGTCACAACGCGTCACAACAGAACTGCGGAAGTTCTGCTCGAGAGGCAGAATCTGCTCCGTTATTGTTGTCTGTTATTGTTTATTTTTATTTTTTAAGTATGCGCACATCCACGGAGAATCACATTGAGAGCCTTAACGAGCCTTAATGACTTGCAGGATGGAGTTTCTGCAGACAGACAAAGGGAGGATTTTCCGTGAGGAAAAGGTAAACACTGCCCATGTGCTTATATTAGCGAGATTATAATGATACAAAGTGGGTTGATAATCCTTTTAAGAGAAAGTCGTGGATCTCCTCGTTTCAAACTACAGGCGACGCACATTTCCATCAGTCATCATCGTAGCAGCCTGCACGAGGCCTTTAGGGAGCGTGGTAAATAGCAGCCTGCACGAGGCCTTTAGGGAGCGTGGTAAATAGCAGCCTGCACGAGGCCTTTAGGGAGCGTGGTAAATAGCAGATGCTGTGAGGCATTTAGGGGACATCTGTAATTTGTAGCAACAGAAAATACCTTGGGTTACACTTACGTTATTGCGTGTTGCTGGACATGAAATGAACTTTGCAAACTGAACTGAGCCATCTTAAACGTGCAATATCACGTTTATATTTCTCTATTAGAATATTTATTTTGTTGAGGAAAAGGGACTGAAAAAAATATTTTAAGAAGGTTTTGGCCTCTTTTTTTTACTGTTATTTCTTCTGGTTTTCCATTTGTAACATTGAAAATGAAAGTATATTTCTTCAGTTTAAAAAAGTTTGCATTTGTGTGTTTTTCTTGGGAGGAGGGGCGACACCATGTAGCGATGATGTTTATGGCACCAAATGGCCAGCAGAGGTGCTGGCCTAATGTTGACATGTGTTCAGTGTGGTGATCAGGCTGTGGGCGGGGGTCCCTCTCACCCTGAGTGGTGGTCTCTCCATTGGTGCCGGCCAGGGGGACCACGCCCTTGTCCACCTTGATGCCCACCACCATGCCTCTGTCTCTGATGAGCTGGGGGAAGAGCTGGCCGCTGTCGGTCTTCTGGTAGAGCGTCTCGTGGAAGAAGATGACCCCACCGATGCAGGGCGCCACGCGGTCATCGGCCGTGAACAGCAGCTGGCGGTACAGCCGCCGGTTCTCCTCCGTGTTCTCTGCGTTGATGCCCTGGAAGCGCTTGGCCACGCTGCCTGGAGACAGGAATGGGGGGTTAAAGAGAGGGTCGTCATCGCTGTGATATCCTAGATCAGTGACCCTCAATGCCCACTACAAGCCAACAATTGTCGCCTCCCATTGACTTTGTATTGGATGCGACTAGGGATGTTCATCAATGATCGAAAATCGATAATTGATCGTTAAAGGAATTTAATCGATCATGTGGAATTTTTATCGATTATTGAAAAAAGAATATATATATATATATATATAAATATATATATATATTTTTTTTTTTGCAGACTAGGTTTGGGTGGAATAGACCCTTCTCACGGGGGCCATTTTGTGTCGAGAAGCCAGGGTAAACACAGGTGCAAGCAAAACACTAATGAGGGTTTCCAAATTCCAATCATGGAAGTTGGAAACCCTCATTAGTGTTTTGCTTGCACCTGTGTTTACCCTGGCTTCTCGACACAAAATGGCCCCCGTGAGAAGGGTCTATTCGTTCCTCCTCGCCCCACTCCATTGCACAGCCGACTAACGTGAGGTGGAGCTTCATATAGTCTCTAGTTTTCTGGCTGGGCACGGGCCTTTGTGCCAACAAAACTGTTTTAAACATGGGAAATTCACACCGGCATGCGCCGGGGACAGCAGTGTTGGAGAGGAGACACATTGAAATAAAGAGTTCATTAAGGAGAACACGTTGTCTTTCGTATTTTCTGCCATAGGCATTCATTTTGTAAAAATAAATAAATATATATATATATATTATTATTATTAATATGATCGATAATCGATAATTGATCGTTAATTTTCCCGATTCCCGTCAACTAAATCTAGGGTAGATTTAGTCTAAATCTAGGGTAGATTTAGTCAACTAAAATCTAACAGGCTTAGTTAAAGTGTAATGCATTCATTAAATGTTTCTTCAGAATTTACAAACTCATAGGGAAGATCTATGAATCTGTTATTATGGAATGGTTTGAAGGTTTCAACGTGCAAAACGGACAGATTTCACTGTGAATAGTGTGATTACAAAATGGTGGCTGGTTAAACAAATAAATAAGTAAAAAAGAGAGTGGCTGGTAGAATTTAGAATCCAATCATTTCCAACACTGATTGGACGCCATGTATATATCATGTATGGAATGGTAATGAGATATGCCAATGGTCCCAGCCCTCATACTGAGTCAGCTGTTCACTGTCCTTCCTGTGCTCTGTTATGTTGTGTTTTGCAGCATGTCTGCTTGTTGTGCTGACAAGACGGTGCACGGTGGCTCAGTGGTAGAGCTGTCGCCTCGCAGTCAGAAGGTCCTGGGTTCGATTCTCGCCTGGGACACTGCGGGCGCTGTGGTTGTGTTCCCCCCATATCTTCAGTGCCTACTGCCCAGGTGGGGTATCTCGTCGTAAGGGCCTTTCTGTCTGTGTGGAGTTTGCATGTTCTCCCCGTGCTCCCCCAGGGGGCTCCTCCATATATAACCCCCCCACTAAGAAGATCAGATCGTCATCGTCATCCGACCAGTGACGACAACATCCGAAGTCGGTCCCCGGGCGCTGTACGAGAAAGCGACCACTGCTCCTGGCCTGCCCCCCGGAGGAAAGGACAAAGCCAGGATGGGTTAAATGCAGAGGACAAATTTCACCGGCCACCGTCAGCATGTGTGTGTTTGTGGCCCTCCGTGCATGTGTTGATGTGTAATCGTGTGACAATAAAGACGGGCTTGTCCGTCTAAATCGTGTTTTTAAAGACATCGTAACCTGTGAGAAATACTGCGGACATCACCA
>NC_139644.1:3912443-3944943 GCF_964638095.1 Poromitra crassiceps
ATTCACTTAAAGTGCCCTATTTCAGAGACTCACCTACTGCAGTGGTTCGCAAAGTGGGGGTCGCGGGACACCACTGGGCAGAGATGGGAAAAGTACTGACATTCTGTACTTGAGTAGAAGTACAGTTACTTGTGTAAAAAACTACTCTGGTAAAAGTAGAAGTACTGATTCAATTATTTTACTCAAGTAAAAGTAAAAATGTACAGGCTCTGAAATGTACCCAACGAGTAAAAGTAAAAGTATTTTTACCGTATCTTTCTGAATGACTGAACCTCACATCATAGAATATAATTTGAGGATAAAAGATCCCCTACAAATGTTTTACACATCTTAAAACTCTACTTTAAATAGTGTGCTATGGTTTTTCCACACAAAAAACCCCCATTAAAATCATATCTAGTCCTCCCTCATTAATATTTCCATGATATATGAATGTGCAAATAGTTAGACAAGTTTAACTGCTGGATACAAGGTGTCCCTTACAAAGTGCAGAATCACAATACTCGAGACTGATATGATACTGATACCCAGAGATGGGCGAAAATACATCATAAAGTATTTTGATACAAATTACAAATACTTGCTCAGAAAATGTATCACAATACAAATACAAAATACTCGTCTGAAAAATGTATTTGAGATACAAATACGTATTTTGTATTTTGAAAATACATAAAAATACATTTTATAAAAACTGATAAAGAGCTGCAACAATTAGTCAATCCATCAATTCATTGCTAAATATTACATTAATTGCCTATTTTGATCATCTGTTCATCATTTTGAGCCATTTCTGTAAAGAAAATGTCCTAATTCTCTGATTCCAGCTTATCAAATGTGAAATTTTCTGGTTTCCTTAGATGGTAAATCATGTCTTAGTCCTCTGTGACAGTATTCTCCTTTGTGTGCTAGGGTTGGCAGCACCATGGACGATGGCATCGACCATCGTCGATGGGCCGACCCCCATCGACCTCTGACACTTCTACATCGGACCATCGTGATTATCTGTTCGAATTAAAAATTTGGCAGATTTAATAATAAAAAAGGCTATCTCCACTCAACCGCGACACACGGGGGACGCACAGGCGGCATTAAACAAGCGGCAAAGCGTACCTTATCCCCAGTTCAGAGAAGTGGTAAGGCGGAGAGGAAGATAAGATAAGCAGAAGTCGGTTGTGTTGTGAAAATGTTAAGAAAGAAGAAACTTCACGTTCTTTCCTGTTTGCAACCCAATGTGAGTAATGTTACAAGTCTTCAACTGTGAATTCAACTCGCCTGTTTCCAGGAACTCTCTCCATTACATACTGTGTAGGCTGCCTGATGCTGTGTTTCTATAGTAGAAGTGACATGTCACATTTCTTTCCTCCACAGTTTAAACCTGTGTCAATGGTAAGAATGTGTCAATTTGAGAATCAAATAACATAAAATTAAAGAAAAAAGTATTTTATGTATTTAAAATACACAAAATACAAGGTCTGAAAGTATCTTGATACAAATTACATCTTATTTTTCTCGGTCCAGCCAAATACAAATTACAAAATACACAAATGTATTTGAAATACGTATTTTAAATACATTTATTTAAAATACTGCCCATCTCTGCTGATAGCCTACCTAATGGATAAGGAACTGAATGTCCACAGGTTGATCACATTCACAAATTCAAGGTTTATTATTAAGACAGAACTGTCTCTGGTGTTAGAACACCACCATATTCCATATTAGCTGAATGTTGACAGTGCACAAACTGAATGTATGTGTTAGAACAACACCATAAGGGGCCATGCGGTTATTTAAAAAAGAACGCTTGGAAAAGCCAGATTATTGGCAACTCTGGAAGCAGCGAGATGAAAATCCTCCTCTCCTGGGAGAAGACTCGAGGTGGGAGGAGTGAAGAGGAGCAGGGCGCTTTTCCTGTTAAACTTTCCTCAGCTTTCAGCGCCCAGAGCGCTGCGCTAAAAAAAACACCACCAGCTTTTAAACGCGATGAAATGCTTCTTGAAAGAGATGCGCGCTAAGCCCGTACTTATAGAGAATGAATTGCAAAAAGAGGAGCGCTAATAAGTGCTGGCTGTCTGCACGGCTCCTAATGTCTGCGTGTGTCTCCCCTCAGAGGAAATCCGTGTTTCTCTTCTTTTCTCCACGCCCCGGAGGAGTGCCAAGTCATACTATTGGCGGAGCTGGAATGAGCTTTTATCAGCAGCGCTGGGAAACTCGTCTATTACTTCTGCTGCGTTCTCCCGTTTCTACTCATTTTTAAATTACATTCTCGTGCATTTAAACAAAAGTAACGAACCTGTTTTGAAAATGTACACAAGTAAAAGTACAGATACTTGTGTTAAAATGTAACGAGTAAAAGTAAAAAGTCGTCAGAAAATTAAATACTCAAGTAAAGTACAGATACTCGAAAAATCTACTTAAGTACAGTAACGAATTATTTCTACTTCGTTACTTCCCATCTCTGCCACTGGGTGGGTCGTGAAATGATTTCCAGAATCATCATCATCCCCATCATGTCCCACTGATGACATCATCAGTGATGTCATCATGTGACATCATTATCACTCTGTCTCTCTGTCCCACTGTGATTGGCCCACTGTGATGTCATAAATCCTACTGTGACATCATCCGTGGTGTCACAAATCCCATTGTGGCATCATCTGTGATGTCATAAATCCCAGTGATGTCATAAATCCACTGTGACATCATCAGTGATGTCATAAATCCCACTGTGACATCATCAGTGATGTCATAAATCCCACTGATGAAATCCCACTGTGACATCATCAGTGATGTCATAAATCTGAGCTGCAGGACGGGCGAGCCTAGGAATCGATCCCTAGTTGACCAAAATGACAAAACATCTGTAACATGATGCTTATCTTCCATCCTGATGGCTAAAACATCTGTAACATGATGCTTATCTTCTATCCAGATTGCTAAATAGCGTACAGCTGTTGAAATGACTGCAATTATAATATAATTATTATATGAAGACTGCGCTCTGCATTTCCTCAGCACTGCAGTGGAGTGGTGGATAAGGAAACTCCATTATTCACAGTCTGTGGGTTTGGGTCTGTCAGACAGCGGTGAGGGCACAGGCACCCTTAGCCTGCTGCTGTACGTGACGGGCCTCACATGCATGATGCTGGAGGATACGTGACCAGCATCATTCACACCAGGGAAACCACACTATTACACATCAGAACATTATGTCCAGGCGAGGCCACGAGGGATTTGGCTTTCAAATTCAGATTTCATTTTTGTAACTATTAAATTGACACCTCTCATATCTGTCTGTCTGCCAGTCTGACTGAGTTAGCAACTCAAATCAAATGTGATACAACCCACTGGACAGATAGGACATCCTATGTACAGTATGTAATGTAATGGAATGTCATCTATGTATGTATTCTAGCCGTGCAGCATTATTCAGTGTGTCATCTGATACCCTAACGAGGGATGATATTCAGCTGCTTCAGTATACCAAGATAATTCACCTTCAGTTTGAACAGGATGCTGTGATGTCATAAAGCACGAAGCAGGATGCTGTTATGACATAAAGCAGGATGCTGTTATGACATAAAGCAGGATGCTGTCATAAAGCAGGATGCTGTCATGACATAAAGCAGGATGCTGTCATGACATAAAGCAGGATGCTGTTATGTCATAAAACAGGATGCTGTTATGACATAAAGCAGGATGCTGTTATGTCATAAAGCAGGATGCTGTTATGTCATAAAGCAGGATGCTGTCATAAAGCAGGATGCTGTCATGACATAAAGCAGGATGCTGTTATGTCATAAAGCAGGATGCTGTTATGACATAAAGCAGGATGCTGTTATGACATAAAGCAGGATGCTGTTATGACATAAAACAGGATGCTGTTATGTCATAAAGCAGGATGCTGTTATGACATAAAACAGGATGCTGTTATGTCATAAAGCAGGATGCTGTGATGTCATAAAGCAGGATGCTGTTATGACATAAAACAGGATGCTGTTATGTCATAAAGCAGGATGCTGTTATGACATAAAGCAGGATGCTGTTATGTCATAAAGCAGGATGCTGTGATGTCATAAAGCAGGATGCTGTTATGACATAAAGCAGGATGCTGTTATGACATAAAACAGGATGCTGTTATGTCATAAAGCAGGATGCTGTTATGACATAAAACAGGATGCTGTTATGACATAAAGCAGGATGCTGTTATGACATAAAGCAGGATGCTGTTATGTCATAAAGCAGGATGCTGTGATGTCATAAAGCAGGATGCTGTTATGTCATAAAGCAGGATGCTGTTATGACATAAAGCACGAGCTGAATAAGAAATCAATCCTCCAATCTGGGACCTTCAGACCAAGTTATGTAACACAGCCTCACTGCAGCACCCAGGGGATCCACTGCACAGGAGAGAAGTGGGTAGGGACCAGGACAGGAGAGGAGGTAGGGATCAGGACAGGACAGAAGGAGGTAGGGACCAGGACAGGAGAGAAGAGGGTAGGGACCAGGACAGGAGAAAAGGGGGTAGGGACCAGGACAGGACAGAAGGAGGTAAGGACCAGGACAGGACAGAAGGAGGTAAGAACCAGGACAGGAGAGAAGGAGGTAGGGACCAGGACAGGACAGGAGGTAAGGGCCAGGACAGGACAGAAGGAGGTAAGAACCAGGACAGGAGAGAAGGAGGTAGGGACCAGGACAGGACAGGAGGTAAGGGCCAGGACAGGAGAGAAGGGGGTAGGGACCAGGACAGGAGAAAAGGAGGTAGGGACCAGGACAGGAGAGAAGGAGGTAAGGACCAGGACAGGACAGAAGGAGGTAAGAACCAGGACAGGAGAGAAGGGGGTAGGGACCAGGACAGGACAGAAGGAGGTAAGGACCAGGACAGGAGAGAAGGAGGTAGGGAATATATTTTTGAATGAAATTATAATAATATGCTTGACTAAATGCTCGACGTCATGTCCACGCGCACCACCCAAAGTAATCATATATATCTTATGCAGAATCTTCAGTTTAGTTTGAACGAAAGAAAATGTTACAGACTATAAATGGGAAAAAAGGCATGTTTTACATAACCTAAGTTGAAGTATTTTTCTTATTTTGCCCAGTGAATGTGTACATTTTGAAAAGCATTGTATCTATGTGTGCATCTGCCAGTGGGCATACTATTATTATTATTATTAATAACGCGTTAATTCCACTAGAGGAGAGACTTAATGTTCTCTGAAATTAGGTTGAAGAATGTGTGCAGAAATTGGTTAAAAGTTGACAAATATCAGCATATCACTGATATGCCAACAACATACTGGGCAGAGAACGGGCCCTGGCAAATGACTCAAATTACCACCGCAGAAATACGCCTGTGCTCAAATAAGAACACACTAAAGTGGTGCAATTTGCTACAGTAAATACCCTCAAAAGGCAAAGCCATCTCTGTCAGTGTTGTGGTTTATTTATATTTTTCCAATATTTTATTTTCAGTTTTTCTTAGAACAGAAACAACAAGCTCAGACACAGGAAAAGAAAAGAAAAGAAAGCATACATACATACATACATACATACATACACATACATACAGATAGATACATACATACATACATACATACATACATATAGATACATACATACATACATACATACACATACATACAGATAGATACATACATACATACATACATACATACAGATAGATACATACATACATACAGATACATACATACAATACATACACATACATACATACATACATAGATACATACATACATACAGATACATACATACAATACATACATACATACACATACATACATACACATATATATACATACATACACATACATACATACATACAGATAGATACATACATACACACATACACACACACACACACACACACACCGTACTCACACGTGTGCATACCCACAGACATAAACAAGGAAACATCCACACTCACACATACACACTTACATACATGGGCAGATATGCATATACACATGCACACATGCACAGTAATTGTGACATCGACATTCCAATACAACGTGGGGCTGCCAGCCGCAAAAAGTGCTTATGTGCTTATAAAAGACGTTGTGCATGGGGGCGTGGTTTACCTATTTGTATTATTATTTTTGTAAAATAGTCAGTAGCAAGCTATAAAATGATTATGCTTATTCAAACTTCACCAACATTCATCGCAGTCATTTCAGAACCACAGTGAATTGACAGCTCCTCTGCTCTCAGGTGCTGATGCCTGTTTGACTGTCTGTGACCAGATGTCAGAGTGCTGTCCATGGTTCTGTTTGACTGTCTGTGACCAGATGTCAGAGTGCTGTCCATGGTTCTGTCTGTGACCAGATGTTAGAGTGCCGTCCATGGTTCTGTCTGTGACCAGATGTTAGAGTGCTGTCCATGGTTCTGTCTGTGACCAGATGTCAGAGTGCTGTCCATGGTTCTGTCTGTGACCAGATGTCAGAGTGCTGTCCATGGTTCTGTCTGTGACCAGATGTCAGAGTGCTGTCCATGGTTCTGTCTGTGACCAGATGTCAGAGTGCTGTCCATGGTTCTGATAGCTTTGCCCTATTCAACTGTCAAATCCAACACGTACTACAGTAGGGCCCATCAATCAGTGCTTACACCACTGAGACGAGACGAGAGGGACAGAAGGGAAGAGGACTGGAGCCTGGATGGATTAAAAGCAGACTAGGCTAAACTCTCTGCTGACATTCTGACACGGAGCAACAAAAGCCAAGTCATCAGCGTAGCATGCAGGCGCCATGATGTTGTGACTGGCATGACGACACTGAGGATGCCAACATGACATTATGTTCCAAATCAGAATCACTTTTATTGTGACAATATGTAAAGATTACATACGAAGAATTTGTCTGAGTGTAAGTATGCAGCGTAGCGGTCATATCAATATTCAGAAGATAAAAAGAAAATATCTAAAAGACAAAATGAGAAAATTGCGAGTGCAGTCCAATATAGATGGTTTTCACAGAATAAAGGTAAAGGTAAAGGCCCACAATGTGTGAAATTTGTTCTCCGCATTTGACCCATCCCCTGGGGGAGCGGTGAGTGGCAGCGTGCGCCGCGCTCGGGTATCATTTGGTGATCTAACCCCCCAATTCCAACCCTTTGATGCTGAGTGCCAAGCAGGGAGGCAAATGGGTCCCATTTTTATAGTCTTTGGTATGACTCGGCCAGGGATCGAACTCACGACCTCCCAGTCTCAGGGCGGACACTCAGACCACAAGGCCACTGAGCTGGTCAGAATTGTCAGTCGCGTCTGCTGTGATGTTTTCAGAGAGGTCCTGTCAGTCCTGTCCTATTGCAAACACTGCAACAGGAAGTGAACACTGCAACAGGAGCTGAGGTTAAATTTAGAATGTTGTATGTTGTCAAGTTAAAAGCGTCTATATCTACTTCTCCATGGTCAGGCCGCCCGGGGGAGTGCAAGGCAAGGGTGCGACCACCACTGCCCCACCGTGCCCCCAAAATTCAGGCCAAAGACACTCGTGCTCTGCTGTGCAATGAGATTTAACCAAGTCTATGTCATTATATCTATTATTATTATATTATATGTCTCATATCTATTATTATATTATATTATATATGTTATATCTTCCACAAAATATTTCTATCGCTATTAATTGTATAATTTATCAACAATTTTTTTTTGCTGTTTCCATTCAGCTTTTCTAATTGGATACATCCTAATAGAGCATTCCAGTTCTGAGTCCTAAAACCAGGAAGTGAGTTAGCGTTTTCGAGACATGGCTTCCAGTTCCCTCGGACAAAAATGTATGATTTTAAAGGTGTGTGGTTAAGACAGCCTTAAGAAAGTTGATGGTATCATTCTATGGGATAAACTAACCATTAACTAGTCAAGTCAGTTGCAAACAAATGGCTGTCTTAGAAATTGAAGTACAAGGGGTTTGTCGCATAAAAACACATCATTACACAGAATAGTCTGAACTTTAGTACTCAAACTCTTTTCAATTTAGTGACATATTCCATTGTAATTTACAGTACTAATCCCCCCTCCCCCATTTTTATGTGCTAGCTTTCACAGGTTAGTGCAGCATTTTTTGTTTTTTACTAGTATGGATTATACATATGCTTTAAAATTCATGAAAGGAGTGTTGATTTGTCAAATCGGTCATATAACAAAATGTATGACAAGATACAAGTCTGTTAAACACAGAGCTAATTTTCAAAAACATTGACGGATTTCCAGGTTGGCTTATGAAAAAACATTATTGCAGGACCCTTCTATTCACAAAGAAGAGAAACTGCAAACATGGCTGCAAGGCTCCCTTCCTCACGACTTTCACTTGCTGACCTTATTTTCTCTCTTTCTCAATCTCTCTCACAGTCACATTCTGCCTTGAGACCCTGACGTGTTTTACGCAACATTTGTTTTGGCAATCTTACAGCTGATACAGGGCAGGTAACCTACCACCAAGCTGATACAGGGCAGGTAGCTTACAGCCAAGGGGCCACTTTCTAGATGTGTAGTACTGCACCATGAAGGTACTGCTTCAGAAACACTAGTACCTTACAACAGGTTGGACTTGTGCTTTAAAGCAGCCCTATTGTGGTAATATCATTTATTTGATTCTGGGACTCCACTACAGTAGCTTGCATGATTCACGGTAAAAACAAAAAACTATATCTTGTACTGTCCCTTTAAGCAGCCCCACAATTCAGCCTCTGTCTGAAACACCCCATTGTGCTCTTCAGCTGACAGCAGAAAGTAGTGAAAAAGAAGCAACACTAGTGTCAAACAAACAACACTACAACAACACTAGTGTCAAACAAACAACACTACAACAACACTAGTGTCAAACAAACAACACTACAACAACACTAGTGTCAAACAAACAACACTACAACAACACTAGTGTCAAACAAACAACACTACAACAACACTAGTGTCAAACAAACAACACTACAACAACACTAGTGTCAAACAAACAACACTACAACAACACTAGTGTCAAACAAACAACACTACAACAACACTAGTGTCAAACAAACAACACTACAACAACACTAGTGTCAAACAAACAACACTACAACAACACTAGTGTCAAACAAACAACACTACAACAACACTAGTGTCAAACAAACAACACTACAACAACACTAGTGTCAAACAAACAACACTACAACAACACTAGTGTCAAACAACACTACAACAACACTAGTGTCAAACAAAGAACAACACTAGTGTCAAACAAACAACACTACAACAACACTAGTGTCAAACAACACTACAACAACACTAGTGTCAAACAACACTACAACAACACTAGTGTCAAACAACACTACAACAACACTAGTGTCAAACAAACAACACTACAACAACACTAGTGTCAAACAACACTACAACAACACTAGTGTCAAACAAACAACACTACAACAACACTAGTGTCAAACAACACTACAACAACACTAGTGTCAAACAACACTACAACAACACTAGTGTCAAACAAACAACACTACAACAACACTAGTGTCAAACAAACAACACTACAACAACACTAGTGTCAAACAAACAACACTACAACAACACTAGTGTCAAACAACACTACAACAACACTAGTGTCAAACAAACAACACTACAACAACACTAGTGTCAAACAACACTACAACAACACTAGTGTCAAACAAACAACACTACAACAACACTAGTGTCAAACAAACAACACTACAACAACACTAGTGTCAAACAAACAACACTACAACAACACTAGTGTCAAACAAACACTACAACAACACTAGTGTCAAACAAACAACACTACAACAACACTAGTGTCAAACAACACTACAACAACACTAGTGTCAAACAAACAACACTACAACAACACTAGTGTCAAACAACACTACAACAACACTAGTGTCAAACAAACAACACTACAACAACACTAGTGTCAAACAACACTACAACAACACTAGTGTCAAACACTACAACAACACTAGTGTCAAACAACACTACAACAACACTAGTGTCAAACAAACAACACTACAACAACACTAGTGTCAAACAACACTACAACAACACTAGTGTCAAACAAACAACACTACAACACTAGTGTCAAACAACACTACAACAACACTAGTGTCAAACAAACAACACTACAACACTAGTGTCAAACAAACAACACTACAACAACACTAGTGTCAAACAAACAACACTACAACAACACTAGTGTCAAACAAACAACACTACAACAACACTAGTGTCAAACAAACAACACTACAACAACACTAGTGTCAAACAAACAACACTACAACAACACTAGTGTCAAACAACACTACAACAACACTAGTGTCAAACAACACTACAACAACACTAGTGTCAAACAACACTACAACAACACTAGTGTCAAACAACACTACAACACTAGTGTCAAACAACACTACAACAACACTAGTGTCAAACAACACTAGTGTCAAACAAACAACACTACAACAACACTAGTGTCAAACAACACTACAACAACACTAGTGTCAAACAACACTACAACAACACTAGTGTCAAACAACACTACAACAACACTAGTGTCAAACAACACTACAACAACACTAGTGTCAAACAACACTACAACACCACTAGTGTCAAACAACACTACAACAACACTAGTGTCAAACAACACTACAACAACACTAGTGTCAAACAAACAACACTACAACACTAGTGTCAAACAAACAACACTACAACACTAGTGTCAAACAACACTACAACAACACTAGTGTCAAACATTAATATCTCAAAAACTAAACATCACATCTTTTATATTTGGACGTTGTGAGTGAGAGCAGAAGTAGCTGAAAGGTTTGATGTATAATGTAGTGTTAAAGTTGTGTGAACTGTCACAGTTTTAAAATGTGCGAATTTGGTCAAATGTACAGCCTGTAGAGTGAATTGTGACATCACGCACTCAAGGCTGACTCCATAGGATCCCCATTGGTTTAAATATCATAACCTCACGTTCAGAGCAGTCGAAATCCCAGGATTCTTTCTAACTTTCATCTTGTTATTTGAAAATTTGGCCATGTTTAATATCCAACATTGTAACAGTATAATAAACGTATATAACACAAATATGGAAAAGCATAATAGGGGCCCTTTAAATGTTAAATGTATAGGCGTCAAGTGGTAATCACAGCCTATGGTTAGCTATGGAAGTATAAACATATATGACTCCACAAAGGCCAGAAGCATTTCAAAACTAGAACGACCGCACCGCGGATATATATGCCTCCGCCAACAAGTGAGCAGTCGACATCCATGTCTGTCCAGACTTTGACGTTTGAGCCAAATGTGAAGAAATTCCGTCAAGGTGTTACTGAGATATGGTGTTTGTGAGGTCACAGTGACCTTGACCTTTGACCACCAAAATCTAATCAGTTCATCCTTGAGTCCAAGTCGACGTTTGAGCCAAATTGGAAGAAATTGCGTCAAGGCGTTCCTGAGATATCGCGCTAATGAGCTTGGAAATGGCGTTCATGAGGTCACAGTGACATTGAACTTTGACCTTTGACCACCAAAATCTAATCGTACGTACGGACAACCTGAAACCATAATGCCTCTGGCCTGGCTATTGCCGGCGGAGGCATAAAAATGTAACACTAATAAATAGAACAGAACAATGCTACTTTCCTGTATCCGTTTCTGTATAGAAAAATATTACAGTTTAAGTTAAGGGTCAAGACAAAAAATGGCCAGTCATGTAAAAGACTATACAAACCTGAATATAGCGTTATTGGTATTGTATCTCAAAATACACAGTACAGATAAAGGCATTGTGAAGGGTGGTTAAAAGATCAACAGAACCAGTATTTCAGCCCAAGCGGGACAGTTTCATCACTTTGGTCAACATGAGGAAAGGCTCACATAAGACTGGAGCACTGTACGAGTTTTGGAATGCAGGAAGGAAGTATAATGAACAATACTCCTATTTCACTCCACCATTTCATCATACTTGAAAAATGTGGGCTAAAGGCCTCTCGTATTCAAACTTGGTGTAAAAAAAAACTCAAGTAGCACAAATTTCTGACATGTCAAAAAAACTAAAAAGTTAACATCCTGAAGTTTAGGCAACGACATTGACAATCTGGAAATTACCAAATTGTGCTGACAGTACTGGCAGCAAGGCATGTTAAGGGCTTACCCAGGCGTGTAGCGGGATTCGATCCACCAACCTCCCGCTTTCAAAGCGCACGTGTTAACCACTATGCCAAAAGGCGGAGCTGGTTAACAGGCCTTTATACTGGGGAGTGAGTTTAACCAACCTACTCGCTACCACTCGGGAATCACCAGGACTCACATTCATTCTTTACACTAGAAACACTTTCTTTAGGCTCGGTTTAAGTGGAGAGGGTTAGTGTCCCATGACGGTCTGTTTCCTAATCTTGTCCACTATGACATGAACAAACCTCCAGGGGAAACGTTGAATACTGGGAATTATTTGACTTGAAAATGGTCCCATTTAAAGACATTGAAAATCACAATATTTGTCCTGGGTTTGATTCCCACCTGGGCGCTGAAGGAGCGCGTGCCCGTCGGCATGTCCTCGAGTGCCGACCGCCCAGGTGGGGTCGTCAAAAAGGGCCTTTCTGTGTGGAGTTTGCATGTTCTCTCCGTGCCTCCCGGGGGTTTCCTTCATATAGGAACCCCCTTCACCAAAAAACATGCAATATCCTGGTTGCTAATGTGGTTCCTCCTCTGGTCGTTAGGGTCGCCTGTTCAGAGGGAGGGGAACTCGTTGGAATAGCGTGATCCTCCCACGTGCTATGTCCTACCGGTGAAGCTTCCCCTGTCAGGTGAAAAGAAGCGGCTGGCTAACTGCCCATGTCTCGGAGGAAGCATGGAGCCAGTTTCGGCTCTCCCCAAATCGGCAGAGGGTGGAGCAGCAACCAGGATAAATAAATTAAATTAGCACTAATCGGGGATAAAAAAATCGGGGGAAAAGATTTAGAAGAAAAGAAAAGAAAATCACAATATTCAAAATCACAATATTGAATATCAGCAATTTCAATACAAATGCACAAATAATGCAACATTAAAACCATCCTGACCTCACATTCTGTTTCGCTCTACGGATCAGTCTGGACTTCCACATGCCCACATCCATTTCCTGAAAATCACAACATAACTGGGCCAAGCTGGCAAAAGAGTCATGTAGCTGCTACATGTAGCTGCCTGCTACATGTAGCTGGTCGAGAGAAGGGAACATCACTATCCATCTACACCATCTTGATCTCGAAGCAGAGGAAGTTGCAGGTTTCGCACTCTGGAGGCTGGCAGGTGCAGGCACAGTCCCATCTGGCACACTGTCGGCAGAACACACGGGATGAGCAACTGAAGAGAGCAACTGAAGAGCGCAACGCAACAATTCACCGCTAACATTTGGTTTCATGTAGGATTTGTGCGTTTGTGATGATGTACTCACAGAAGGAGCAGGGCAGCTAGGAGACGGGCAGGTCTGGTCCAGGCAGGAGCGCACAGACGGCGGGCGACAGTCGCACAGCTCAGCCCAGTGAAAGCACTGTTCACACGGGGAGATGGTCGCACAGCAGGTGCTGCACGCTAACGAACAACGGTCCTTTAGGGAACAAGAGACACCAATAAAATCAGCATGCTTTGATGATTGAATGCTTCTGGCAGACATGTTTTTGACTGGATGTGCACATATATATGTGATATAATGCATTGTGACTGGCTCATAAGAGCATCCCTCTATCTGAACATTATTCTGATCACCAACACAAACACAAACAAAGTGGCTCAAAACAAAATCAAAGTTATAATTATGTGGGTATCGGACCTCAACCACAACATTTTCCATATTTTGCCAGACATTACTTCAAATTCCCAAACTATTCAAGACCTGGAAATTATCCAACTCGTTTGTAATACTTTTCCAGACTTTCCAGACCTGGGTCTCATTTATCGAACTGTGCGTACTGCGTAGGATCCCTACTAAGGATTCATTTAAATAACAACTAACCTAGCCAGTGGACTGTGCACACACCTGCATTCAATTTCCCTGTTCAATTGATAATCAGGCTCATTTATATGCGTCATGTGGTAATTGGCGTTGGTCATTTATGGTTGGATTGGGGCGGAGCCACATGTGATTAATAAACAACAGGGTAATTGCCTGCAGCAGGTGTGCTACTTGTCTCCCAAAATGTGCTCAAGCAAGGGTCAGTGTTGGGTGAAAGGCTGCAATAATGAGTCTCGCTGTGGAGAGGGGGTGGAGCTTGAACACAGGGCAAGATGCCAGCTGGCAGCGTCCTCTTGTAGCCAATTTTATGAATGAGTTACTGATGTAAACAAGAAACAATATGGTGAAGACAATCCCAGAATGCAATGCGCAATCACGTGGCCTCCCGAGCTCTAGTAGCCTTTTCCACTTCCCACACAATTCAGCCATTGCATCTAAAAGGCAGGAAGTAACAAGCAAAACATTAACGCTGGCCCCGGCACTGGAACACCTAAATGGATTGGAAGTTGGAAACCCTCAATGTTCTGCTTGCACCTGTGTTACCTCCTGCCTTTTAGACACACAATGGGTGAGTTGGATGGGAAGTGAAAAAGGCTTCTTGCTCTACTTAAGCAGGCGAGCACGCGTCGCCAAGGGTGCGAGGCCCGCTAGAAATGTGCGTGCAATAGTTCCAGTATTGATAAATGAATCAATATGAATCCTGTACCTCTGCTGGTGTAAATGAGCGAGCAGCACCTACCTTGAGGCAGAAGCGGACCCACAGCGCCACCCCCAGGAAGAGCATGTAAAGGCCAACAGTGATCATCAGGATAGCAGGCAGAGGGAGGGCCAGGCCCCACACAGGCACCACCTGAGGGGGGGCACACACACACACACACACACACACACACACACACAGTCTGAGTGCACAGTGCGGGCTAGAGAGAGCTACATTATCCAGTGAAATGGTAAATCATGATGCAGCTCATGTACAGGCTTTCTTACCACCACTGTTTCCTCAGTAGAAGACATGTTTAACGTTAGAAGGTCTCACAGTCTCTGTGACTGAGGCCTGGCAGGGACACCAGCAGGTTAGGAGTTAATTATCATCTTACTTGCGTTTGTGTTGTGATTGGGCTAACAACGTAACGTTAGCTAACGTTAACGTATTGCACTAGAAATAGAATGAATGCTCATGTTTCCTTTCCTCCTTTCCCTCACCCTGTGCTGTAAGTGTCGGGGGGAAAACAGCCATATTCTTCTTCTGCTCGCTGAGTCTCAGGTTTGCTGCTGTCTGTCTGCACTGCACGCAGTTAGCTAATGTAATGTTATACCATGGAACCAGACGGGTCCCTGGAAGGATCAATCTGGAATTGTGAAACGCTTTAGAGGGCTGTATGAGAGAATACAAATTACATCTTCTACTCTACTACTTAGAAACAAAGAAAACAAACGAATTCTACTATAACAAACAAAACAAAAATCTGCAAAATAAATACTTTGTCTTAATGACTGAAAATGTGGTAATGTGAGATTCAGTGCTGTAATCATGAATCATCCAGTCCACTAGATGGCTCTGTGGCTACCTAAATCTCTTGCGAAACTTGACGTGAGCATCTCTGTCAGACTCAGTCAAAGAGCATGGAAGGAAAGAGAGGACATTCCGGCCATTTTTGGAAACAGAATGCGCCTCGCAGTGGTCAGCTGCGGTAGCGCGGGCCCCTATAATCAGCCTCTCTAAACAGTAACTCAACGGGAGAACACTCTAAATTTCGTGGATTCACATCTTTTCTGGGCGTACTGTAAATCTTGATTGAAGTGGTGTAGTGCAGGGATGTAAAACAACAACCATATTGTGGAAACTAAGCAAAATTTTTCGTTTTTTTCTTTTAGTTTTTTCAAGATAAATAGTAAATGCAAAGGACCCGAGGTTAAAACCACGGCAACGCACTTCTGACGGAGTGGACGACAGCCGCATTAGCTATTTATCTTGAAAAAACTAAACAAAGAAAACGAAAAATTTTGCTTAGTTTCCACAATATGGTTGTTGTTTTACATCCCTGCACTACACCACTTCAATCAAGATTTGCAGTACGCCCAGAAAAGATGTGAATCCACGAAATTTAGAGTGTTCTCCCGTTGAGTTACTGTTTAGAGAGGCTGATTATAGGGGCCCGCGCTACCGCAGCTGACCACTGCGAGCCTGTGCGAGGTTCTTTTGGCGCTGTCACGCTTCCAAAAAAAATAAATGGCGGAGGCTGCTGGGCGCTGATGTTGCAATAGGGCAATATGGAGCTGTCAGTTCTTTCCATAAAAGTTCTTTGACTCAGTGCCCGGTCAAAAGTTCTTTGGCCCGGTCACACCTCACGAGTCACGACCCATTGCTGCACAGCAGTAGCTAGTTCAAGTTCAAGTTCAAGTTTATTAGTGTCCCAAAGGGCAAATTGAGTTGCAGCAGATAGACATACAGATAAAGACACAGACAAGAACAACACAAGTGACATGTTAACATGTTACATGCATGTAGTTAAGAATAAATAAAAGGCTAAGTAAAACGTCAAGAACCTTGTTTGTGACACACAATGACTGATAAGTGTGCAAGGTAGCATTAAAGTGCACAAACGACCAGTAAAGTGCACAAAGTAATGGAAAGATAAATCAATAATAAAAAACAATAAAAGCAATAGAAACCATCAAATCAATAGAAACAATAAAACAATACAAACAGCGGCGGAGGCTGTTAATAAAACAATAAAATCATAATAAAACAATATAACAATCATTACCTTCCCTCAGCAGCGTTCAATGCTCGAATAGAGACAGGGACAAAAGAGAACTTGTGCCTATTTTTTGTGGCCCGTGGGGCACACAGTCGACGACCAGAAGGAAGGAGCCTGTACTCCGAGCTTAGAGGGTGGGCTGCGTCTCAGCGGATGGACAAAGCCTTCTTAAGTACTTGTCTGTTAAAGACATGGTCGAGGCTGTCCAGATGGATGCCGGCTACCTTAGAGGCCACCTTCACAATTTTTCCGAATGAATGAATGAATGAAAAAAAATTATTGGTCACCACCACCACCACCAACCATACACTTAGGTCATAACCAAAGGTTAGGGGCAGAAGCAAACGCTTATGTAAAGCCCCCCCTTTTCTTACAATTAAAATAAGAAAATCATCATGTTCAGACATTTTGGACATTGTCCTTACTTGCCATCATATAAACAACAAAGGATTTCAAGGAAAAAATATCCTAATACAGGAAACAAAAAACAACAACAAAAAAAAGCAAAAAAAAAAAGTAAATAAGCAATACAACAGTCAAAAACCAGTGAGTAGCAAATAACAAAACAAACACAATCCATACATGCATATTCATACATTTTATAATCGTTTTATTATTATTATTATTATATATATATACATATACCTATATATATATATATATATATACTTATACACTTTTTTATTTATTATTATTATTATTATTATTATTATTATTATTATTATTATTATTATTATTATTATTATTATTATTATTATTTTTCTCTTTGTCCCCTACATCATTCAGTTACCTGGGAACTAGACTGTAATTTTCCATCATCATGTCCTTATACCTTTTTTTAAAGATCAACACATTCTTACTTGATTTTAATTCTTCCGGCAAAGCGTTCCACAACTTCACACCACAGACAGATATGCACTTGCTTTTCATGGCTGTGTTACAGAAGGGTTGTTTCCAATTTTGTTCGCATCTGAGGGCATAACCCCCCTCTCTTTCTTTGAACATTATTTGTATGTTGGATGGGAGCACTCCCTTTCTGGCTTTGTACACAATCAAAGCTGTTTTTTGATCCACCAAGTCCATGAATTTGAATGTTTTTGACTTTATAAATAATGAATTAGTGTGATCATAGAAACCAACATTATTCACTATTCGTATTGCTCTTTTCTGTACTGTACAAACTGACTGTAGTGTGGTTTTGCAAGCATTACCCCAGATCTCAACACAGTAAGTTAAATAAGGTAAAATCAACGTAGAATAAAGAGTGATCATGGATCTGCAGTTAAGGAAGTGTCTTACTTTGTTCAAAACCCCGATGTTTCTGGAGATTTTAGATCTTACCTTGTTCACTTGGGATTTCCAACTGAATTTATGGTCTATTACTACCCCCAGAAAAGTGTTTTCGTATACTCTTTCTAAATCAACCCCTCCTATCCTTAAACCTACCTGAGTTATTAAATGTGTTTTGCGATTACCAAAAATCATAAACTTAGTTTTATTTAAATTCAAAGATAACTTATTAACATCAAACCACATTTTAAGTTTTTCTAGTTCTACTGTCACCTTCTTAACCTCTGTAAACAGACATCTGAGTAGAAAATATTGGTGTCATCAGCAAAAATTACGTATTTCAAAATATCGGACACATTACAAATATCATTTATATACATAATAAATAATTTTGGACCAACTATGGAACCCTGTGGTACACCACACATAATGTCAGCAGGTTTGGACATGGCATCTGCCACCTGCACAAACTGACTCCTGTAACTGATATAGCTCTTCAGCCATTCCAGTCCCACCCCTCTGATTCCAAACCTTTCCATTTTCTCCAACAGAATGTTATGATCTAGGGTATCGAATGCCTTCTTCAGGTCTATGAAAATCCCCACAGCAAACTTTTTATTATCTACTGCACTTGAAAGTTCTTCCATAAGCTCCATCAAGGCCATCGAGGTTGATCTACTTTCTCTAAACCCATATTGACAATCAATTAATAATTTGTGCTTATCAATAAAGCTGTCCAGTCTGGCAACAAAAAGTTTTTCAAGAATCTTTGAAAATTGAGATAAAAGTGAAACCGGTCTATAATTGGTATATAATTTTTTATTACCAGCCTTGAACAATGGTATTACTTTCGCTATTTTCATTTTTTCAGGGAAGCAGCCCAATTGAAAAGATAAATTACAAATATGGGTTAGAGGCACTACAATGGCCGCTATTACTTCCTTAACTAGAGACATGTCTATCCCGTTCCAATCTGTGGATTTTTTGTTTTTGAATTTATTAACAAGTTCAATAATCTCTTTTTCATCCACTTTTTTCAGGAATATTGTTGCTGAGTTTCTGTTACTATAGAATTGCGCTGCACTGCCCTCTACTGGCGGTGTTATCAACTCCGCCAGTTTTGGGCCCACTGAAACAAAGAATTCATTGAAACCTTCTGCTACTTCATTCATGTCACTGACAACTTTTCCATTGTCAATAAAATGACTGGGGTAGCTAGTGCTAGTGGTTTTGTTTGTGATAATTTTATTTAGTATATCCCATGTTCCCTTAATGTTATTTTTATTAATTTCTAATTTATTATCATAAAACTCCTTTTTACTTTTTCTAATGATATCTATTAATTTGTTTGTATATCTTTTATATTTAGTTTCTTTATCTTTACATCTATATTTAATAAATTCTCTGTACATACTGTTCCGAGGGAATTCTTATCCTTGATACACAGGTTACCATACCAACAGGCAATGGAGAAGGAAATGACTGACTCGATGTAGGCACTATAAAACAGTTTCATCAGAGTCTTATCGATTTGGAACTTTTCAAGTTTCCTCAGGCAGTGTAGACGTTGCTGACCTTTTTTACACAACATGTCAGAGTTAAGGTCGAATTTCAGCTTGTTGTCAATTATCGTGCCGAGAGATTTATAACTGGTGACAAGATCCACATTCTGACCATTAAAAACACTGTTCTGAGGTGTAGGAGGGGAACATCTATAGTCAATGCAGATTTCTTTTGTTTTCGAGACATTGATCTGCAAGAAGGCATCATTACACCAGGACAAGAAATCATCGATAACCTGCCCGTGGCCGTCCTCATCATCACTAAGCAGGCTGACGATGACAGAATCGTCAGCCTGCTTAGTGATGAATCTGTTGTTAAAAAGGCCACGACAGTCGTTGGTGTAGAGAATATAGAGAAAGGCGGATAAGACACAGCCCTGAGGCGAGCCGGTAGAGGATGACAAGATGCTAGATAAAATAAGTAGCTAAGTAGATAAGTAGCTATAGGCTACTTATCACACTATTACCCATATTATCATGTTGTTACTTATGCCTACCCCACACTACAGGATTTGAAAATCCTGTAGTGTGGGGTAGGCATAAGCTGCAATGTAAAGTGCTACCATGTAGTTCCTTGACAGCCTATTTGTATAGACCAAATCAGCTGGGATGTTTACATTTACTTCCGGTTACCCCTGGGGTCCACACATCATAATGGCAGTGAATGGCACAAACTGACGTGTTGAAGACAAAAACAGACAAAGAAGACAAAAATGGTTCGTTCGTGTTGTGTTGTTGTTTAATATCATTCATAACAACACTTTCACTAACGTTAGTGGAGACCAGACTAGCTAATTTACCTGTTGGACCAGACCAGACCAGACTAGACTTGAAGCTTAAATTAACGTGGCGTCAGTAGCTCTGTCGTTAATGAGTCTGCAAAAAACAGCGAGTTTGACAGTTGTAAACAAACATTATTAGCTAGCTAACACTACATAAAACAAACACAGAAGAATGGCTAGATTCAATTCAAGATTCAAGATTCAAGATTTTTATTGTCACTCCGTAGTACAAGTATCACGTGTGAAATTCTTGTGCTGTGGACTCCGTTTACAACATAGTACAAATATAACAGGGCATATGAGTGCAAAAACAACAAGAGACACAACAAGCAATAAGGCAGTAGAGTGATAAGACAAGTCAGAGACAGTGGCATATTCACTGCACATAGGTGCACATGTCATGTGCATACTTTAGACGTACTTAAACATTTTAAATTTGACGTATTTGACGTACAGGTGCAAATAGCATAATTAAACATACAATTAAACATTAGACATACATACAGTAGTGGTAGCAGCTACAGTGCGGTACAGTACAGCTACTACACTATTTGTGTATGTTAAGGAGTCTCGTGGCCTGCGAGAAGAAACTGTCCCTAGATACGTCGGACAAGCATGTTTAACAACCGTTTGAACATTTAAATTGAAAGTAGTCGGCCGAAAACAACGAGAGGGTTTGACAGCATTTATTTGACAACACGCACATTTAAACCTGCCGCCTTCCCAAAGTGGTACGCGGAAGTAATGTTGTTTACATGGTGACATCACGGTGATTTGGTCTATACTGCTTGTGTTTTTTGCCATCCAGGCGGAACATGTAATGCTGACCAATGCTGATAGTGAATAAATGTGAAGGAAACACTGGGGGAAACGGAGAAGGATACTGCCTCCACAGGACAAACAACGTCGTGGCTCGTATCCAGTTGGAGGTCAGGCTGGTCCAACAGGTGTTCAAAGCAGGTTGATCATACATCAACAAACCAGAGTTCAAAACAGCTTTGCATTTCTACTCTGGTACCTGGAGAACATGCCTCTGATAGGAACATTTAATGACCTTTATGTAGAACACAGATACAAGTTACATAAACCTTATTACCTACATAAACATATTACCCAAATAGTTCAAGATGATTTTGAGAGACTTAACCCTTTTACATAATGCATACATATATACATACATAGCCTACATAGTACATACATACACACACACACACACACACACACACACACACACGCACGCACGCACGCGCACACACACACACACACACACACACACACACACACACACACACACACACACACACACACACACATACATACAATTGGTCTCCCCTACTGCAGCTCAGCACAGATTTTAAAGGCTGGCAGAGCCATTCAGTACTTAATTCATGATTACATCACAGAAATCAAAGTGGAAGGCAGAACACGTTGGGTCACAGTATAACCAACTATTTAATGGAATCAACCAAACAAAGTGGCAAGTGGGAAACTCGTCATACGCTTTCACATACTGTATATATTATTATTTACAGATTTACAGTTTTATTTCATGACGATACTAAGAAGTTAAGGAAAACTTATAATTAAAACCAACTAATTTTCCATTTATAGTGCAGCAGGAGTATTTACAGGTGACATAGGACCGTGTGTACCTTAAAGGGGAGCTAAATACCGAATTCTGGCAGACCTGCCTCTTCTCCCCGACGTCAGCGGAACCCAAGATCATCCTCTTGGCAGACCCAACTGCAAAAGGGGGTTTCAACCCCTAGAGGGCACTCTCGCTGCATGAAGATTATACAGTGTGTTACTATCAAATGTAACACTACTCAAAAGACATATGCATGGGTTTAAAGCTGAAAACATGTGTTTTAGGGTTTAGTTAGGGTCATCATTTAGCTATGTCATCATTACAGAGCATTACTGTACAGTACTCCTTCATATAACACCACGCTAAAGTGTTTTCTCCAGCCTGCTCCACAGAATAAAATGTTGGTATTGTATGTTTCTGCAATCCACCGCTACAATATCACGATTCTGAACAAAAATATGTTGCATATCATGTTTCTAGCTAACATAGCTAATCAATTTACCACCCAGAAGGCCCGCTAATTCATCCAATAACGTTACCGTCTTGTGTGGATAATAATGTAACAGTCGCAAATATGCCTAACAAACGTTACAAACGTTATGCTTTTGGAACATTGTTTGGTTGCAGTAATCGTGATATTGTGGTTTTAGTTCATAAAACTGGGATACCGTCCACAATGTCAAACAGATGGAATGGCACTGATAGGTCCTATAGGAAGGACAGGAGGAGGCTCACGGAGGAGACAAGGAAGCAGAAGGAGGGAGTGTGAAGCGGAGAATTCCCGCTGCTGGTGGTGGCGGTGGCTGCGGCAGTGGCGGTGGCGGCCGCGGTGCTGGCGGTGGAAGTGGGAGCTGCAGACAACAGCCCCCCCACTGTCTGTGTGAGGAAGGACTGGAAGCGGCTGGTTCTGGTGAAGACCATGGTCGAAGCTCTTGTTTGACTGCTGTTTTGACTGGTGCTGTCCACTGTTAAGACCGCTGCCTGGGTCCAAGAGTCCCCCTGCTTACACATCAGAGGACCTCCAGCATCGCCCTGAATAGAAGAACAGACAAGGTTGGTGTCTTTGCATGAACAGCATATCAGCAAGTTTCAGAAAGCTTTTTAAGACCTTTTATAATGCTTCCTTCTAGACTAAGACCAATTTATTTTTTTTATTTTTTTTGCAAAACCAGACCATTTCTGATTGAACATCTCACTACTATAATAAGGTGAGGGGTTCACGGTGAGTGAAGCTCGCGAGCTGCGTCAGCACACTAGGAATCTAGTATAGCTAATGAAAGTTGTGGAACACTCGTATATTTGTTATCAATTGTCTTATTTCAAAGAAGAAAAGCAATCGACATTGCAATGACAGACACAAAGAATCAAATGGTCCCCCGCTAGGGCCAGAAGAAAAAATAAGGCCCTCCTTCCCTCCCTCCCACCCATATCTGACCTGTACCCTCCCCTCCCACCCATATCTGACCTGTACCCTCCCCTCCCACCCATATGGTGACCTGTACCCTCCCCTCCCACCCCACCGTAGTTCTATTATAACATAGTACGATATACATGGAGTTATGTTTACAGCAGGCATGCACAATATCGGTACGTCATTGTCAGCGGGCAATAAAAGCAATAAAATGCCACATTAGAAAGAAACCTCCATGCCAATATGACAGCGCCGTGCAATGATGCCACAATTGCACCCTCATGTTGGGCTGATGAACTAATGGACGGCGCGTGGGTGTGAACACTAGCTACCTAAGTCGAAGCAGTTCTCCCAACATTTAGAGGTGGTAGAACACTTTGTAGCTACCTGCTGCAGTGTCACAGCTCCTGTACAGATGTTGTCGCTCGATGATGCATTCCCAGTGCAGTTCACCACGGAGGTCTGGAACTCCTGCAGAACCTCCTCCTCTGTGGACAGGAGGAAACAGAAGGTAAGTGGTTAGAAGTGAACCAGAACCAGATTGCAGACATCATCTCCCAAATTATTGGTGACAAAAACCTTTCACAAGAAGGTATGAAAACACACACACACACACACACACACACACACACACACACACCCACACACACAGGTGTTGCAGTAAGTGATGCAGGTCCTATAGCTATGGCCGCTTTTCCCTAGGCCCTTCCTTTCCTCCTCCCACATCCCCCTATCCACTCCCCCTACCCACCCCTCGAACCCCAACTCTCTATGACCTATCCCTATGGCTCCCTCCGTGCTACAAATGGACGGATGGACACACATGTCACATATAGAAGAGGCTGCACTGCATTATAGCACATGTGATGTAGGCTACACCATGTGATGTACTGTAGGCTACACCATAGGCTACTCACAATTCCATTTTTGCCTTAATCTAGATTGGAGTTGTAGTTAAACATTTCTTGGATCTGATTTTTCCTTTGTGATATTTGGTGATGTTACATAAACCAGCAGTATTAACATATTATTTTGCTAGGAAAAATATTTATTTTTTAAATCTGCTGATGCAGATTCATTGAAAGTTAATTATTTTAGAAGATTTAGAGGGTAAACGTTTTATTTTGGAAGGATATATCATCAGTAAGCTATGCAATATATTATATTGCATGATGATGTGAAAAATATCTTGAAAGATGGGATACATTTATTGAAACAGAAGGCTGGTAATATGTTGTGATTATTCTTCACAAATGAGGACCACTTTTATGACTTTTGAAGCATTTTCTGAAAGTCACGTTAAGAAAACACTTTAATAATAGGTTTCAAAAATCATGAAAGTGGTCCTCATTATCTTGCTGAACACAAACTTTGCTGTTTCATAAAATTTTGTTAACCACAGACCTTATTTCATGCATTTAACCAAAATTCCCATCCAAAAATCCCACTTCTACACGAACAATACAAGTGCTATCGTCCAGGTCTTCTGGACTCATTGATGTGCTAGTCTATGACTACCTCGAGAGTGGCACTGCCTCAGAGCAGGTTCTGGACTCACCTCCTCCTTCTCCCGCCCCCCAGCCAGTGACCCAGCATGTGGAGCCCGTCATGAAGGTGACTCCAGTGTCCAGGCAGATGGGCTGGATGTAGTTGGACAAGGTGGGCCTGGTGCTCAGTTGCAGAACTGCTACATTGGTCCCGGTCAGGTTGCTTATAGTGATGTTTGACACATTAAATATCACTTCGTTTGCGTTGGATCCATTTTGCTTCAAACGACCCAAGATGACAGTCCATTCAGAGACATTGGGTGAACTGGGGGAGATAAAATGAACCAAGTGAGGGGCGCTCCACCTATTGAAAAAACTCAAAAAACTTTGATATAGAGGTCGAAGGTCTTTCAAAAAGTCCTAGAAGACTTGTAACTTAGCGGTTTCACTTGAACTTTGAAAAGAGCAATAGAGTATGGCCTCAGTAATATGATGGTAAGTGGAGGCGGTGAACACCTGACAGATATTATTATTATTAAATTCTTATTAAAAGACTTATTTGCACGGGATTCATATCGCTGTCCACTCCAGTGATTATTGCCTCTGCCAAGGAGGTTTATGTTTTCGGGGACGTTTGTTTTGTATCCATCTGTTTGATAGCAGGATTACAGAAATGCTATAGGGATAGGAAGGTCATAGGGATAGGAAGGTCATAGAGAGTCTATAGGGATAGGAAGGTCGTAGAGAGTCTATAGGGATAGGAAGGTTGTGGAGTCTATAGGGATAGGAAGGTCGTAGAGAGTCTATAGGGATAGGAAGGTCGTAGAGAGTCTATAGGGATAGGAAGGTCATAGAGAGTCTATAGGGATAGGAAGGTCGTAGAGAGTCTATAGGGATAGGAAGGTCGTAGAGAGTCTATAGGGATAGGAAGGTTGTGGAGTCTATAGGGATAGGAAGGTCGTAGAGAGTCTATAGGGATAGGAAGGTCGTAGAGAGTCTATAGGGATAGGAAGGTCATAGAGAGTCTATAGGGATAGGAAGGTCGTAGAGAGTCTATAGGGATAGGAAGGTTGTGGAGTCTATAGGGATAGGAAGGTCATAGAGAGTCTATAGGGATAGGAAGGTCGTAGAGAGTCTATCCACCTTATTTTTGGCGGCCATTTTGCCTTACGTTAAGTATGGGTTCTATTTCCGGTGTAACCAATTTAGATAACCCCCCAGCCCCTGACAAAAAAAACGTCTATGAGGATTTTACCCTTTTACAGCAGAGTCATTCTGCTCTACAGCCGTGTCGTTCGGGTGCTGGGATAACGTAATGCATTGTGGGTAGTCGGCTCCTAACTGTGGCTAATGTTAGCGGCTAGCTAGCTATGTTACATGGCAGTAAAACGCCACCAAATTGATTTAACTTTTAACCATTTCGAGTAACACACATTTCGAGTTTCCATACGGACCTCCAGCGTTGGTTAGTTGTTTATAACGTGACTATATTTATAACTTTTATAACGGACTCCAGCTTCCGGTTTATAATTCGGGTCTGCAGCCAGAGTATAACAAAGGAAATGGCAAGCGGCAACAATGAGTCACGTTAAACCGGACCTTGTACCCACGCTTCTTTTTTACAGTGGGGCATTCAAAAATAAGGTGGATAGGGATAGGAAGGTCATAGAGAGTCTATAGGGATAGGAAGGTCTTAGAGAGTCTATAGGGATAGGAAGGTCGTAGAGAGTCAGGGTTCGAGGGGTGGGTAGCGGGAGTGGCTAGGGGGTGTGGGTGGTGAGGGCGTGGTCAGGTCAGGAGTGGGGCTAGGGGCCATAGCTAGGGAAAGGAAGGTTGTAGAGAGTTGGGGTGGGTAGGGGGAGTGGCTGGGGGCATGTGAGTGCGTCAGGGTTCTGACCCGACTCACAAAAGTGGATATCATAGCAGACTGGAGGATTGGCCTTGGCGGACGTCTGCGCGCCGCTCTCCGTCTGCACTTCTAGAATGTACTGTAATGACTGCGGAGAATAATGCCATGTCTGTCATTACCTTCTGTATTTTAGTTACCTTGAGAAGCAGCTGGCACTGCTGAGAACATAGTCCACTGCCACCAGAGTGCCCCCACACACATGACTTCCATTCTTCTGTAAGCTGGCCATCCACGGCCACACGCCCGCTGTGGCCACCAAACTTCCTCCACCAATACGTGAGTTCAAAGGGGCGTTGCCACAGAACACAGCTGAAAAGCAAGCGAGAAGATGGGCAATGAAAGATTTAAACCTCCATTCTTTTCTTTGGAGGTTTTACAAGAATTACTTTCATGACGTGGTACGAGCAGTCTGGTCGCCAGAATAAAACGTCTCCATTGTACGTTTCTGCAATCCACAGATATGTAGAATCACACGTTTCTGAACCAAAAAGACGTTGCATATCACATTTCTAGATACGTGTATATCAACGTTACACGTCATAGAGTCTGCTATTGAAATAGATACGTGTATATCAACATTACACGTCATAGAGTCTGCTATTGAAATATATACGTGTGTATCAGCGTTATACACGTCATAGTGTCCGCTATTGAAATAGATACGTGTGTATCAGCGTTATACACGTCATAGAGTCTGCTATTGAAATAGATACGTGTATATCAACGTTACACATCATAGAGTCTGCTATTGAAATATATACGTGTGTATCAGCGTTATACACGTCATAGTGTCCGCTATTGAAATAGATACGTGTGTATCAGCGTTATACACGTCATAGAGTCTGCTATTGAAATAGATACGTGTATATCAGCGTTATACACGTCATAGAGTCTGCTATTGAAATAGATACGTGTGTATCAGCGTTATACACGTCATAGAGTCTGCTATTGAAATAGATACGTATATATCAGCGTTATACACGTCATAGAGTCTGCTATTGAAATAGATACGTGTGTATCAGCGTTATACACGTCATAGAGTCCGCTATTGAAATAGATACGTGTGTATCAGCGTTATACACGTCATAGAGTCTGCTATTGAAATAGATAAGTGTGTATCAGCGTTATACACGTCATAGAGTCCGCTATTGAAATAGATACGTGTGTATCAACGTTATACACGTCATAGAGTCTGCTATTGAAATAGATACGTGTGTATCAGCGTTATACACGTCATAGAGTCTGCTATTAAAATAGATACGTGTATATCAGCGTTATACACGTCATAGAGTCTGCTATTGAAATAGATACGTGTACTGTATATCAACATTATACACGTCATAGAGTCTGCTATTGAAATAGATACGTGTATATCAACGTTACACGTCATAGAGTCTGCTATTGAAATAGATATGTGTATATCAGCGTTATACACGTCATAGAGTCTGCTATTGAAATAGATATGTGTATAACAACGTTATACACGTCATAGAGTCTGCTATTGAAATAGATACGTGTATATCAGCGTTATACACGTCATAGAGTCTGCTATTGAAATAGATATGTGTATATCAGCGTTATACACGTCATAGAGTCTGCTATTGAAATAGATACGTGTATATCAGCGTTATACACGTCATAGAGTCTGCTATTGAAATAGATATGTGTATATCAGCGTTATACACGTCATAGAGTCTGCTATTGAAATAGATATGTGTATATCAGCGTTATACACGTCATAGAGTCTGCTATTGAAATAGATACGTGTATATCAACGTTACACGTCATAGAGTCTGCTATTGAAATAGATATGTGTATATCAGCGTTATACACGTCATAGAGTCCGCTATTGAAATAGATATGTGTATATCAGCGTTATACACGTCATAGAGTCTGCTATTGAAATAGATACGTGTATATCAACGTTACACGTCATAGAGTCTGCTATTGAAATAGATATGTGTATATCAGCGTTATACACGTCATAGAGTCCGCTATTGAAATAGATACGTGTGTATCAACGTTATACACGTCATAGAGTCTGCTATTGAAATAGATACGTGTATATCAACGTTACACGTCATAGAGTCTGCTATTGAAATAGATATGTGTATATCAGCGTTATACACGTCATAGAGTCCGCTATTGAAATAGATACGTGTGTATCAACGTTATACACGTCATAGAGTCTGCTATTGAAATAGATACGTGTATATCAGCGTTATACACGTCATAGAGTCTGCTATTAAAATAGATACGTGTATATCAGCGTTATACACGTCATAGAGTCTGCTATTGAAATAGATACGTGTACTGTATATCAACATTATACACGTCATAGAGTCTGCTATTGAAATAGATACGTGTATATCAACGTTACACGTCATAGAGTCTGCTATTGAAATAGATATGTGTATATCAGCGTTATACACGTCATAGAGTCTGCTATTGAAATAGATATGTGTATAACAACGTTATACACGTCATAGAGTCTGCTATTGAAATAGATACGTGTATATCAGCGTTATACACGTCATAGAGTCTGCTATTGAAATAGATATGTGTATATCAGCGTTATACACGTCATAGAGTCTGCTATTGAAATAGATACGTGTATATCAACGTTACACGTCATAGAGTCTGCTATTGAAATAGATATGTGTATATCAGCGTTATACACGTCATAGAGTCCGCTATTGAAATAGATATGTGTATATCAGCGTTATACACGTCATAGAGTCTGCTATTGAAATAGATACGTGTATATCAACGTTACACGTCATAGAGTCTGCTATTGAAATAGATATGTGTATATCAGCGTTATACACGTCATAGAGTCCGCTATTGAAATAGATACGTGTGTATCAACGTTATACACGTCATAGAGTCTGCTATTGAAATAGATACGTGTATATCAACGTTACACGTCATAGAGTCTGCTATTGAAATAGATATGTGTATATCAGCGTTATACACGTCATAGAGTCCGCTATTGAAATAGATACGTGTGTATCAACGTTATACACGTCATAGAGTCTGCTATTGAAATAGATACGTGTATATCAACGTTACACGTCATAGAGTCTGCTATTGAAATAGATACGTGTATATCAGCGTTATACACGTCATAGAGTCCGCTATTGAAATATATATGTGTGTATCAGCGTTATACACGTCATAGAGTCTGCTATTGAAATATATACGTGTGTATCAGCGTTATACACGTCATAGTGTCCGCTATTGAAATAGATATGTGTGTATCAGCGTTATACACGTCATAGAGTCTGCTATTGAAATATATATGTGTGTATCAGCGTTATACACGTCATAGTGTCCGCTATTGAAATAGATATGTGTGTATCAGCGTTATACACGTCATAGAGTCTGCTATTGAAATATATACGTGTGTATCAGCGTTATACACGTCATAGTGTCCGCTATTGAAATAGATACGTGTGTATCAGCGTTATACACGTCATAGAGTCTGCTATTGAAATAGATACGTGTGTATCAGCGTTATACACGTCATAGAGTCTGCTATTGAAATAGATACGTGTATATCAGCGTTATACACGTCATAGAGTCTGCTATTGAAATAGATACGTGTGTATCAGCGTTATACACGTCATAGAGTCTGCTATTGAAATAGATACGTGTGTATCAGCGTTATACACGTCATAGAGTCCGCTATTGAAATAGATACGTGTGTATCAGCGTTATACACGTCATAGAGTCTGCTATTGAAATAGATAAGTGTGTATCAGCGTTATACACGTCATAGAGTCCGCTATTGAAATAGATATGTGTGTATCAGCGTTATACACGTCATAGAGTCTGCTATTGAAATAGATACGTGTGTATCAGCGTTATACACGTCATAGTGTCCGCTATTGAAATAGATACGTGTGTATCAGCGTTATACACGTCATAGAGTCTGCTATTGAAATAGATACGTGTATATCAACGTTACACATCATAGAGTCTGCTATTGAAATATATACGTGTGTATCAGCGTTATACACGTCATAGTGTCCGCTATTGAAATAGATACGTGTGTATCAGCGTTATACACGTCATAGAGTCTGCTATTGAAATAGATACGTGTATATCAGCGTTATACACGTCATAGAGTCTGCTATTGAAATAGATACGTGTGTATCAGCGTTATACACGTCATAGAGTCTGCTATTGAAATAGATACGTATATATCAGCGTTATACACGTCATAGAGTCTGCTATTGAAATAGATACGTGTGTATCAGCGTTATACACGTCATAGAGTCCGCTATTGAAATAGATACGTGTGTATCAGCGTTATACACGTCATAGAGTCTGCTATTGAAATAGATAAGTGTGTATCAGCGTTATACACGTCATAGAGTCCGCTATTGAAATAGATATGTGTGTATCAGCGTTATACACGTCATAGAGTCTGCTATTGAAATAGATACGTGTATATCAACGTTATACACGTCATAGAGTCTGCTATTGAAATAGATACGTGTGTATCAACGTTATACACGTCATAGAGTCTGCTATTGAAATAGATACGTGTGTATCAGCGTTATACACGTCATAGAGTCTGCTATTGAAATAGATAAGTGTGTATCAGCGTTATACACGTCATAGAGTCCGCTATTGAAATAGATACGTGTGTATCAGCGTTATACACGTCATAGAGTCTGCTATTGAAATAGATACGTGTGTATCAACGTTATACACGTCATAGAGTCTGCTATTGAAATAGATACGTGTGTATCAGCGTTATACACGTCATAGAGTCTGCTATTGAAATAGATAAGTGTGTATCAACGTTATACACATCATAGAGTCTGCTATTGAAATAGATACGTGTGTATCAACGTTATACACGTCATAGAGTCTGCTATTGAAATAGATAAGTGTGTATCAGCGTTATACACGTCATAGAGTCTGCTATTGAAATAGATAAGTGTGTATCAACGTTATACACGTCATAGAGTCTGCTATTGAAATAGATAAGTGTGTATCAACGTTATACACGTCATAGAGTCCGCTATTGAAATAGATACGTGTGTATCAGCGTTATACACGTCATAGAGTCTGCTATTGAAATAGATACGTGTGTATCAGCGTTATACACGTCATAGAGTCTGCTATTGAAATAGATAAGTGTGTATCAGCGTTATACACGTCATAGAGTCTGCTATTGAAATAGATACGTGTGTATCAGCGTTATACACGTCATAGAGTCTGCTATTGAAATAGATACGTGTGTATCAGCGTTATACACGTCATAGAGTCTGCTATTGAAATAGATACGTGTATATCAGCGTTATACACGTCATAGAGTCCGCTATTGAAATAGATATGTGTGTATCAGCGTTATACACGTCATAGAGTCTGCTATTGAAATAGATACGTATATATCAGCGTTATACACGTCATAGAGTCTGCTATTGAAATAGCACGGTGGGCAGTAAAGGTGTTGTGGTCGGGGGGGATGGACACTTGTCAAGTTCAAGTCCCAGTCATGTTTCCAAATTTCCGAAGTTTCCAAAGTCTACATTTCAACCGTGAGTCAAATTAAATGTTTTATAATGTCTTTTTTTTACATTATTATAAGCCTAACCCAAACCATAATCCTAACCGTAACCAAGTTATTTTACTTGCTAAACATAACCAAAGTTGTTAAAAGTGCTTTTATTTGAGTTG